>NC_041394.2:296668412-297268412 GCF_900747795.2 Erpetoichthys calabaricus
AATGTATTTCTGAGTCCCAAAACCGACACCCTTTTTCCTACAGTAACACCAAGTTCCACTAAAATGAACACAGTCACTTCAATAGTTAATAGTAGATATCCAAACATTCTCTAAACTGCATTTTACCTTCATTATTGACTCAATACCACAGCTGTTTATTGACTCCCATTAAGCTCATTTATAGTGACTGTAATTACACAGCATTTGCTTACATTTGCAAGCAAAGCAGTAATATAATATGTATTGTTTATGTTCACGGCATTTGTACAGTATTTGTAGCTTGTCCAACAACAAAAAAGTAAGTGTACAATAAAGAGACAAAAAAAGACACCATTAATACCATTTTCGCTCAAGAAACTGAAAACAGAAATGGGGATGGAGGAGACATCATTGATGTGGACTGGTTGGTGATAGCACTGGTGAGTTAGAGATTAATAGAAAAAGAAAAGATGTATAGGAAGAGGCATTGAGTTCTTTAACTTGCATTTCTGGATCAGCCAAGTCTACATCTTTCTCTCCCATTTAAATGTGAGGATGAGATTGGCAAGATGTTGAAAGCAGGGGCCCACATGTAGCAGCGACAGCAGCAGGTGGATAAGCTGTATGAAACAATGAAAAGATTCTTGTCTGCTCAGCCTCTCCTACCTTTCCTTTGTACAGCTGTCTGTAGCACTCAACAGAAAATGTCACACTGATTCTCTTAACTCTGTTACTCAAATAGGAGTATTAAATGAAATCTCCTAAAAATGTCATACTAGTAACTTATATAATATCATATCCTAAGGGATATCATATCTCATGAATAAACTGTACCTTGCACAGTGTACTCCATTCTAAACCACTAATGATTATCTTCTGATTCATAAACAGAGTTTACTTATTTGTTTGGAATAAAGAAACTAAATCTATGTTGGTGTTTCTAATATTAACAATAAACTTTGTACCCTTCATATAACTTTAATGTTTTCACCACTAATGATACAATCACTGTCTGTGTGGAGTTTGTGTTTTCCTCTTATCCATGTAGCTTTCTTTCTCTTTAGGTTCTTTAGTTTTCCTGCCATATCCAAAAGGTGTTCATGTTAGGCTAACTGGCAACTCTAAACTGGAGCAGGGTGTAGGTTTTCATAAGTATGACCTTTGATGGCCTGATGTCCTATCCAGAGCCAATTTCTGCCTTGCTCCAGATGCTACTGGGAGAGGCTTCAGAACTGGACAAAAACATGGATGGATGTTTAAAAAACTACAAAATTGTAGTAATTGGCTCAAAGAGTGCAAAAAACATACTTTAGATAGTGACCATATTGACATACTTGTTTTGAACATTTTCAAATGGCTAGTAATCAAAATTATTATTTAAATTCTGGTATTTATATGATTGCCTAAACATTGTTATTACAGCTGACTCTGAATTAAAATATTTACTATATAATGTGTTTCCAGTCCTTCTGAGCAATCTGATTGGTCAGATTGGCTTTGATGAGACAAAAGAGGAAGTGCAAGTGTGAGAAATACAAGAAGGAGAAGCATTATGGGAGGCATGAGGTGGCTCACTTTCAAAGACAGTAAGTATAAAAGCAGACAGGATGAGTGAAAGTCACCTTGAAAATAATGACAAGAGTCTAAGAAGCAAGCATTATGTGATCATACTCAAGAGAAGGAGCGCTGGTGAAGAAACATTCACATGTACACTTGAATTCAGAAGAAAGCAGCTGAAAGTGCACATAGGCAACAGAGAGTAACTTTTTTATTTTATTACCTTTCTTCAACGACAGTGTGGCTAATTATCTATAAAAAATGTATGCCTAATGTACAAATTAATTGCATTTTTATGAAGGGTCTAGGAGAAGAGACAAAATTATTATGTCTGTACTCAAATTTTGATCCCTCCAAAACCTAGACATTAAACAAAAATTGTGGTCATATGAGTGAAGCTTAGAGGTCTGTTGTTCAAGGCCAAAAATTAAGAAAAGTGCACACCAAGTTGGTTCTGTCCATAATCTCGGACCAGTTAACCAGTAAATGAGTGGTTATGACCTTTATACAGTTGATCCAATGATGTCACAGGTTACAACCTCCTATAATTCCATGAACTGATAGAAATGTTTTTCAACTCTAACTAAAAATAAACATCTGAGATGCACTCAGTAAGTCATAATAACTATAGTTGTACAAATAATATTCCAAATAAAGGCTTGAAGAATGTTTTTTGTCAATTTCTTCTGCAATTCATAACAAAAACAAGGCAGATACATTGTAAGTATAGTGGGTTTTTTTTTCTGTAAAGGGTACAAAATCCTTATGGATCTGTTTCTATTAGTCCATAGAAAATAAAAGCACACATATGGGAAACATTATGAGTTTCAAGGAAGTAATACTTTGCAAAATAAAGCAACATATTTGTGAAAGAGTGTGTAACTGTGAAACAGTGTGCTGTAACATATATCACAAAAATAAGCTATAGTAATATAGAGTGGGAAAGATGAATCTACTGTAAATGGTAATTCTTTATAGTCACCCATGCAAGTTGGCATACTGGGGGATCATAGGACAAAGAAAAAGAGCAAGGATGAACTTGGTGGGCTAAAGAGCAATAAGGAAAGGCACAGCAAGGAGCAACTGAATTGTGCCAGGCTGAGTGACATTCTTATGGGTTTAACCGTATGTTTTTTTCCACAAATTACTATCCATTGTGTACCAAAAAAAATTAAAGAAAGAATATAAATATATTTGCATATGCTATGTTAGCATATGTAACAAATTACAAAAATATTTTCATATAATTAAACAAGAAACTTTTTTTCTTCTCATAGAATACTCAAAGGTCACCACTGGAGACTTAATTATGCACAAATATATTTTAGGAAATCATCAGAAATATTTTAGAACCAATATAAAAATCTGTTAATTGACAGTAAGAAATAAGATGAACTTGAAAAACTTCTAAATGATTACTTCTATACACTTTTTAAAAAAATAACATGAACGATTGTTTATTTCATATAAAGTTGTTATAACCATATGGCATATAAATATATTGTTAGTTTATGTTTCATGTCAACATTCTGGAACATTGTGTAACATGAAATAAAAATATATGCATTTCAAATTTTACAAAGCTGTACATTGATTGTGCACCTAGACACTCTGACATAATCCATTTAAAATCTTTGCCAATAAATACGTAAATGAAGCCATTAAAATACTCTTTTTTAATCGATACCTTTTGTTTTTTAGCAGCATCACTGGGGATATATTCTGATGTCCTCTTGTCCTCCTTAAAACACACTTTAGCATCAGTTGGTAACCAAGTCATACTTTTAATTTCAATAAAAAATTATGAAATCAAGAACACATTAATTAATTATAAAAAAAATTGTGCAAACCTCAGGAAATACATCTAGATAGTTTCTGTAATGCGTAAAGGCAGTCTGGAAATTTAGTAAAACCAGTAACATCTTTTTCTAAGAAAGCTATTACAAACTAACCATAATGCAATGTTCTGACAATTAATAGAAAAATATTGGATTAGAGGGACATATATCAACCTGATCAATCTTTCAATACAGACAGGACATGCAACATTTATCTTACTCTTCCTGAACAAGACATAACAGATAACAACAATGTAAGACCTGACAGACTTTAGATAGGTAAGATAGACAGAACTTTTACAAAAACTTGATGTACTAGGGTGTTGTACCGTGTGAGCCATTATGAATGTAGAGAAAAGCCAAGTAAAATTACACCTTTTATTGGCTAACTAAAAAGATTACAATATGCAAGCTTTCGAGGCAACTCAGGCCCCTTCTTGTTACATCTTGCCTGAAGAAGGGGCCTGAGTTGCCTCGAAAGCTTGCATATTGTAATCTTTTTAGTTAGACAATAAAAGGTGTCATTTTGCTTGGCTTTTCTCTACAAAAACTTGATGAAGAATATAAAAGAAAACAAAATAATAAAAAAAAGTTTGACCTTTTGCCCAGAATAAAAATCCTTATAAATACTGAAAAAATACAAGAAAGATCTTGGCATGCAACATGCATAAATTAAAGTCTCTAATTTTATTTTTTATTAAATCCACAAATCTGTCAGGATTATCTGGATTTGTACATATGGTTGGGGTGTTTTTCCATGTTTGGAGCTTTCTTTAGGTTTCTGTCTTTATTTGTCTCCTGGTCCCTGTAGCATCCTGTGGTATACTTGGGTAATGCTGTAATAAAATATGGTGCACATGGTAATAGATGTCATGTTTTCACTGACATTGGTGGCATTTTGGATGAAAGCCAACTGCAAGGTACAGCAATCTGGGTAACTACTACTTTGTATAATACCACTGACCGTCAAAAGACAATTTTTATTGTGATTGGAACAAAAAAAGATCAAAATCCTGACTTCAAGAAGAGCTAGTAAACAGGCTAAAGATCATTTACTAGGAGATCATCAGGAGCCTGGTGTCTAATCCTAAATACAGTATAAAAGAGATCAAGTTTATAAAAATGTTGTCAAAATACTCTTCCTGATGGGAAAAAAAGAGGTTCTTAATCTTAACGCTTCGTCATTTTATTATTCAGTGACTCAATATTTTGATGAGATCCTAAATAGTGTCAACTATTAATAATATCATGAGCAGTGAGCTTATCCATGACTCCTGTGACAACAACCTACATGGCAGTGTAAGTAAAATGGCTGTGACCAAAAAAAAAAGAAAGAAAATGGCAAAAGACATTACAGATTTCTCAGCTATGCAAATAATTGTACAAAACACAACTAGTATTAATGATAGCTTGGAGAAAGTAGAAAGAGAGCTTACCCTCACAGGAACAATTTGAAAAAAACAAAAAAACATTCTAATTGCTCTCTTGTTTACAACCCACTTTAATGTAAATTTGGACTGTAAGCTATATTTCTTTTGACTCTTAATTCAGCTCGCCCCTTCAATAATGTTTACTATTTATATATTTGTTATATATTGGTACTAGGGGGATCCCCCCTGCTTGCTTCACTTACCAGCCACTTCACATCTCTGCTGCTCGTGTTGTGAAGAGGGGGGCTGAACGCACCGCAAGGAGACGCGGTTGCTCCTTTGAAACCCCCTCTTAAATGGTGATACAATGGGAAACAAATACAGTTTTGTTTTACCTCCTCTTTGCTTGATCAGCTGCTGGCTTGCTGCTGCTGCCATGCCACGTGATCTGCCTGTACAGCAGCTGTCCTACTCTAACCACCTGGACGTGGTTAAATCTTGTGGCACAAACTCCCGTCTTGCGGGACGTGAGTTCTGGATATTTTTTAGTTTATAATTTAAAAACGGAATAAGAATCTGAAAATCTAATAACCGCATTAAAGTTTGATAATTTCTGAAAAGAATGATACCAAACATATACAGTATATGTAGGTTTTAAAATAAGCGTGACATAAAAATGTCACTGTTGCACTTTTATGCTTAGAATTTTATATATATTGAGTAGATTTGGATCTCTGTGTTTAAAGCTATTAAGATATGTTTTTTTTTTGTTTCTTTGATATTCTTTTTATTTGAATTTTTATGTTTGGACGCTTTCTCTGCATGTCATTCTTCTGTATAGATCAATCCGGATATTGCAGATATTCTAACACTGCCTGATTGTCATGGCACACACATCAATTTGTGATATAATGATGAAACCAGAGCTTTCTTATGTGAGAACAGCGGCCTGCCTTTGCTTATTGTTTAAAATTAAAATTTAAAGAGACACTACCATCCAGTTTTTGACTTATTTTTGCATTTGAATATGATGTTTTGGTTTACTTACTCTAATAAAGAAAGTTTGTCCAGTCATGATGACTATAATATTTTTCTAATTTTTGTGAATTCAGACTTTCAACAATTGGTCTGATAACAGCAAATACTGTTTATTTACAGTTAAACTGTTCAAATGAAAGCATAAAGTTTTGTACAAGTTAATATTAAGTGTTAGTGCAAGGAAGTGTTATAAATAAAAACAAAAGGTAAACACCTTTATTTTGTGTTACAGTTAGTTAATATACATGACTGCTCATTTTACAATTTCTGTGAAGGTCTAAGGCACAATCTATTATAATAAATGCAACATTGTGTCAAATGCCTCAGTATAGCATGTCACTGTTTTGTTGTGTAGTGTTTGATTTACCACACTGCAGCAAATTCTTACCCTGGAACATGATTGCACCCTGGCACATGATCGTTTCTCCCTGACAGAGGGCATCCCCCTTGGCTTAGAGCGGGGCCACGGGTTATGAGCACAGAAGGTCAACCCTGCTGGGGCCCATGGCCACTGCCAGGGGGGCACCTGGACATTTACATGGCCCTTTTTGGCAGCACTTCCACCCAGAAGTGTTCCTGGAAGAATTGTGTGCTGGACTATGTAAATAAACTGTGTGCTATTTGGCAAAATCATGTCCTGCTTGTCTGTGGTAGGGATAGGATGGCTGTACATGCCCTGGGTTTCACAATATATATATATACATATAGTCACACATGAGTTACTGTCTTGCACCGAAAGATGAGGCCGAGCCCACAGGCTTCAGGAAAACCAGCCTTATTCAATTCAAAATAGCAACAACAAGGGTATTTATTGAAACGGGAGTTACCACTTCAATGCACACAGACACAGCAAACAAGCAGTGACTTTATCAGTCGTCCTGCCTTGTCTCTCTTCTTCAGTTCAGGAATACATAGTCCTCCCTGTCAGGTCGGTCCAGCAGCTGTGGATCACCATCTGGGATCAGGTCATCCTGGAGGGCAGGTGACAGAAAAGAAAAAGAAGACCAGGTCAGTAGCCAGACTAAAGTACTCCCTGTATCAACCATCGGCTGAGAGGCGCATTATGTGGAGGGGCTGAGAAATCTTGCTTGCCTTGATGATATGGAAAACCTGCTGTTGCCTCGCAGACTGACAAGCAATTCTAAACTGACATATTACTAAAAAGGTAAAATACAAAAATGTGTTTCAACCACAACTAGCCACAACATTGCTTCACAAACAAATTCTTCAGTCATTCAGTTTGTATCTTTCAGTGAACTCAAATTTTTATTTTTGCACATTTTCTTTCTGGTAGTGTAACAAGTGCCTGTTTTATCTTAAAATTTAAATCCAGGCAGTCTCAATCATTTACTATAGCCTGTGTTTATTAGAGATGTTGATTAAACTGTTCATGCTGCAATTAAGTTTTTTTTTTTTTTTAAATATTGACTATGATTACCAACTTCTGATAACCCTTTCTATATTTGCTTTCTCTTTACTATTGTCGAATTACAGTAAAATTGTGGTACTTGGAAACACTGCTATTTTCAAGATACTCTTCACGTTCGTGATGTTGGAGTGATAGAAAACCGCAGACATCAAAGGTAACTGATAACACAGCACCAGGCTCCCATATTATATTGGAATTGTAGATTTCTGAGTATGTCATAGTATGCTTAAAATGTCCAGTAGGGTGCACAGATGGACTTTGTCAGCTGAGCTGTGACTGTGCTTTTTTCTATAAGACTGAATTCCTTAAGGTTTGTTTTTTTTACAAATGGCATTAAACAGAATTTACATACACCTCCATGCTATTAACTGGTCATATTGTTAACAGAACTTTGATTAGAAGAACTTTAGTCTTTCACATTTTGAAAAGGATTTTAATTTTTATATTTTAATCACTGTAAGTCATCTCTGTATTTTTTATTTGACATAGACATTTATTTTAATGTACACATTGTAAATTTTGTATAGTAACATACTTTGTTATTGGCATATTTTAAAGTTGTGCAAATACTATGAAGCTGTATTAAGTGAAGAGAAACATGCAGAGGGCTAAATTTAGACATAGTCAGGCCCTAAGCAGTGGCAAGCTGTAGAGGCCCAATTTGACAAGGATAGTAACGCTGTGCAGTAACTTGACTTAACAAGAATGCTCCTAAACTGCTTAAGAAACTTGTGTAAGGTTGAAGGAAGAGGTGCTCTATTAGAACGTTAAAAATATGTAAGTAAAACTTAACAAATTTACAAATAACATTGACATTCAGAGAGTACCCTTCAGACTGTGCATCTCTAAGCTTAACTTGTTAAGATTATACCTAAATCTGGCCCTAATCATTTAAGATTATCTTAACTGACCTGAAAATTGAAAATGAAACATTTCTGTAAGCTATGAAAAGGGGTATAAATAAGGGGTATGTCACAATGTAACGATTAAAAATATTTAGCAAAGCAAACTTTCATACCTGTAGATGATATACCTGTGGAAGCATGGAGGTGTTTAAAAGAGATGACAGTGGCGTTTTTAACCAGATTGTTTAATGGAATCTTGGAAAGTGAGAGGATGCCTGCGGAGTGGAGAAGAAGTGTACTGGTACCAATTTTTAAGAATAAGGGGAATGTGCAACACTGTAGTAACTGCAGGGGGATAAAATTGATGAGCCACAGCATGAAGTTAGGGAAAAGAGTAGTGGAAGCTAGGTTAAGAAATGAGGTGATGATTAGTGAGTAGCAGTATGGTTTCATACCAAGAAAGAGCACCACAGATGCAATGTTTGCTCTGAGAGTGTTCATGGAGAAGTTTAGAGAAGGCCAGAAGGAGTTGCATTGCGCCTTTGTGGACCTAGAGAAAGCATATGACAGGGTGCCTTGAGAGGAGCTGTGGTATTGTATGAGGAAGTTGGGAGTGACAGAGAAGTATGTAAGAGTGGTACAGGATATGTACGAGAGAAGTGTGACAGTGGTGAGGTCTGTGGTAGGAGTGACGGATGCATTCAAGGAGGAGTCGGGATTACATCAGGGATCAGCTCTGAGCCCTTTCTTATTTGCAATGGTGATGGACAGGTTGACAGACGAGATTAGACAGGAGTCCCCATGGACTATGATGTTTGCTGATGACATTGTGATCTGTAGCAATAGTAGGGAGCAGGTTGAAAAGACCCTGGAGAAGTGGAGATATGCTCTAGAGAGTAGAGGAATGAAGGTCAGTATAACAAGACAGAATATATGTGTGTAAATGAGAGGGAGGGCAGAGGAATGGTGAGGATGCAAGGAGAAGAGTTGGCGAAGGTGGATGTGTTTAAATACTTGGGATCAACAGTACAGAGTAACAGGGATTGTGGAAGAGAGGTGAAAAAGAGAGTGCAGGCAGGGTGGAATGGGTGGAGAAGAGTGTCAGGAGTGATTTGTGACAGACGGGTATCAGCAAGAGTGAAAGGGAAGGTCTATAGGACGGTAGTGAGACCAGCTATGTTATATGGGTTGGAGACAGCGGCACTGACCAGAAAGCAGGAGACAGATCTGGATATGGCAGAGTTAAAGATGTTAAGATTTGCATTGGGTGTGACTAGGATGGACAGGATTAGAAATGAGTACATTAGAGGGTCAGCACAAGTTGGATAGTTGAGAGGCAAGATTGTGTTGGTTTGGACATGTGCAGAGAAGAGATGATGGGTGTATTGGGAAAAGGATGTTAACGATAGAGCTGCCAGGCAAAAGGTAAAGAGAAAGGCCTAAGAGAAGGTTTATGGATGTGGTGAGAGAGGACATGCAGATGATGGGTGTAACAGAGCAAAATGCAGAAGATAGGAAGAAGATGATCCGCTGTGGCAACCCCTAACAGGAGCAGCCAAAAGAAGAAGAAGAAGCAAAGCAAACTTTCAAACTTCACATTCTCTCCAATCCGTATTTAGTTTGTCAGGTATATATGATTTGTATCTGTCAGCCAATGTTTGATAGTTGCTCCCGTCAAAGTAAGTGTTGCAGCATAAATTTGTACAGACAGATACACTTTCTGACACCAACGTCCTTTAGTTGCCTTTTATGATGCACATGGGAGATGGATTCCTTTTTCTAACCTTATTTCACATGGGTAACAGATAATACTTTACTATCCAACATAAATTTGTCTGGATTCCTTAGACCTATCCCAACTCTATTTAGCCCTCAAATGTACATGTATTTATGTTCACTGCAAAGATTGATTTAATTAGCAGTTCTAGCCATGTAAACCTGAAATGAAAGTCTGATAATATAAATACCCTGAGATAAAGATGTTCTGCCCAGTGACTTTTCCAGTTATTAAAGTTGTATCAATATTAAAATTATATGGATAAAGTATTAATCTTGTGTCATTCCCCTATGAGCTCTCCCTGCATAACAGTACCAAGTAATAACTTTCAGTGCAACAATCTCCTAGCATCTCTTCATTAAGAAAAAAAGTCTGAATTACAGTAAGTCACCCTAATTCTGGGTGTTCATGAGAAATGTAATGATTTACTTTGATAAGAGAGAAGCACACAATAAACAAGAACAATTGCATTAAACATTTGAAATATTAACATGTGTGCTTGAATTTAAATGTCTAAATATTCTCAATTGTAATAGAAATATGTAATTCTCACCTTCTGACAGAGGTCCATAGAGGGCTAGATCCCCAGTAAAGGATCAAAAATCAAAAATAACACTGTAATCATAATCACTGATCTTGAAATATTTTAAAATTTGTTATTTCTAACCTTCTAGGACAGGATCCTAGAGGGCTAGGACCACCGGTAATGAATCAAATATCAAAAATGTGATCATATACATGATCAGCAACCTTAAAATAGCATAAAATGACACTCTGCACACCTATATTACCAAACCCCATTTTTGAAGGTTTTGTGAAGAGGAGTAAATTTGATCCCTCATATCCCATTAAGGGCTGAACTCCAGGGGAAGTTGATGTTGCATGAACAACTTTGACCACTTCTGATCATTTTTGCTGAAGACACCTATTGATTTACTTTTTATCAACTAGGGGTAACTTCCTGTGCAAAATATGGTCCAAAACTG
Source organism: Erpetoichthys calabaricus (assembly GCF_900747795.2). Lineage (NCBI taxonomy): Eukaryota > Metazoa > Chordata > Cladistia > Polypteriformes > Polypteridae > Erpetoichthys > Erpetoichthys calabaricus. Next base: position 296,679,232 of record NC_041394.2, read on the forward strand.
CCTAAAAAGAGGTTTTTTTTTTGGTCTACAGGGCTGCACCCGAGAGTATTTCCGGTGGTCCATTAGTAGCACATCCGGGTGAGGCAGAAGCCCCACATAGTAGGGCTCTCCAGACCCCGCAGCACCCCTTGGTGGCACACATGGAACGCAACAGGGCTGAGTCAACAAACTCTAAGTCCCATGATGCCCTGCATGAATCCATGGTGCTGCTGCAACCCAGGGGGGCTACCATGTAGTGCTATTGTGAGAAACAATGCCCCATGCATGCCATCTTCCCCTGTCCTTGCTAACTGAGGGCTAACCGGCCGGGCCAAACTTTCAGCCATCCCTCACTCATTCTTGTGGCATTCTTCTCACTTAGCAGAATTATTTAATTAATAAATTATAACATTGATATTGCTGTGTTTTTGTTTATTAATATAGGTATTTGAATGGAAACCACAAATGCCTAGCCTCATTTGATTAACATTGTGATCTTGAAGCTGAAGGATACATTTAGTGTTTATAAATTTTACAAATGTTAAAAATACCTTGCTTGTTTGTGCAGATTACAATGAGACAAATGGATCTGCGTATTAACATCATTGTAAGACGTAAGAACAGGCAAGTAATTGTTAATTTAATTTTTCATTTTAAATCGCATATTAATCAGATCACTAGGACAGCATTTTTTCACTTAAGAAATATAGCAAAAGTCAGAGCCCTTATAACTTTGCTAGATGCTGTAAAATAAGTTCACACTTTTGTTTTGAGTCAGCTAGATTACTGTAACACACTCCTCTCAGGACTACACAAAAAAGACATCAATTGATTGCAACGAGTGCAGAATGCAGCTGCTAAAACCTTAACTAGGAAAAGAAAACACGAGTAAAGCCTTAAATAATCTCACTACATCTTATATTTCAGAATGCCTCTCACCTTACACTCCAGATCGTAACCTTAGATCTTCAAATGAGTGTCTGCTTAGAATTCCAAGAGCTAAACTTAAAAGAAGTGGTGAGGCGGCCTTCTGCTGTTATACACCTAAAATCTGGAATAGTTTACTGATAGAAATTCGCCAGACTAATACGGTGGAGCACTTTAAAAAACTGCTAAAAACCTATTATTTTAATAGGGCTTTCTCATAGGTTCGTTTTAGTGTAACCCTGATGTTCTGTATATGCAATTAATTATCGTTTTTATCATGGTTCCACAATCCATACTAACCCTTACTTTCTCTGCTGTTCTTTTTATGGATTTCTGTGGTGGTGATCTGCACCACCACCACCACCTGATCAAGGCACCATGCTGGATTGAAGGCCAGAGGTCCATCATTGTCTAATTCTTCCACGTGAAGCCTGAAAACCATGAGGACTGATTGAGATCATTTATGTTAGGTAGAATGCCTAGCTGGGGCTGGGCGGTCTCAAGGCCTCGAACCCCTGCAGATTTTTTTTTGTTCTCCAGCCCTCTGGAGTTTTTTTTTTTTTTTTTCTATCATCCTGGCCATCATACCTTACTTTATTCTTTGTTACTTAGTATTGCCTAATCTTATTTTTGTATTTTTCTTTTTTCATCTTGTAAAGCTTTTTGAGCTACATCAGTTGTATGAAAACATGCTATATAAATAAATGTTGTTGTTGTTGAAACTTTATAAAAAAAACACTTCCCTTTAGAACATATACCATTAAAGTGAAGAAATAACTTTGACTTGAAAAACACCAAACTTACCTTTAACTACCCTGTAGGGCATTTGCAACAATTGTGAGTGAACAATTCATTCTACTTTTACATGTTAGAAAACACCGAAAAACATTTATATTTTAATGTATAAACACATCAATCTGTTAGACACAGTTGCAGCAGATTAAATCCATCTATTATCCAACCCGCTGAATCTGAACACAGGGTCACGGGGGTCTAGCAGATTAAATCTCCACATAAAATAGTCAACCTTTAAGTAAATCTTTATCAAATTAAATGCTCTACATTATTTTTAAAAATGGATGGTGAAAGGGGCAAAGAATGGTAATGAAACTAAGAAAGGAAGGGAGGGGAAAGAATTTACATAAATAACACAATTAGGTTTAGGGCGGCACGGTGGCGCAGTGGTAGCACTGCTGCCTCGCATTTAGGAGACCCGGGTTCGCTTCCCAGGTCCTCCCTGCGTGGAGTTTGCATGTTCTCCCCGTGTCTGCGTAGGTTTCCTCCCACTGTCCAAAGACATGCAGGTTAGGTGGACTGGCGATTCTAAATTGGCACTAGTGTGTGGATGTGTTTGTGTGTGTCCTGTGGTGGGTTGGCACTCTGCCCAGGATTGCTTCCTCGCCTTGTGCCTCTGTTGGCTGGGATTGGCTCCAGCAGACCCCCGTGACCCTGTGTTCGGATTCAGCGGGTTGGAAAATGGATGGACAATTTGTTTTATCATACTCTTCTTGTGCTTTGTAGTTACTAATATCAGTTCAAACCTTAAGATTTGCTTGTGACAGTAATCACTGTTTGTGTATGTTATACTGTACAATTAATTTCACTGTTTGTAAACACTGAATAAAAACCAATACCTTCTTTAATGGTAATTTGCTGTAATTTACTTGACAGGTCATTAAGTGTGCTTTGAAACTTGAATGCACTATAAGTTTAAAAAAGTAATTAAGTATAATATATATTGTTTCTAAAGGAATGTCTTTTAAATGAGCTGAGGTTAATTATACCTGCAAAGAGAAGCACATTTACAACAAAAGAATATACTCTCTTTTATTGTATTATTGACCAAAGAAATTGTATTTAATTTTATGCTTGTCATTTCTTTGGAAAGAGTATTTGAAATTTGTCTACTCTAAAAAGAAAAAAAAAAAAAACAGTTATATCTCCACAGCTCCTTAAATACTTTCCTAACACTCTGAAGTTAAATTCCCCCAATTACAAGCCAATCACTTCTACTTGGTAGCTACAGCTGAAAACAAAGAACCTTTGATGTATTCTTAAATTTTACTTAATTTCGCTACAGCACTCAAGCAAATACCTTTTTTCAAGCTGAACGCAGCAAAAGAAATTCAAAAAGACATGGACAATTTTCAAAACTAGGCAGACACTTAGAAAAAGCAGTTTAAATTAGACAAGTACAAAGTGATGCATTCAGGCACAAGGAACCTTATTATAAATGCAGGATGGATGATACTGACTTACAGGTTATGTTGAAACAGCACTCTTATCATTTAGGCCAATGGTTCTCAAGTTCAGTTCTGGGGTCCCACTGTGGCTGCTGTTGGGGCATGTGCAGTCCACAAAGCAAAGCAATAAACAGTTCCAAAAAGGATACCAGTCCGTCTTAGGGCCTCCAAACACACACTTTTTGCAATTTGAAATCACCAGTCAATCTACAGTATATGACACCTGGAGAAAAACCCATTTCGACATGCAGAGAATATACAAACTCCACAACTGAAATGACCAGGCACAGGATTCTAGCCCACTGGATCTGTGAGGTGCCAATGTTGCTGAAAATGTCACTGTGCCACATACACAAAGAATCATTCACACATGGAACACAGTAAATGACCAAGTAGTATAATGCAGTGCAAGACGTTGGGGACCTTTAAACCTCAAGATGATGTTATTTTAGACAATCTAGTTGAATAAGATGAATGAATTTGTTAGACTGAATGGCCCGTTCTTGTCACAATTGTTTTAATAGTGAAGATTTTAATTAGTTTGGATTAGAATAAACTTTTTTATACTGTATCTCATGCAGAAAATTACAATATACAGGTACCCCCAGTGTCTAAAAAGAAAACAATTAAAAAACAAATGAAAATGTTAAAGCAAAAGAATTAAAATTTGGATCGTAACAATGATTTAAGAACAAATTAAGTAAAGGAACAATTCAAATGTAAAGGCCATTTTGCAAAGCATATTTTCCCTAGGACACCAACTTGGAAAAGAACATAAGAACTCTGGCAAACAAAAAAAGTATCAAATATCTCAAGAGTAGGAAAACAGTCCTAACTGGTTCAAAAATTTGAATGATGCAAATTTGGTCCGACTCGTAGGAAATTTTGCTAATTCAGGAAACTACTCCTAACCACACTAGGATGTAGAAGAACTCATGAGCTGTCCTTTCTTGCTAGGAGCTGCCAGAAGATTGCATTCAGGCAGAGATCGACAGGTGCATTCCAGCAAAGGCAAAACATTTTGGAAACGCTGGACAATGATGAACTCATAAAAAAATATTAATCTGGCAGTGACAGAATACTATTCATAACAAATCTTGTTACAAGTGACATGATCGCTCCATGAACGTGAAGAAGTCATATGTTGTCAGAAGAAATTAAAGTGTCAGTAATGTTACATTTTTTAGTCACAAGGAAGATGTCGCATTGCAATGCCAATGATTTGGTTATGTCATAACTAACCATTTCTCAAATTTTGCACCAATCTCTGAATGACCTTACAACATGTGAGGTAATGTGGAGATTTGTATATTTTCCCTCCACTAAACATGAGGTAATGTTAAAACAAACTGCATCCATGCCAATCATCATAATGGCTTTCTAAAGAAACTACAAAACTTAATCATTAGTGCCATTTTGGAGCTGGGATGATATAAAATCGTGATGTCATTCATTCTCACATGTGAACTACTACTCCATGTCGGGACTGGGTGTAAGACACTTCAAACTGCTTCTCACGTCGTACTCTGGGGTAGGACAAATTCTTATCCTAGTCAGACTTTTAGTGCCATTCCTCTGAGTAATTTTCAGTCGCTTAAATACAGACATAGATCATTCAGTTCAATAAGATTGTTTGATGAATTAAAAGGTAAATTGTCACAATATCTCATCCAGATACTTCCAAAAAGCTGTGAAGATCCCTTTGACCCTGTTCAGGAATAACTGACTGATGGATTTTTGCTTTGACTACTGATTTGTTACAGGTTCCAATGACCCCTTATATGAAAAACTGCTTCCTAGGGTACACTAGATCAATTTTAAAATTTTCAAAGACAACACTAAAGATCAGAAAAACAACATAGCTTTCTCTGTTCAAGACTGAAGAGGTTTAAGTAGCTTATGTTCTCATAGTAGACTATGTCTCTTGGAATTCACTTGCTGATTCTTTCTGGACAGCTTTCTAGAGTTGTTCTGTTTATTTTAAAGCTTAGCAGTCATAAAACAATTTTCCAAATGCAGTTTCTCTAGCAAATACTGTGCTTGAGCATAATATCCTCTGATTTATATTCAACGGTGTTACAATATATGGTATTTCCTTTTTTATTTGCTTCTGCATATTGCATAGGCAAATAGTGTTCAGGTTCAGTACTGTGGTCTCATTGTAGTTTCAGGTTTTTGTTACAATCAGTTTCACAATCAGTGAGCCATTTTACATCTAACACTGTAGAGCTGACTTTTTAATTAGGAGGTCTGTTTTTCACCCTGTTTTCTACGGAGCCCCTGAAGGGACATTGTGTAGGGGTTCCGTAGTTCTCTAATTCTGCATACTGAAAACCACAATATTGTGAGACTTACATTTATGAGTAATCTACACATATTGCTATTTTTTACATAGCTTTAAATACTTGACTATTTTTGTCATTTCCAAACTAATTCACTTTTTTCTGTTGAGTTTACTCCATTAATTTTATCCACACTAAAAAGGGCAGTTAATAATATTGATTGATAAAATATACATATTCTATTAATACTTTTCTCCAGAGATCATGGGCTGCAGGAGTACTTTATGATTTTTATAACATGTAATCAAATACGATATGAAGGTAAGTAATTTGTGATAAAGTAACATAGTATGACATAAGCAAACATGTGTGAACACATGTATGTCTTTGCTTGTAATCATTTCATTTTTTCCCCTTGAGTCTCTTTCCCAATGTCATTAAGTTGTCATTTGGAAGTCATTAAGATTTAGTACATAACAGCTACCAAAGCTTAATAACTTTTTTATTAAACGGCTTTGTAATTCAGATGTCGTTACAATTAATTTCCAAGATGCATCAGGTTCTCATTAACTTGAAAAATGCAAACATGAGAACACTGCCCATGCCTTGAACTTGTTATTTTTGTGAGTCTAATGTGGCAAGACTAGTTTTAATCTACTGTAAAATAAATTAAATGTAATCAGTGGTGAAATGGTTGCTCCTTAGATAGAATATTAGTTCTAAATAGGCAGTGAATTAAAATCAAATAAAACGATAATTATCTACCATACACTGGGGAAATGGCTGAAGAATTCCACCTTGCACATTTCGATAGTCACTATACACAATTATCTTTTAATTATTTATTATATTTTAAGAAGTCTTAAGGTTCTTTATGAAAATTTTAAATGACATTTTTTACTTCATAACTGTACATTTAGTAATTTAAGATGAACAACATATTGAAAACTTGAATCTTAGAAACCTTATTTAAAAAATGCTAATTCTAAATAGTGGATTCATTCTAAATACTCGATTATATAAATCAGGGGTGTAGCTAGCAATTAATTTCAGGAGAGGGAAGAGAAGGTATATGAATCATAATTATTTGTATTGTCAATCTGTTGGCAAAGTCATAATATATTCTGGTTGGAGGGTTCAAATCCAAATCTATCTTGCTTTGTAGGTTTTAAAATGAATGAATTGATGGATGAAAAAATTGTTGTATTTGCTTGCTAACAACTAATCTCTTAATTGCTTTCTAGGATGTGATCATGAATGTGTGAGCTTGTCGGTCACCTCTTGTCAGCATTACAATTGTGTTCCAATGTTCCAAGCATATGATATTATCTTAAATTGCTTCTGAATGGTTACAGTTTATCCCTAAACTATTACTTTACCATAATGTAAACAATTAAGTGGGTATTAAGAAGTAATAGATGCTTTAAATTAGAGTGTAGTGTTACAGAATTAAAAGCTAAACATAATCAGTCTGTTTGTTTAAAAATTATTTATCTTACAGAGAAAGATTAGACCACCCTGGAATTTCTGATCAGCATTAGCTTATGTCTTGCATATCATAGAATAATAAAAACTCACATATTGTTACAGCACATTGTTGCTAGAAATTCCATTAATTCTTACAACTTCTAAAACCAGTTAGTTTCACAATTGTAGTATTTTTTAATTTACTTTGTTGATATCTGAAATCAGCCATTTTTCTTTGTTCCAAAGAAATTATAGGTCCCCTCAAAAACTCTTAAAAAACCCACCTAAATCATTGATAAAACTAGCAGTTCAAAACAGGTAGCCAATATGAAACTGTGCAAACAAAATTATAAAATAATAATGACATTCAAAATATCAATATATGAAAAATCATAATAAATGAAACCACACCCTGAGTGCCCAAATCAAGAGGAAAGGGTGCTGTGGTTTTTGGGCAAACTTCCCACAGAGGTTGTGGCAGGTAGCATGGACACAGAGCAGGAAGAGAGAGAAGCCCAGCTTTTAAAAGGTATGTATACAATAAAAAAACAATATTCAAAGTATTTAGCAATAGTAATAATAATAATAAATAATAATAATAATAAATATAGTGCTTTTTCTCACTACTCTAAGCGCTTTATTGCACATGCCAGTATACCTCTTGAAATATTTACATGTAATACATAAGTTAGGTCAATTTAAAATATATTTAGCAGAAAAATCCAGCAGTGCAGCATCGTCCCCACCTTCTGCAAATGTGCATCACAGCAGCACAGCTCAAAATCTTGTTTTCTGCATGTGTAGTAAGGCACACTGTTGGGGCATCTGTTGGTGAAGAAAGATTCACAGATTTTGACTTTGCTGATGATGTTGTGATCTTCGGGGAGTCAATGGAGGCTCAGATTGGGGTGCTTGAGAGACTAAGCGAGGGGTCTGAGTGTCTGGGCTTATGAGTGTCCTGGATAAAAACCAAGATCCATGCCTTTAATGACCTCTTGGGCACAGCCATCAGCAGTGTGTGTGTCTGCAGAGAGAGTGTTGACCTTGTTGAGAGGTTTACTTACCTTGGCAATGACATTCATGTCTCTGGTGATTCTTCCTATGAAGTCAGTAGATGGATTGGACGAGCATGGGGGGTCATGACGACGCTGGAAAGAGGTGTGTGGTGCTCCCGATATCTGTGCAAAAGGATGAAGGTCCAAGTCTTTAGAGTCCTGGTGCTTCCTGTCTTGATATATGGTTGCGAGACATGGACGCTATCCAGTGACCTGAGACGAAGACTGGACTCCTTTGGTACTGTGTCTCTTCGGAAAATCCTTGTGTACCATTGGTTTGACTTTGTGTCGAATATGCGATTGCTCAAGGAGTCACGAACGCAGCACATTACCTGCATTGTGAGGGAGTGTCAGTTACGGCACTACTTTCATGTGGTGCGTTTCCCCGGTGGTGATCCAGCTCATAGGATCCTCATTGTTAGGGACCCGAGTGGCTGGACCAGGCCAAGGGGTCGCCCATGTAACACCTGGCTGCGGAATATAGAGGGTCATTTCCAGAGGGTGAGATTGGGCCACGTGTCTGCCTGGGGGATTGCCAACCAGGATCCCGAGTTATTTTGTCATGTAGTGAGTGCGGCAATGCACTTTACCAGTGCATGCTCCCCAACTTGACTTGACTTGACTTGACTTGCATGTGTAGTGTGTAAATTGTCTAAAATGACACTGAGTGTCAGAAAATCCAAAAGGAGAAGCTTTTCATGACATAAAGACAAGTGGAGCTGAGGAAGGAAGAGGTGTGAGTATGGAGAGAAATGTTAAAATCACTAAAAGAAAAATCAGAAAACCTAAAGATTTTAGAAGATATTTCAATAAAGCATATGGTGGCCACTCAGACCCTGCCACCTGCGCCGCTTCACTTGAATCCAGGATTACTTATAGCCATGAGAGTGGCACCAGTGCCTGTTGATTTTTCAGGTAAGTGCTACCTATAAAAATCTACAACAGAGTAAATTAAAAAAAACATAAATAAATGAATATAAAACAATTCAAACTTGCTCAGCTTCTTCACCAATCTAAATGATTAAGTCAGATAATGCCTGTGTTCCTGTTTCCTCTGACAAGATAACACTTGACTATCCAATATTATGAGATTGGTCGTCTGTTCTGAATGCCCACGTACAAAACTATGGGTCAGTGGAAAGAACCCACTTAACCTTTGTGACTTTAAACTGACAAAGTCAGTTGAGATTTGCACCATACTTTATGTGGCAAATGGAAGACTCTTGCAGATTGAACCCAGTTGCAGCAAGGTGTTCTGCAAAGCCCAATGATGGTTTTCTTGACATTAGCCAAATTGTTGGAGAACTGAGGATATCATTTCTGATATGCAAATTATGTTTTATTATTTTGTTATATTCATGGAATAAAGCTTGTTTGTGCCTGAGACACAGTGGTTTGATGTCACTGAGTGCAGGAAGCCACTCAGTAGGTGTTGAGCACTTGGTACCTGGGATGGTTCACTTACCGGTGTACAGTTGTATTTGATGTCCTTAGTATGTTGACAGTTGAGCCATACAGGGACATAGTGTTTTGTTGTTGAGTATACTAGGGCCAGAATTACAGTCACAAAGTTTGGAGTGTACTAATAAAACTAGAGGGTGCAACTCCGTAAATACACCCAAACCGCAACAGTTTTTGCTTTGTGGAGTTATCAACGGCTGAACGCAATAAGGCATTCATAAGTGAGATCAACAACAAACTGAAACAGAAACAACGATCAATACCTATCAAGACATCTCTGTCCTGTGTGTTCACATCAATGGGAGTATGCCAAACCCTTGATGAACCCAAAACCAGTAAAGCTGTGGGAATGTTTGGAATATATTCAGAATTGAACTCCAACTGAGACTAACTTGCTATAATCTGTTTGACAGGCCTGTACTCCAACAACCTCAGCTCAAAAAAACTTTCATCACTCAAACCATTCAAACTACTCAAACCCGACAATGTACACATGAAAGCTACTGTCCAATTTCATTACCTTCCAATTGTCTCAAAGTGCTCAAGAGGATGCTGCGCATTAGAATCAGTACAGCTTTCGAGAAAGTCATTTCTATCTAAAAGGCTGATTTCCTTAAGTTTCACTGCTTCAGTGACTAAGTACTTTCCCTTACTAACTTTATTGAAGACAGAAGTAGCTTTCATTAACTTTAAAGCATGCATTTAACACCATCTGGAAGAAGGGATTGCTCTAAAAGCACACAAAAAAAAAATCCAGTGCCTCAAAATGTGTAACTTCATCTGCAGCATGCATAGCATTTGTTATTTTAACATACACATGAACGACAGCCACAGCACAACAAGAAAGTTGAACAATGGCCTGCCTCAGGGCTCAGTTCTTGCCCATTATTTTTAAACCATTATATCCACGACTTACCCTCAGCAGCATCACACAGGTTTAACTATGCTGATGTTATGGCTTTATGCATATCAATATAGTGACGTTCATTACCAAGAGCGAATAATGACAACTGACCTGACGTCTTTCAACGACTACTGAAAAAGCTTGCAGCTTAATCCAAACGTTACCAAGAGGAATGTTTCCTGTGTTCAATTCAATAATCACTTGGCCAACAGACAATTGAAAATGTCTCAATAGAACAATTATATCACGGGGTCACACTTGATAGATCCCTTATGTACAAGGCTCACACCAGCAAGCACTTCCTTGGGAGCATCCGCTAGTTGCCTTTGAAAATCAATACAGTAAAAGAAAACAATACAGTATATGTTGAAGACAAACTACTTCATTTTACATGGTTAAACTATTGCCATATGTCTCTTTAGTGTAAAATGTACCTGAGCTTATAAGCATTGCAATTTGGGGGGCAACAGTATGGAGTGTTTATTGTGTTTATTCTTACCTTTTCACAGATATTTTTCCACAAGGTGAGAAACACCAAGAACCTTTACAATCAATATTTTGTTTTTGTAACTAAATATGCTGTTCCTCCTATACGAGGGTTGTCTGGGTTCCGCGCGGAATTTTATCGTTTGTTGAGTGTCAGCCTGTCGAAACCTGTTCTGCTGTGTAGAGGGATTATTCAAGTGGTTGCATGTTTTTGTTCAGATGTTTTGCTCCCTCTCTTCCTTCAGAATGAACATGAGAAGCAAACGAACTGATAGTGCGCAGCCGGCGCTAGCGGCGAAGCTCCCGACTCCATGCGTGCGTGACTTTCGAGTGATGATTTTTTACGACTTTTCTGATGGTTTAATCCGCTCGGTGAAACGCACCATGTTTGCCATCTTTTTCAACATTGATGGCATTGTCGCGTCAATTCCGCTGATGGAGAGGACAACTGTGACCTCTGAGTGGTACACCACTCAGTGCCTGCCTGACGTTTTTTCTGCGATGGCTAGAGGCCGGTCCAAGAACTTGCGAAGGCACTTTTTGCATCATGACAATGCGCCAGCCCACACGGCTAATGCGACGAAGCATTTCATTGAAGACAGTGGTGTCAATGTTTTGAACCCGCCACCCTACTCGCCTGATTTTGCACCATGTGACTTTTGGCTCTTCCTGAAGGTGACAGAACCCCTGCGAGGCCACAACTTCGAAACTCGAGAGGAACTGATTGCAGCTGTCAAAGAACAGCTGGACAACCTCCCAAAGACAGCCTTTCGCGAGTGTTTTACGGCGTGGGTCAGAAGAGCCCAAAAGTGCATTGATGTTGGTGGTGAATACTTGGAAAAAGTTTAAAAAGGATCGAAGTACATGAGAAAAAGAGTGATTCCGTGCGGAACCCAGACAACCCTTGTATATGATGAGTGTGTATTCATGGGGAGGAAACTTAAACTGAAACATATTTATTCTGTATTAAAGTGTTTCTGATTGTACATCCTGCTGCACTGTCATCCACTTCGATATTGTCTGGTTGATTGAAGAGCACAGCTCTGAAAGTTGGTTTATTCGCAGTGATTACTCAGACATGGCAGACTCCACGATGTATGTAAAAGTGAGAATAAACAGTGGGATTTCTTTGACAACATGAAGGACCAATGGGAATGTGGTATTTGGACATGAATGAAATGGGGGATCTCACCGTCAACAGGTTTTCCCTAGCAAGCTTTTATTTGTCTCATAACTTGGTAAAGTACTCCATCAAATTAGGATTTCACAGAAGACAGTTTTAGTAAAAATGGTTTAAACCCATGAAGAGAATTTGAATGAAACATCTTTTGTAGGAAATTTATACAACACATTACTGAAAAAAATCTGCTAATTGTAAAATGGGTGTTTACATTGCATCTTAAATATTTTTTTTAAATCCTGATTCACCCACTTTGTCTGCCTGTTACTTTACAGATGATAACCTGATAACCATTACTATTTTAATTCTGATGCACAAATTCGTACCAAAAATAATGCTCGGGTTATGACATATCTAGCTGGCTACTTACCACCTAGAACTGTCTCTATTGGGGAACATTTGACCTTCAACCTGCTGTGGAAATTACAAAGAATAATCTGGAACATTACTTGGTATATTTTAAGTAGATAATGGCAGTTAAGTTATTCAGATCAACAATAATTGAATTTACAAAAAACTTTTCTGGGGATAAATGTTTTTTACAGTTCTAGGGTAATATCCTTATGATCAAACTTTAGGAATGGGACATTATGTTGGCATCCCTGCATGAAATAATGAAATGGCTAATGGAAAATGGCAACTGAGTTCACTGTGCATTCAGTAGTTGGGAAGATTTAAGACACATTAAACTTTAATTGTCCTTAAAAATTATGAATGGCTGCTTTGCCCACTCTAGCCAAGAATGTCACTCTTATAAAACCAAATTTCTGAAATCCTAGCGTCATACTTTTACTCAGCTGTAATGTATTTTTTGGAGTAGTATGCACATGGGTATAATTTTCCAGTGTCTAGAAAAAAGTTGGCAGACAACTCCCAGACCATTACTGGATGCATCAACTTGACTTCAAAAGCAAGACTAATATCTGTGTGATGTAAAATTATGGCAGACGTTATCTTTTCTTTCATAGTTTAAAGTACTGCAATGTTTCCTGAGTTCAGGCAAATTTCTACATTTTATTTAGTTAAAAAACATTATTGCTGCTTTTGAAAGCTAAAATCTTTATAAATCAATGAGAGTAACTGGCAGTTTCATGTACAGTCTGCTTAAGGTTATCTGACTCCTTTTAATTCAAAATAGATTGTATATTTCATTGATCCACCATTAAGCCTTACATAGAAATGTCAAGTTCCAAAAATATCACCAACAAATCATCAATTCACATTTTTCTGATCTTGGTAACAAATGTTGCTTAATAATCTAGAAAGGATCTTTTTGACCTTTTGAATATGTTGTTCTAAACTCTGTGAAAAAATTAAGATGTTGTTGATGTAAACCAGCATAGAGACACCTAATTTGTCTTAAAAATATAATTAACAAAGAGCTAATATAGTGCAGGAGCATATGGCAAGTCATAGGGCAGCGTTTCTCAACCTTTAAGTATTTGCGACCCGAGTTTTCATAACAGTTTTAATCGTGCCCCACTAACGTTTTTTTGAAAGGAGCCCTCTAATACCAATTTGTTCTTTTTTAATTAATGATATATCATAGATGCATATTTTATTATACCTACTTAAATTTTATTGACATTTATCTAACTCTATATTTATATTTCTAGTATCAGCATGTAGTTTAAGTTAATTTGTTTTGGTTTCAATAGATGTATTTTTCATATTTTTGATTCTTGTTTTCTTTTTTTCACATCTTCGCGCCCCCCTTTTTGTTACTTCGCGACCCCCTAGGGGTGCCCGCCCCACAGTTTGAGAACCACTGTCATAGGGCATCAAGAGTTATTCATAATGTCCAGCTACAGTACTAAATACTATCTTCCATTCGTCACATTTTATATATATATATATATATATATATATATATATATATATATATAGTGGTGGATGCCTTTTCACTATATATTCTGGGGGGGGGGGGCGTCAGGGGGCGCTGCATGGGCTCTTGAGCCCATCTGGACAAATCTTCAGCCCCACCTGGGTGTGCAACCGGAAACAGGTGATCAAACACCTGGAGCACTTCCGGGTGGGTCATATAAGGAGCCAACAACCACTACTCAACAGCAAAAGTCAGGAGGAGGACAAAGCTTGAGGAGGAGTGGTGGTGGAAGAGAGAGAGGAGTGTTTTGGTGTGTTAGTTTGTGCTTGGGACTGTGTTGTGGCTGGGGGACACGGGGAAGAAGTGCCCTCCAGCTGAAGAAAATACAAGTTTATTTATTTTTATACATGGCTCCTATGTCCAATCTGTGTCGGGTCAGGTGCAATATAGAGCCCTTGCTACTATATATACATACATATATATATATATATATATATATATATATATATATATATATATATATATATATATATATATATATATATATATATATATATATTGTAAGACGCTAGTGGTTGCTGTTGCCTCTTTCAACCCAACAGACAAACAATCTGGACACAAGTTAAAAGCACCAAGAAGTATTCTTTTAATTATTTCTTCTTTTCCAGTGCTTCCGAAGCACCACAGCCACAATAACACACAACTCAGCAATAACCACAATATTCTCTCTCCTCCACATCTCCCAGCAAGCATTGTCCACCTCCTTCCGACTCAGGCTCGCTTACTGGGTCTCCACCAGTCCTTTATATAGTCCTCGACCCGGAAGTGCTTCTGTTCTTCCGTCCACGTGACTCGTCAGCACTTCCGGGTCAGATGGAGAACTGTATTTTTCTTCAGCGAGGAAGTACGTCTGTGCCTCCGTCCCCATGACTTTGGAGTACTTCCGGGCTATGTACACAGTAGGAACTCCCCAGTCTCCCTGCAGTGTCTCCTGGCGGCATCCACGGTACCTAGCAGGGCTGTGTTGCCAAACTCCCAGTCCTATAGTGCCCTGCGGGCATCTGGGGCACCACTGCAGTCCAGGGAAGCTGCCATCTATCGTCCTCGGAGAGGCAGTGTCCCTGATAAGCTGCCCTCCCCCATCCTACCATTACTGGGGAGACCCGGCCGGGATAAACTGCCGACTGTCCCTTACAATATATATATAGCATCTCACAAAAGTGAGTACACCCTTCACATTTTTGTAAATATTTTATTATATCTTTTCATGGGACACCACTGAAGATATGACACTTTGTTACAATGTAAAGTAGTCAGTGTACAGCTTGTATAACAGTGTAAATTTGCTATCCCCTAAAAATAACTCAACACACATATATATATTTTGTAAGGGACAGTTGGCAATTAATCCCGGCCGGGTCTCCCCAGTAACGGAATATATCCAACCTGCTATATCCTAACATAGGGTTACGGGGGTCTGCTGGAGCCAATCCAAGGAACAAGGTAGTTATTTTTAAAAAGTAATTTTAATTAATCCCCTGTTGTTTGTACAGGGAGTTAAAACCCCATCTGTTTTGTGAAAGGAAATCCTGGCACCAACAGAACTACTGGAAGGTCAAATAAACCAACTTTCAAGATTTTTATAAATATATTCTGCTATTTCCTAAAACAGGTCTATACAGGGTATGCATTTTCCTTTCCGGGTAAGCTCTGAAATCAATCAAAACAGTGACAGCTAGAGTTTTAATCATATTAGTACCATAAGACTGTATCTATAAAAGATCTGATTGGAGTTAAACATCCCACAAACCCTGGGTTTTAACACTTAATTTTTCTAATCTAATTATAACCCAGCATAGACGTGGGAAAAGATGAAGAGGAAGGAGAACATGAAAGTCTGTGACTAGCCTGATTATATCATGGAACTGTGTTTGTTGCACAAGGTTAGCAGTGTGAAAAGAGTTTGAAAGTTCAATGGATTCTTAAATAAAACTAGGCCAGTTAGGCAGTGTGCAGGACTTGCCTGGTGATGACTGGGAATCATGTAGTTTTAAACTACAGTGAAATGCCAGTAGCATATATTGCTGAATTCCAGCTTCTTTCTACTGCCCCTGCTGTGTTTTTAATCTGTAATGTTTTTTATTTTGTAAATGCAACTTTGTAATTGCATACATAAATAAATGCTGAACTTAAGCAATTCTGCTTGTCACAATCACCAGGAACTTAACACATTAATATGCAAAAAACATGCCAAAAACTTCACTGAGACAGAAAACAACATACAGTATGGAATTTTATCACAAGGTTTTGGTTGGCAATGTACTTTCACATTTTTCAGCTTATTGTTGTGATCTACATGGATGTTGCTCCTTTTGATATTGTAGACAAGAGGTTCACTTTTTAAATTTCAAATCTTTTAACATTTTTTTCTTCTGCTTCCAAATGGTTCTGTCAGTGTTATGCATTTTCTCTGGGTTCCTGATGTGTGTTAGATCCAGACAAATTGCACCTCTTGTGGGAGCCTTTAACTTGTTGAGTAAGTAGACAATCATAAAACACCTTATTTCCATTTCCCTCCTGCAAATGTAAAGCTAACAAGGTTCAATTTAGGTGAATTAAATTCACTCATTAGAATAAAATTCCTATATGCATTTGTTTAATGAAGTCAATAAAGTCACTAAATGACTCTAAATAGCCAAAATTATTCAACTTACTTGTTTTCTTTTCTATTAAGATTGTAAGTATGCCATTTAAATAATTTAGGAGCTCTGCAACATGAAAGGCATGAGGCAAGTGTATTTCATTTTATTTTATGTTGCTACTAATTAGGTTATCGCTTTTAAAACATGACAGGAGGCCTGCTCCTAGATGGTAGATTTTAATTTGGGGCAAGGGTAAATTATTCCATTTTCGGTCAATAAATTTATACTTCTTCTTCTTTTAGCTTCCATATCTTCCTGTCTTCTGCATGTTGTTCTGTTACACCCATCACCTGCATGTCCTCTCTCACCGCATCCGTAAACCTTTGCTTAGGCCTTTCCTCTTCCCTGGCAGCTCTATCCTTAGCATCCTTCTCCCAATATACTCAGCATCTCTCCTCTGCAAAGTTTCAAATCAACGCAATCTCGCCTCTCTGACTTTGTCTCCCAACCATCCTACCGGAGCTGACCCTCTAATGTTCTCTTTCCTAATCCTGTCCATCCTTGTCACACCCAATGCTAATCTTAACATCTTTAACTCTACCACCTCCAGCTCTGTCTTTTTGTCAGCGCCACCATCTCCAACCCATATAACATAGCTGGTCTCCCTACTGTCCTGTAGACCTTCCCTTTCACTCTTGCTGATACCTCTGTCACAAATCACTCCTGACACTCTTCTCCACCCACTCCACCCTGGCTGCACTCTCTTCTTCACCTTTCTTCACTTTTGATCATTAAACAACAAAGTTAAATAATGTGTTGATTTTAAGGTTCAGATTCAATTATATAAAAATAACAAAAACTACAAAAATGAAATATTGCTACAATTTTATGACTGTACTGTCTAAGCAGTAAACACATAAATGACTCTTACATGCAATGTGTGAAATACCCTTTTTTTATGATCACTCTTTTGTGTATGTTTTTTCATTCCCCTTTGCCCCACACAAAGTGAGAGAAAATGAAACCATTGTTTTCCTTTAATCTGAGAGAAAAATCAAACCATATCACATTTTATTTTGACTGAAATGAGCGCTCACGAAAAGAAAGAGATGTGCCTAGATTCAACAGGTCTTTCATTATTTTAAATGGAAATTAGCCCTTATACAAGCAAAAACTTGTAAATGGAATGCAAGTTTTGACATCTATTAGTGGCTTCTGTTCACTGCAAGATTGTATCTGCTGGCTGTGTATATTTGTATCTTGTGCAGTATAAAAATATCGCCCAAGACATGAACAGATTGTAAGTAAGATGATACATTGGAAACTACACCTGGAGTTGTTTTTCACTGAAGTTTACCAAAGGTTTCCGAATTATTATAATGAATGAGGAAGAGAATTTGTGTTGTGTGTTGCTTTTTGCAGATGATGTTGTCCTGTTTGCTTCATCAGGCCGTGATCTTCAGCTCTCTCTGGATCGGTTCGCAGCTGAGTGTGAAGCGGCTGGGATGAGAATCAGCACCTCCAAATCCGAGACCATGGTCCTCAGCCGGAAAAGGGTGGAGTGCCCTCTCAGGGTTGGTAGCGAGATCCTGCCTCAAGTGGAGGAGTTCAAGTATCTCGGGATCTTGTTCACGAGTGAGGGAAGAATGGAGCGTGAGATCGACAGGCGGATCGGTGCGGCATCCGCAGTAATGCGGGCGCTGCATCGGTCTGTCGTGGTGAAAAAGGAGCTGAGCCGCAAGGCGAAGCTCTCAATTTACCAGTCAATCTATGTTCCTACCCTCACCTATGGTCATGAACTATGGGGTAGTGACCGAAAGAACGAGATCGCGAATACAAGCGGCTGAAATGAGTTTCCTCCGCAGGGTGTCTGGGCTTTCCCTTAAAGATAGGGTGAGAAGCTCAGTCATCCGGGAGGGGCTCAGAGTAGAGCCGCTGCTCCTCCGCATCGAGAGGAGTCAGATGAGGTGGCTTGGGCATCTGATCAGGATGCCTCCTGGACGCCTCCCTGGTGAGGTGTTCCAGGCACGTCCAACCGGGAGGAGGCCCCAGGGAAGACCCAGGACACGTTGGAGGGACTATGTCTCTCGACTGGCCTGGGAACGCCTTGGGATTCTCCCGGAAGAGCTAGAAGAAGTGGCCGGGGAGAGAGAAGTCTGGGCATCTCTGCTCAAGCTGCTGCCCCCGCGACCCGACCTCGGATAAGCGGGAGACAATGGATGGATGGATGGATGGTGTTTCTTCTTGAGTGAAGCTTTGCAAAATCTATCAGTAATATTATTGTGCATTGATCCATTTGTGAGACACAATTATTTTAGCTGTGATTCTGTTATCAAACATATTGTTGCATACGTGAACAGAAGCTAAGAGCTTCTCATACAGTATATCTGTAGACCTACTGTATGAGCAATGGTCACATTGACAGTGATTATGGTTTGACCTTAAATTTTGAAATTTCATTTGTATTTAAAGAGAAGCTACATTTTTAATATTTTTCACTGACCTTTTATACACAGTATATTTAGTTTAATAAACCAGATAAATATCAGGGATTTCCTTCATTCTATCGCCACTAACTTAATGTTCTCCCAACTGTCAAAATTTTATTTCTGAAAATCCTCAGTCAATACTTATATTTTTTGAACTCGTCCAATGTTTTTCTACTATGTGGGCATCAGTTTCCTTTTATTAACTAGATACATGCCACACTTACTAAACTAGTAATAATAATAATAATAATAATACTCATATCCTTTGTGAAAATCAAGAAAGCAAAATATAAATACATTAAAGTCAATAAGAATTTTTAAATGAAAATTTAAATGGGAGAATAATTAATAAACATCATGCCACTAATAAATCCTACTTTTTGTTTTTGTAAGCATTTGTCATGGTTGGAAATATCACTTTAACATGGAGTAAAGAGTGCATTAAAAATTGTACGTGCAATTTGGAGGTTTTCAGATATATTTGTAGTTATGGTAACAGTTTAAATGGATCCAAATGGAATTGTGCAAATGGTTTTGTTGTAGCATTAGAAAATTGTTCATAGTGTTTAGGAAAGAATTTAATTAATTATATTAGCTGCATTTGGTTGTTGTAGTGATTTATATTATAAAAGGCAAGTGAATTAATTTTAATATGTATTGCATGAAAAGTTCTTTTTAATTGAAATTACATTTTGTAAAGTTGATATTTTTACTGTCTATATCTCTGTATAGAGCATGATTGACCTGAACCCTTCTGTGTCAGTACAGAATATACAAAGAAAATGCCTACTAACCAATGTAGAATTTTTCATTTGGAATAAATTTAAATGGCATGTTTTATCTTTACTCATTTATGTGATGCCAAATATCATCACAGTACATTTAATTTGAAACAGGAAAAGTAGGTCTGCATAAGTGTAGTATGTAGTAAGCAAACGTTAATAATTTGAGGTTGGCTTTCCAAGAAATTTCTTACTGATGCAGTGAAGGTTAGTTTAACCCTCCCATGACCCTAATGTGGATTAAATAGTTTTGAGAATATTTATTTTGGTATAACTCTCGAATATTGTTTTGATATCATTGAAAATGTCCCTGTAATCTTGACTATTGATACTCTACTTAAATAATTTACTTAGTTTGCCTGATTAACATAACTAAGTAATTTGCATAGAATTTGTTTTGATTTAGTATGTCTTTGTAAAATATGGAGACCGTCTTGCTAACACTACAAGTAATTCTTCTTTAATTTGACGGTTTATTTTACCACAGGTTTAACAGTTGGATCCTAGGTTTACTGTCACGACAGACCATAGACACATTTTGAAGACAAAATTACATATGCTGCTGAGGTCTCCATTCTCCATGTTCCTGACCAGTCCCGGCATAAACATATCAAGATCTTCTTGAGAATAAGGTACACCTTCACTACCTGTTTGAGTCCTCCAGGTCAATCCAGCGGACATTCTTTCCAAGTTGTTACCAGATGATAGCTCAGCATCACTCTTTACCCTGGTGGTCAGAACACATGGTCTTCTATACAGTAGATGGTATGAATATAATGTTGATCACTGATTTTTTCCCAAAGTACTCTGGTTCCAAGTATGCTTTTGAATATGTTTCTGCTTAAACATCATACTTGTTATGCATAATCCATTACTTAAACAGAAAAAATATTAATATAGACTATAGACTCAGCAGGTAGTACCCTTTTAGGGCAAAAAATCTCCTATCTCTTCAAAAATAGAATATTTGGTTCTAGCATGTGATGTAGGTGTGCTGCATTGCTTACTGGATTTATGTTGAGCTTATGTTTAAATGCTGAGCTATTATTTTGGTATTCACTATGATAAAGGTTTGCACAATTAAGAAAAAGGCTTTAAAAGTATCTGATATAGCAAAAAGAAAAAAAAAAAGCCTTGGTATAAGAAAGAAAAATCTTTTAAAGCATACCAGCTTCTATTGTTATGCTTAAGCTAAATTTCCTGTTGACAGAGTGGATGAGCAAAAGAAACATATGGTCATACAAAGGTTTCAGAATGACTCATAAGCACCTAAAAAGTCACATACTCCTAAGTTAACGGGACTGACATTAATGTTCTGCCATGTCCCATTAGCAACTGGATGTAACCAGTAATGTTAAAGGTTTTCTGCTTATGTAATGAATTCCTTGGAACTGTGATCTAATCAATGAAGTGTATAAACAGAGTGCTTTACCGACTCCTTCTTTGTAACACTAGCTAACAATGTGTTTGTGCTCCAGTAAGTGTTGCCTCTTGTAAGACTTAGATAATGAAAAAGATTGATTGATGCATTTTCCTGACTGTATTCATTGCCTCACTTATACGGCGAAAACAGGTAAATTTCTTCTACAACATGGAAACGATTTTGCCAGAGAAGTAATATTTCAAGAAATGTTTTCTTTCCCAACCAGTCACCCCACTATCTCAAAGTCTAGTCAGGTTTAATATCCAGTTCCAGTTGCTGAAAAACTGTAAATAAAGATCACTATTAAAAATCCTCTCCTTTAAGATTTTTGGAAAACAGTAACACCAATGGATAAAAATGATATCTCTATCACAAATAAACTTTTAATAAGTATACAGAGGCCTTAATTTGTATGTGACGTGTTGCTGGCAAATTACTAAACCTAATGAACTGCCATACTATTTAAAAGTTCTGGTAAGCATTAAAGGCTGATAGTATTATCAAATTCTTATTTTCAACACTAGTAATTCAAAAGGAGCAGAACAATTGACCATATCACAAAGAGCTTATATAATGGAGCTTACAACAGTAATTTAAGTAATTACTGTTTGCCTAAAGTACAGTAATGTAAATGCGTATAGAAGTGCAGAATGAGAAAATTAAAAAAATAGAAAACACTGTCAGATAAAATGAGAGCAGGATACATTCTAGTAGGCATTTGAAATGTAATCTACAAGCATAAGGGGAAATTAATTAGATTCATAATATAGAAGTGTTCGCATCGTAAAGAGAAAAGTGGGCTAACTGCATTTGAAGGTGTCATTTGTAAATAAGAGGGAGAACTTATTATGAATCTGAGTTCATCACAGAAAGATTCTTGAGGCAGTTGCATAGCATTTCTTCCTATTTACTTTACAATCTTAATGTTGCTTCCCTTAAAACAGATTCACACAGTAGATTGTAAAGTATATGAAAAATAGTGGACAAATCCAAAATAATACAAAAAAGATACTGAAAATGGATACAGGTGTGATGACTGCAAAATGTGGCAGGAGTTTTGAAGGGAAATAGATTCAGATGAAAAATAAAAGTATAAATTGTAAATTATGTATTTATAAAATTATAAATCAACTACTTAAAAATTGACAGTCTAGAAAACAAATCAAATGCGTAAGACCAAACTGTAGGTAGAAGCATGACACGAAAGTCAAATACCATTATATGTACATAAACTGAGTTAAAGCGTAAATCAAAAGTCATGGAAATTTGGAAAACATTTTATAAGCTGCAATCAAAATGATGCACAAAAAATAACACTAGAGAGTTTCTTGGACAAACCAGGACATGCATGACACTGACATTTTTTACCAGTGCAGTATCAACATCATAACGGCTGATCATCATCAAAACAATTGATTTATTGTTAACATTTTTTAAATATAACAATGTTTAAAATGCATTAAATCGAGAAACAAATGTGTGGCAGGATTCCTTGATCTCTAACTCCTCCAGAGTGCAGTCTCTTTTTTTTTGAGGTCAAGTTAAACATATCAAAAATAAAGAACAAATAGTCAAATTATGGAAACAGGCATTTGGACACAGCCAGCAGGTAATTTTAAACAAACTGAATTCATATTTAAATTATTAAGGTAAAAAGGGGGTAAAAGCTCTACCCATATGGCGATTTCAGTGTCAGTTTTGCTTTCACCTCGAGTAAAGAATGCTTAATGTATTTCTTATAGGGCCTACATCACCAGGAGATGCCAACAATTCCAGAGCCATATGTTATAAAATAGAGTTGGAGCAACTTGCACAAAGTACAGTAATTTATAGTGTGAAATGAGAAGGATCTCCATGTAGAAACATTCGACAGATGAGTTACAGTTAGAGCTCCGTTCAGAGTTGCGCTCAGTAAAGATGCTTCAAAACCAGAGTAGGAACATGTTATGGAGCTGGACAGTGACCTTTATTCCTCTGTAGTACAGCTAAGCAGCCCCGGCATGGCACATCCAACCCAAGCACCCAAAATAAGGAATGAAACAGGCCTTCCTCCAAAGATAGTACAGTGTGGAGGTGTGTCCTCTATGTAGCATATATAGGGAATATACCTAAGTAGACCTTGAGGGATTTCACCGAAAACTATTGAATAAGAGAAGGGAACTGTAAACTTTGTAAACTTTTATTCTAAAACAGGGCTCAAAGAGCTCACTAAGCCTGTCTAGGAAGAGAAAATTTTGATCTCAAACTTTGGCAGAGAGCCTGATTAGCCTTTTTGGCAAATCTGTCTATATCCACAGCCAAGAACTGGTAAGCAGCAGGGGAGACATCCAGCCATACAACCCCTGGGAGACAGACAAAAAGAAAAAATAAGTTATCTATATTGGATAGCAGAGGTATGGTATATTTCTCTACATAGATGGCAATGGTACTCCACTCCTGCAAGAAAACCATAACTTTACAAAACTGGATGATGGGGTCCCAAATTCAGAAGGCACTACTGAAGATCCAAGGATTATCTGAAGTAATACTGTGTTAAATCACAAGGCAGGACTAAAGTCTTGCAGAAATACAGATGCAAATTTGCCAGAAGAGAACGGAAAATATAATTCTGCAAAGAACTTGGAATGTATTAGAATGAGTCGAGAGAATTCAGTAATACTACAGTGGACCAGTCTTATATATAAACGTTTACACGTGGAAGTGTGTGTGTCTGTCCGGCAAGGAAGTGAGAGGTGGAGTCGGAGTAAGGGCTCCACCTCAGAGGAAACAGAAAACTAAACATCTACATGTGGAAGTGTGTGTGTGTCTGTCTGTCCGGCCGAGAAGTGCGAGGCTACTACAGCATGAAGCACAGAGAGCTGACAAGGCAGCCCCAAGTTAACGTGCAGTTTTAGTTGTTGCCAAAGTAAAACTGCTGAGAAAAGAGAGAAACTCTTACGCAAGCGAGATGAGCACATCGGCAAAATGAAACCAAGGAGAGAGATGCCCAGAGTAGTTCCTTTGAATTAACTGACATCTCTACATTTCAATTTTTTTTCTGATGATTTCAATAGTTTCTAGGACCCCGGGCTTTTTACAGCACAGGCTTACACAGCTAGTGGGATAATAATAGATAGTGAGTAAGTGAGCTGAAGTAGACATACATTGGCCGTTTCCAGTCACAGCAACATAAGATTACTATAGAGATGTTTAAATTTATGAGAGAGCTCAGAAAAGTAGATGCCAGCTATCAATTAAAGTGAGTTCTTCATTTTTTTTCCCCTTATCTGTGGGCTAACATAAAGAGAGATTCAAAACTCTGCATGCACAGGAGAACATTAGGAACAAAGTCAAAGAGTTGAGATCGAAATCAATACCAATTATTTGGTCAACGGAGTCTTC
Source organism: Erpetoichthys calabaricus (assembly GCF_900747795.2). Classification (NCBI taxonomy): domain Eukaryota; kingdom Metazoa; phylum Chordata; class Cladistia; order Polypteriformes; family Polypteridae; genus Erpetoichthys; species Erpetoichthys calabaricus. The sequence continues at coordinate 296,703,758 of NC_041394.2, forward strand.
ACAAACATTTGATTTATGTTCCATTCATGTTTTCTTCATGCTAAAGTTATTTGATGCTTAACATACCCAAGTAGACCATGGACTCTATGCATACAAGCTTCTGTGTGGCTGTCACACCTAGATTATCTTGTGCGTAACCCTCTCAAGCCATTCTGTTTTACACATAATCAGATCTCCCATTTAAGTTCCAGAAACTGCTTTCTTAATTTTTAGATTAGATTGGACTAGATTGGATAAACTTGAATAATCCCAAAAAACATAAAAAACAAGGACACCGACTCACAGGGCACATTTACCAAAACCCCAAATTCTTCTCTAGTGTTTTACCCCACACTAAATACGAAACTCTTGTTTCCACCTACCCCCAGACATTACACTGTTTTCAGTTTTCTTAAAAAAAAAAAGAAAAATTCTCAAACCTGTCTCGAGCATTAAAAAATTCTTGAGCATTAACAATTAAATGTTTGTATATATTGTTTCTTTACAGTTAAAAGATTGGTTGAAGTCATTATGCACAGTAAGATAAACATAGAATCATTTTTAAATTCTGTTGTTTTTCTTTAAGGTTTTACTCTAAAAGCCAAATAAATGCTTTCAGTTTTATAAAGTGTTGTGTTTTATGTTACTATTTCAAAAAGCCAAACTGTTTACATAATAATAATATTAAAAAGTCGGCTTGCTGTATGAAATGTTTTTGAAAGTTAATACCATACTCAGTGTAAATATGCTGTTTAGAAGAGTAAGCATAATCACAGATCAATTACGAATACTGCAATATGAATTACAAAGCATTATTTTAATTCCTGTTTGTTTACTTCTTTATCATATTTTGTATTCAAATAAACAAATTGATTTTAATTTGTAAGAAATATATTAAACTCATTGTTTTTATTGTGCTTGTTGGGAAATTGATCCCATTCTGCATTGTTTTTGACATTGAATACATTTAATGCTGCAGGTTGACACACAGAATTTAAATTATTCAAATGGATAGACCGTTTGTTAAAGTAATTTGTCTCTGGTTCTATAATCCATCATGCAAAAGGAATAAAAATTCTGACAGGATATAAATAAAGATTAAGAAATGTGTTCCATTTCATAATGAGTTGTCAAAGGTAACTCATGTGGTGATGATCTCAGTCATCATCCGGCTTCCTTGTATATGTAATTAGCATATAAACTGAAAACAAACCAAAGTTATGAAACAAGTATATGTACTTTTTTATATATAAATGCTTAAGTCAGGGCATCTTTGTACATATATAATCTGTACATACAGGTATTTGTATACGGGAGTATCAACAACCATTTTCTTTATATGTGAAAATATGACAGTGTCTGCATACTAATTACCACAATAATGAAACCCTGCAGCTTCATCACCGTTTGCTTTTAGAACATGCACTATACAGTCATAGCTTTTTCACATCAGACAATCATTTTTTGACCTTCCAAATTTGCCATCATTTAGTGAGTAAACAACAACTTGCAATTTATAATGTTAACGACTAAGTTTTAAAGTGTGTATACATTTTTAAGATAACCTATATACACATACGTACACGTGCTAAATACAGTGAACTTATATAACTGTATGTCTTTCAAACATCCTTCATGTCAGTATATCCCATCAGCCTAATATAGATTCAATTAGCAGTACAGTCTGAATTCACTGAAGAAAGCATTGAACATGTGACCCAGGGATACCACCCCATCAACTTTAACATATGCCATAGTTTCTGCAAATTAGCTGGAGGCAAATCTCTGGTTTTGAATAGCTTGTCACATCTCAACCCATGAACAGATTGCGATTTGGTGACTGGAAAGGCTACTGCCCTAATTAGAATCCTCTTTCATTTTACTCTAACCATATTACTGTCAAAAGTGCCCATTTGTACATGGGTACATTACTGTTATGTAAGAAATTATGTGATTGGATTTTCTATTGCATTACGACAATGCTCTACTCAAATCAAGGACTGTAATGTGTACCACAAAAGCAATCTCATGCCATTATTGCCACCAGCCTGCATTAATATCTATCTATCTAATAATATTGGATAGAATGCACCAATGGCTTCACTGAGTTTTTCACATTTTCTGGGGCTTCATAACCCACCAGGATTTTACTCCCGGTAAAACTTATGAGAAGCCATACCCCGTGTGTGACAGGGTATAAGTTGTGAGTTCTAATATTCCTCTTCTAACACCATTTATTTCCTCGGATGTTAGCTGATTGGGTGTCCTTCTGTTATTCTGCGCAATCAGAGGCAGCCTTCTGTTAGCTCCTTTAATCACTGATTTTGTTGATCCCAGTAACGTCTATTCCTCGTACACCCATGATGTTGGCAAGTCAAGTGTCTATCATAATATACAATTCAAAACACTTAAATCTTCCTAACCTTGGCCATTCCACCTCTGTATCCCACAAACAAAACTGCTGTTAAGTACAATATATATGCCTGTCTGTTTTAAATAGCATTACCTGCATAATTTTCAACATTTTTATGCAGCTTGCAGCACTTGCAAATACTTCTTTCACAAAAGGCTTAATACCTGCAATAATATTCATAGCTAATTAAATTGTGAGTTAAATATACCATGAAAGATATTTTAAAGTCGAATACTTCAAGGGATTTGAGTGATATTTAGTGTTTGTTTTCTGGTGGAGATCTGCTCATGCATTCAACTTAAGTTTAATTTTATAGTTTTTCCTAGTATTAAATGTAGTACTAGGGTGTTGTACCGTGTTAGCCATTATGAATGTAGAGAAAAGCCAAGCAAAATGACACCTTTAATTGGCTAACTAGAAAGATTACAATATGCAAGCTTTCGAGGCAACTCAGGCCCCTTCTTCAGGCTGAAGAAGGGGCCTGAGTTGCCTCGAAAGCTTGCATATTGTAATCTTTCTAGTTAGCCAATAAAAGGTGTCATTTTGCTTGGCTTTTCTCTAGTATTAAATGAAATAGAAATGGAACCATAGTAATAACAAGGAAGTAAAAATGAAACAGCCAAAAGAAAAATAGGTTCATTTGAACTGATTTGGACACCTAATTATATCAGTTATTTTAATAAATAATATAAAATTGTGTAAAAGTAAGCATAGAGTACATGATTCAACATTAAAAAGAAGTGCTACTTGCCCAACATGCACCTACCTTGAAACCTCAGGAGGCTTCCTTTCCCAAGGGAATTTGGTCTTAAAGTAACATGGAAACATCTAATTTAGGACAACATAGATCCAGCTTAAAAGTTCTTTGAAATGTGTAATATTGTCCTCCATAGATTTACTACATTTTTATTCGAATTTAATAAGCACCTATGACGATAAACTTGAACTTGAATACACCAGTCATCATCACCTTCTCATCTAGTCCCCCTTGTACTGTATGTAGGAATGATTCAAAAAAGACATGTAGATAAACCCCCACTTTTTAGAACATAAATCTCATTCTCAATAACTTTCTTTTGCAGTGTTTATTTTTAAAGTGAAACATGGTGATCAAAGTGATATAAAGTATTACACAGTCGGTAAATACAAAATCGAGATCACTACATAAACTGAAGGACTGCTTCTTAAGGGCCAGTACTGCATACTTACGTATGTATAATGGATAGGCGTGAGATTTCAAGTCCTCCAAAAATGGCAAAGTTTATGCCAATTGAATGCCATATTGTAGGAGACAAATGAATAGATAGATAGATAGATAGATAGATAGATAGATAGATAGATAGATAGATAGATAGATAGATAGATAGATAGATAGATAGATAGATAGATAGATAGATAGATAGATAGATAGATGATAGAATAAATTCAAAACATAAGTTTGGAACTTTTGATAAGTTAATAAGTAATTTCATGCACATGAGACTTAGTCAATTTCTCTGTAATAAAGGTATAGAGAAGTTCACCTGGGTGTGAATCTAAACACAGGGGTTGACGATGTCATTACGATGATGAATGGCACCAGCATATGAGAACTGACATTTGTTTAATCAGGTTTGATTCTGCTGATTCATTACATTTTGCATTTTCTGAGTTATTGCAGCTTTCAGTTTCTACAGTACTATGCAAGACTAAGGACTCTCTGATGCTGGACATATGAACAGTAACATGAAATCTTTTACAACAATAATATTTAATAAAAACAGTATAACTAAATGAAAGTAAGCTTTCCTAAAATGAAATTGCATTTAGCTCTCTCTCCCAGGCAGAACCACAAGGTATATAGAACTGTGTCCAAAGACAATCCAGATACTGTATAAGAAATTCATTATTTGGAGACCTGGATCTGGGCCTTGTTTCTTTCAGTCAATTAGAATTTAACTTTTTGATCTGATACTGAACAGTCTGAAATCTCCAAAGAGCAAAACTGAACATAATAGCCTGCACCAGGGAGAAGCCAATTCCTTCTGTAATGTTGGTGAGAGTCTTAATATCATGCTGTGTTCCTCTGTCACTCCTGAGCACACCTTTGTTCAGTAACAACTCTCATCAAACACATTATGTGGATGAAAGAACTTGTAAACTGTGCTGGTATCACTTCCTAATGGTAGTATATTTAAATTAGCAGCCTACACTTAAGTAGTTATTTTTTAATTCAGCTCACCTCAAGTCCTGCCATTTTTCCAATTTGTCATGCTGGTGTGTTCCTTACTGTTCAGTAAGCACAACCTAAGGACATGTTTACAAAAATGGCACAGCTTCCCAGCACCAACTCTCCTGGAGGTAAAGTTGAGATGTCTGGTCATATCATGCTGTCCTATGAAGTGCAGCTGCACACACTCAGAGTGGAATAAATATCAGGTAAGATAAATATAGGTATGTTATACAAATCTGCAATCCCAAAACAGTAATCAAAAAGGCAGGCAGGAGGTCAGAACAAATGCAAACTACAAAACTTACGTGAACTAGCAAACACACAGACTTCTGGTCTTTTCAAGATCAAGGATCCAGTCCCAATAGTCCCCGAGTACCACAGGTTGCACGACCGCATGTGCTTGATGACAGAATTGAAATTCTTCTTCCTCCAATTATTGCTTCTGCAATTACCTTTATGCTGAGCAGATATTGTTGCTCTTCTTTATCTTCCTGCCAGTTCATCTCCTCAATCAGTTTGGCTAATCAGTTTGGAGTAAAAAAGATGTTAACCCCAAAAACTGTGTGGAGGTTGCCACCAGCCACATTTTTTGCCTCACCTATGTGTATCACATCATAAGCTTTCAGTTAAGACCAAGATCAAAGTTCTTGCCCCAGTGGTTCATGGGCAATCAAGTGATAGACAGACATAATTCTTAACATTTTATATATATAGACTAGACCAGAGGTGTTGACAAGAGCAAGACGCACAATGCTACAATGAAACACTCCGTGCTTAGGCTGCCACGTTTAATGTCACCGCCCCTTCTATCACATGACTGTAGCATGATTAAAACAGGAGACAGAGCTGGAGGTGGCAGAGTTAAACATACTAAGATTTGCATTAAGTGTGACTAGGGAATCCATTCCCGGATGGGTTTATCCATTCCCGGGAATTAGGGAATCCTGCATTTCATTCCCAGGAATCCCGAGCTCCTGGGCATCTCACATGCTGTCATATAAGTACATGTATCTTTAGTTGTGGTAATAAGAGCATAGAAGGCACAACGTCTTCACAGGTGGCGCAGTGATAGTGCTGCTGCTTTGCAGTAAGGAGACTGTGGAAGATTGTGGGTTCGCTGCCTGGTTCCTCCTATATAAATGTAATGAATTATTATTAACGTGTCCAGCGTGCGGTCGTCCATGCGAGAGCTCACCTTCGTGCAGAATACGCCAGCCGCTGAGAAAGCATGCTCTGCCTCCACTGAAGGAGGCGGCACAATCATCAGATACTGATACACTTGTTCTAAACAACGCCTGCGCTTGCCGTTGCACTGAAACACCGCTATTTCAGCTTTTACTGATGCATCCAGTTTCTTGTCATCATTCTGTGATGACAAGTTTCTTGGCACAGATAAAGCGGATGAAACAGACTGACGCATTGCAATTTCAAGTTGCTGTTCAAAGATGTTGTCTGATGGTGCCACCTTAATTATTTTCAACTATAACTCTGTTATTTCTTGATCGATTTTTACACTTTTGCATGCTATATATGCGAGCTTGGCCATTCCCGTTTTCCCGGGAATTACAGCATTTTCGGGAATGAAAAATGTCTGGCAATCCCGGGAGCCCGGGAATGGATTCCTTAAGTGTGACAAGGATGGATAGGATTAGAAATGAGTACATTAGAGGATCAGCTCAAGTTGGTAGACAAAGTCAGAGAGGCGAGATTGTGCTGGTTTGGACATGTGCAGAGGAGAGATGCTGAGTATATTGGGAGAAGGATGCTAAGGATAGAGCTACAAGGTAAGAGGAAAAGGGGAAGGCCTAAGAGAAGGTTTATGGCTATGGTGAGAGAGGACATGCAGGTGATGGGTGTAACAGAACAAGATACAGAGGACAGAAAGATATGGAAGAAGATGATCCACTGTGACGACCCCTAACGAGAGCAGCCGAAAGAAGAAGAAGAAGCAACAGACACTGACAGAAGGGACAAGCGGAAAAAATGAAATCAGAAGAACCACTTCCTAACACTTACTATAATTTACCTAACCTTCATGTTATTTATGCTTAATCTATCCTGTGAAATTGAAAATTTCTCTGAAACAGAACCATATTTGAAATGTCTCAAAATATTCCAGCAGAAGAATTTCTTGACAGAGATTCTCAGGTGCTGCAGTGGGCTGGCACCCTGCCCGGGGTTTGCTTCCTGCCTTGCGCCCTGTGTTGGCTGGGATTGGCTCCTGCAGACCCCAATGACCCTGTGTTAGGATATAGCGGGTCGGATAATGGATGGATGGATTCTAAGGTGTCAGCTTGATATTAAGATGACCTCTAATGCTTGGTGACAAGTCAGTTCAATTTTACTATGCAGAACCAGAGCACAATTATGAGTTTGCAGAAAATTCTAAAATCGATTGATTTATTCCATATAGAATTAAATTGACTGTACATTGAATTCAATAGCCATTTCCAATAAGACAAGCGTTTAACCGTGCACCTTTGATTAATATTACTGAAGCAACAACATTATGTCTTATTATTTTGATTAGATATCTGACTTTTAGGATAACATTAGAGAAACCATACTTCTTCACGCATACTAGAGTCATATGTCTTCTTGTTCTTTTGGCTGCTCCCGTTAGGGGTTGCCACAGCAGATCATCTTGTTCCATATCTTCCTGTCCTCTACATCTTGTTCTGTTACACCTATCACCTACATGTCCTTTCTCACCACATCCATAAACCTTCTCTTAGTCTGGCAACTCTATCTTTAACATCCTTTTCCCAATATACCCAGCATCTCTCCTCTGCACATGTCCAAACCAATACAATCTCGTCTCACTGACTTTGTCTCCCAACCGTCCAACTTCAGCTGACGCTCTAATGTACTCATTTCTAATCCTATCCATCCTCGTCACACCCAGTGCAAATCTTAGCATCTTTAACTCTGCTACCTCCAGCTCTGTCTCCTGCGTTCTGGACAGTGCTACCATCTCTAACCCATATAATATAGCTGGTCTCACTACTGTCCTGTAGACTTTCCCTTTCCCTCTTGCTGATATCTGTCTGACAGTCTTCTCCACCCATTCCACCCTTCCTGCACTCTCTTTTTTACCTCTCTTCCACAATCCCTGTTACTAGAGTCAAATGTACTGGCTACAACTGCCTTTCTTACACTGCTTTGGTCTATGCCATATTTGAATGTTAAAGGTCTAGCACTTTGTAACTCTAGTTACAAATGAATATTACATTTCTGAATGGGCAAACAACAAGTGGTAGTTATGTAACAAAATTTCTTCCACACTCATACTGAACACCAGATCAACTAAGGCCTGTTGCACCTGCCTCAGACCTTACTCATTTTGACTTTTGACTGAACAGCTATATAAAATAAAAACAACATCACCCAAATCACAGATTACACTACAATCACTGGACTGATGAGCAACACAACTCAATGAAGGAGTCTTCTGAATAATAATGCGATGACAATCTGGCCTGAACATCAAGAGGGCAGAATAACTGCACAGAGAAAGCCACACCCTTATAAACTCATTATTAACAGTAATGGAAGCTGTTAGCTGTTTATGAGTCCCTAAATTACAGGTACTCCACATGTATTTTGCACAAACCACTCCAAACCTATGAGTGCTTTCACATTCTAAGACACCTGGGGAAATAAAGGTTGAATGAGATAAATACTCCCAAAGCCACCTTAATTAAAGGATAACTGTCTGTGTGTTCATCTGGTTTCACTCCAACAATTGGTACATCAGAAACATTAACAATGCTTTTACTAATCCCATACCAAATAGCATATACAGTATAATAGAGACATATGCATTGCATTTATCATTCCAACAGATGGCACATCATAAACATTTGACAGATGACAGATGCAAAGCATTTTACTGCTACATGCATTACAGAGTATATTCCAAAAGATGATGCACTGCAAACATTAACACTGAGGTGTACGTTGATTGCATAGTTTTCAACCTGCCTTAGATGGGTAGCACAGTTGAGATGTACCATTTTCTAGTGGGAGTACTACATTGTAAGGCCGCACCACAACACAAGAAAAAAAGGTAATCCTGAAGGTTGTCAAATCTGCTTAAAAAATCATAAAATCTCACATGCTATCAATTGTTAAGCTGCCTTGATAAAGCTTACGAAATATTACAGGATTCCAACCATTCTGGACATCTTATTGTCAGGCAGATGGTACAGCAGCAACAAAACCTAATTTCTTCTGGCAAGGGGCACTTACCATGAATAGTAGGACAACCTGACTTTCTGACCTCTATTTTTTAACACCAGCACCATAACATATTCTCATATTCTCTGCACTGCATATTGTGCATTGCAGGATGTTGGATTGTTTATTGGTATGCACCTTCAGTTTTATTTTTTTGCTATGGAAACAGCATGCACAAATTGGAATTTCAAAATAGTAGTTATGTTCTGCAAGTAAATCCTATAAAAATAAGCTTGAAGAGACATAGAGAGGAAAATCACTGAGAGCTATACCTGCAATTTCAGAGTGAGTGAACCATCTTTAGAGACACTGCAGGTTCAGAAGTGCAGAGAAAGGCACACAGTAGCAACCAACCTGTGTAGTGAGTAATAAATACTGTGCAAGTGAACATTTTCAAGATGCAAGTAGCAAAAAAACATTTTTTTGACTAAAAAACAAATGCACAAACAATACCATTTTTGTAAACATTAACATTGCCAGTCATGTTCACAAACTCTTAAATGCATTCAACTAGTAAATAGCAAACTGAAAGCACTGTATCTCACACAATAAAAGAAATAAGATCATTTTACGCATGTGAAGTTTTAGAGGAAATCTCCTCCTTTGGCCTCTGTTAAGTAGGTACAGTTCAAATATGCAGCTTTTTCTTAAGCAAAGCTGTACTGAGAAGATATCTATAAACGGGCACCATCTATTTAGTTGAGAAAGATCAGATGGCTTATTAAAAAAAAGGCTTTAGTATTCACACTAGAATTGCACCGATTGATCATTTAGTGATTGGAATTGGCCATATAATTAACTATTCAGTTTATGACTAAAAACATGAAATACATTATCTTAACTTAGTAAACCCTAGCTGACATAATGTAATTTGTCTGTTCAGCTGAACTCCTAATTGTCACATATAGACCATCGACCTCATGTATAATGCAGTGTGTAGAATTCGCACTAAAACATGATAAACGGACAAAAGCAGAAATGTGTGTATGCACAAAAATATTCATATGCACAAAACTGTGTGTATGCAATGTTCTGCGCACTTCCCTATTATAAATCCCAATCAACGTGAATTTTAACGCCCATGTATGCGTCTACAGCCCCAAGCTGACTCCTTCCAGAATTTTGTATATTTGAATATGCAAATCAATATAACTAGCCCCTTCCATTCAGTGTTTTGTTAAAAGAAAATGGTAAAAGCACAAATAAAAAAGAAGAATTTCAAAAATGAAGTGATTAGATGTTAAAGTTGACAAGAAAAGGAAAGTGTCTGAGTGTCATACAGGGGGCACAGAGAAGAAGAAAAAAACAGGGACATGGTGAAGAAAAAAAAGTTCTATGTCGAGATTAAAGTCTTACTATCCACTTTAATCTCGTAGTTTATTTTGCCATTAAAGTAGAACATTGTAAACTTAATCTTAAAATCAATGTTTAATTTACTACAGTTTCTCAAATCCCATCGTAACTAAAGTAGCATGTTACATTCTTTGTATTTTGACTGTTCTTTGACCTAGTTGTTAAACAGATTTTCTCTCACATCGACAGAAGCACTCAGGCACTGATCACCACACAGAATACGTGACAGCTCTCTGAACATTTTAGAATACGAAGATGTATACTTCATATTATTTTCTTGAAGAAATGCATTAAAGTATGTATTAAACATGTAGGGGCACAGTGGCGCAGCGGTAGCGATGAGCTGGCAGCCTGTCCAGGGATTGTTATTGCTTCCCGCAAGGTGTTTGCTGTGATGCACATGACCCTGAATGGAATAACTTATTGCAACAGTACTGTGTCAAATGTACCAACTCCAATTCCTGTCCTTCCATTTTCTTTCTCCACCTAACCAATTTCCAAACAGTAAGTGTCTGTAATAAATGTAAAACCAGCAGTAAGCTTAAAACACAGATTTTTCAAAACTAACAGAAGCTGAGTTTGCTGCAAAGGCAGTCAGTGTTGGGAGGAGTGTGGATGAGGCTTCAAAGGAGGAGCAGAAGGTGGAAAGAGATTTATCGTTGTGTTATATCACTGCATTAGAGATTTTGGAGAATGGTGGAGGTTTTGTAAATAAAAAAGATCTTGTGTTTGAACCCTGGACTATGTTGTGTACAAGTAGTTATATCTGTGGGTTTGGGTGCTGCTATGCTCCATGGTGGTCACATTTAACATGGATACACTCAGTTCATAGCCTGTGATATACAAAGTAGTAACTGAGCAACTGAGTGTTTAATTATGTACACAGGCATTTCAGACAGTTGGAGGATTGAGTAAAAATGAATACCTTACTGGCGGCATGGTGGTGCAGTGGTAGCACTGCTGCCTCGCAGTTAGGAGACCTAGGTTCGCTTCCCGGGTCCTCCCTGCATGGAGTTTGCATGTTGTCTGCGTGGGTTTCCTCCGGGTGCTCTGGTTTCCTCCCACAGTCCAAAGACATGCAGGTTAGGTGCATTGGTGATCCTAAAATTGTGCTCTGTGTGTGTGTCCTGCGGTGGGCTGGCGCCCCACCCAGGATTCGTTCCTGCCTTGCGCCCTGTGTTGGCTGGGATTGGCTCCAGCAGACCCCCGTGACCCTGTGTTAGGATATAGCAGGTTGGGAAATGGCTGACTCACTGACTAATACCTTACTTGTAACTGTTTGATGTAGCATTTATGATACAGTATGAATTAAGAACATTGTTAACAAGTCTCTATTTTATAATGGTACTAATGCACCTGTTTTTACCTACTGGCCAGGAGCAGTAAGGCAGGATGGATAACACAGGAATATTTGGGACAGCAACTGGGTCGTCCAGTTTAGTAATAGAAAAAGCAAATGGGACAATGTCCAGAATTTTTAAACAAAGTAAATTGCTGCTCTAGTTGACTTCTTATGTCAGCAAGTTCCTGAAGGTGCCCACATTGGGCAGTTTCTCTGAGCTGTGGGGAGAGAAGGAGAAGAGAAATTCAGCGACAGCATCCCCTCTGGCCATGGCGGACTAGCACATACATTGTCCGAGCCTGTGAGGAGGTCTTCCATGTGTGACACTATGTAAAATAACAGCAGACTTCTACCTGTAATTCTGTGTGACTTCTTATGTTAGGATCAAAGCCATATTCAGCAGTACAAGTGCAAGCTCCTGTTACGCTTATAAGCTGCTTTCTTTTTTAACGCCCATTGTTCTTGCAGCTTTGAATTTCCATACTTCAGTTATTTGGGAGAGTGAATTTCAGTTAGTATTTACATCCCCCTTATTATTTTTCATTGGCCAAACTTTTTAAAAACAGAACTTTTCTGCATTCATGCAGTCAATCACTTAATTCATGTTTACTAAAGCCAAGTTTCATTCCACCCAGTCAAAGTATATAATAATGCAAAGTGTAACATTTTACACATTTTTACTTGTGAACCTTATATTTGAGTTTTCTTATTTGAATATTTTTATACATATTAAAATCCCAATAAATTTGAATTGTTTTTAATGACTGCACAAGAGCATACATCTCCATACAGAATATGCAAGGTAAGGTGTAACCAAAAAAGAATTTAATGAGCATTATATTCTCTTCTCCATACATTACTCTGCAAAAATTAATGTACTGATTTTAAACTTATATGTGGCTGGTTGTTGAAAGGTTATTGCCACCTTCTGTCAGAATTCAGTAGATTTACAGGGCAATAAGCCAGATGAAGTTGACAATAAATATGTAACATGAACACCAAAGCTAATTAAAGTCCTCACACTTCACACAGCATAAAAATAAAGGTGGTGCAGTTGCTTTATTCATTGAATTTGTTAGGTCTGTTTGTTCACCCTGTGTCTGCATATTTTATTTCTTTTTTTTCCTTTCCACATCCCCAAAGTAGTGTTAGGTTAATCTGTGTTTCTAAACTAGCCCTATTTGAAAGTGTTTCTGTCTGTGTGTGTGTGAGAGGGACTGGCACTAAGTCCAGGGTTGGTTCCTGCTACTGTATGTGTCTCATACTGCCAATGCAGACTTCGATTCTCCCACAGCTCTGTACTGAAAATGTTAATTGTATGTAATGCAGAAGAATTTTGCAATAAATGCAAGATAATGTAGTAAAAGGCATGTCAAAAGAACTAGAATGTAAACATTTGCACACTGAGTTACAATGTCTCAGCTGAATTTCTCTTTAGATTGCTAAGTAAATGAACCTCTGATGCAAATCACCAAAAGGATAAATGGTCTAATTATTTTTTTTACTACTATTTAATTGAAGTAATGTTAATTAGCTTTTATATAATTAGACAAAATTTGCTTTCACCTACTGTTGCATACTACCGTTGATTTAGCACTGAAATATACAGTAAGTAGAACGGATGAGCTCCATTTGAGTTTCACAGGTAGAACGCTGATATCATCAATCTGTAGTGAGATGCTGTCTGCACTAAAGAGCTTTTGTGTTTGAATGTGAAGACAAATAAGAAGACAGCAGAAATTAACCTGGAATGGGAAACTGGTTTGAAAATTAAACAAATATACAGGAAATATAATTATTAAGTAAGTATTTAACAAATTTCCAAAGTAACTTTATTTATTTATTTACTTTTTCCATTGAAGAATAATAACACGTTTATTTATATAGTGACTTTCACATACTCGAGGAGCATGGAAACAAAACAGTTACTTCTATTTAAATAAAACCATCATAACCTCTTGTCCTCTGAATTTTTTGGCTTTGTTTGTTATTATTTGTCCATTTTTCACACTAAGATCCTCATTTCAGTCCTTAGAGAGCATTTTGTCTGCTTATTTGCTCGTCAATTTTCCAAAAAAAATCGCTGAACTGACTTTCACAAAATTTTGCTTGAAGGCTTCCATTGGTCCAATTTAAAATAAAGGCTGTATCACATTTCAAAAATTTTCATTTGGGGGGAAAAACTCTGCATTATTTCAAAACATCTTAAGGATCTTAAGGAAATTTTGCATGCATAATAAAACTGACCCGACTTGCAATCCAGGCTACATGGTGTTTCCATAATTTCATAGGGAAGAGTGGTTGAAATGGAGGTTATCCCTCCAAAACAGCTACGTTGCATGCATACTTAAAATTTAGACTTTATGGCCTTTTAAATGTTGAGTTAAGAAAAAAGGTTATAACATTTCGTGGGGAGCAAAACCAAAACTGCATTATATTGCCGAATGACAATATTGTTTAGGTTTGGCCCTACATACACTTGCTACATTCCATGTCAGTGATTCAAAGGCAATGATGGCTGTGTGGTGTGATGGGTGGGGCAACATACAACTCATGCATCACTCAGAAACAGCTATGTCTAATGTCAAAATATTTTGCATCTACATTATTGTTCATGCATTTTAAAATATAGACTTCTTGGAGCTTAAAGAATTTGATTGGAAAGTCGTAATGGAAGGGTCAACACCACAAAAACCATGCATTGCTCCAAAACAGCTTAGTGGATTTTCATCAAGTTTTGCATGTTTATTACACTTAACCCAAGTTAACATGTAGAGTTCATGGAGTTTCAAAAGTTTCATCATGAATAGAGGTTCAGTAAAGAGAACAACACAAAAACTGCTAGTTTTAGACAGATTACATGCCATACCAATGATTATAATGTGGGATTAAACATTTATTTTTGAGAGCACAATAAACCATATAATACAAAGAACTGGCATTCATGGGTTCAACACAGCTACATTTCAGGGGTTATAGGACCCAATTGTGTACAAAAATGAATAAAATGAGAGCAGAGAGATTGATATAAAGGTAGTGTAAATGACGCATGGGACACTTAAATTTCACCAAGCAATGACAAAAGGGTCAACTCTTAAAAAACGCATACATATTTGCATTCTTACCTTAGCCCATTATACAAATATACCCAGGCTAGTTTTAAATAAACACACTGAAATTAAACTTTGACAGCATAAAAATAGGCCTGTCTTGGCCTAAGGCAAATTACCGAAAGAGACATTAAATCCAGGCAGAAAAAAGCAAGATTCTTGCCATGTTTAATGTGATCTGACAGTAGCAACAACCCACTCCCACCGATAACCTCGCTGTTGTTGCAGATGTGGCATGCATATCTTTGTGTGACAGCAGATATGAACAGACATCAAAGTACATTTGATGGCAGTGAGGAGCTCTGGAACAGATTCTTGTAACTGCTGTCAAGTATACACTTCCACTCCACAGTAATGTAAAATAATTTGGCATTGTTTCTATTAATCAAGGCATCCACATCTTTAAAATGTACTGTAATTCCATATGCTGGTTTTATTGTATTTTTGTATTCCAGTTCTATTTCATGTTGAAAAATACAGGAGGTTCCATTTATTCAAAGGAAAGACAGCTCCAATGTTCCTCATTGTTTAATGTATTCTTAATATAATATGAATGATAAAAACTTTATAGTGTAATATAGTTTAATACAAAACAGTCCTACCTGAGTCTTCCACACAGTAAAATCAACAGTGTCATGGTAACTGTTACAGTGCCAAAGTAGCCTTTAAAAGTGTACATATGGAAGATGCAGACCCACACTTAAAGTGTTAATGTAATACTGGCAATTTAGTTGAGCTGTAGCATCTTACTTACAGTATTTGCATCAAGAAAAATAAGACATATTTCAACTGTGAGCTGTCTGTGTATTTCCTGAATTGTACATTTAAATATATAAATAATACCTGAAGAAGCAACAAGATGTAGTGTTTGCTGATCTCTAACAATTGATTTTCAGCTGTCAAATAATGTTCAAAGAGCCCGGAAGATGTACTGTGCTGATTTCTTTCCTCATTCAATTTCTGTAAGTTAAAACCAACAGCTTTTATTTGGTTCACATGTAATTTCATTGCATCTCAGCTTTGCTTGTACACATTCAACACTTAAATCTGCTGACCTTCCTTCATCACCATTACCTCGTTGTGCTCCACGTTTTTCAGTTTCATTTCAGGAAAGGCTCCCAGTTTATTTTCTTTCTCTTCCTCTATAAATAGGGATTGTCAACTATTAGATTTATAACAATGTAACTGAATCACACTTATTTTAAGAAATATAATTTATAGAAATTCACAATGATTATAGAAATATGATAACTACTCATATTCCAGCTTTAAAAATGGGATGCAAGACAGACCAGATAGACAAACACAGTAAAGGCTTTTCTTGATTAATTCCCTTCATCTTCAGATAACCAGCCAACTAAAAAGCATTATGCTCCTTTGATTTCTGCTCCAATCCACTCAACTTCTCATATTGTCTTGTTGTTTCCCTTCTCTTTTTTTCCATCAGCTCGCCCTGTTCCTTAGTGGATTCCCACCTTAGTTACTCTTTTTACATTTCATATATTTATTTAGAAGATGTTTTTGTCCAAAGTGACTTACAGATGAGTGCAATATAATCAACACCAGATAGGGTCTGTTTTGAAACAAGTGTTACAAGACTAAGTTACAAATCTGACCAATACAAGTGAAAAAAGCACTAGAGATGCAAAGGTCTTTTGATTGGCAGTACAGATGACCTCAAGTGATGATATGCTGATGTTAAGAAACAGCATGGTAGCTCTATCTAAGGTCTTGCACTTGAAGATACACACTTTTCTCAGAAAGCTTTCCATCATTTCTTTTACATATAGATTATTCATTACAAGACCAAAAATTATTTCTTAATTTTGTAAGAATTTTTTATGACCCTTGCTTTATTCTTTGATGAGCTTTTGTTCAATAGCTTTACTTTTTTACTGGGAGTCCATTAACAGGTCAACAAATAATAATGAAAGCTGTTCTCCAAGGTGCAGTGACTTTCAACACATCAGTTGGCTTATTTTTTTTTCTTTTACATTAATTTCATGATCAAGTTTAAATTTCTGCCAAGATCCAAAGAAATTCAGAACAAATGAGAACAGAAGTAATTGAGATCTATCAGTCTGGTAAAGGTTATAAAGCCATTTCTAAAGCTTTGGGACTCCAGCGAACCACAGTGAGAGCCATTATCCACAAATGGCAAAAAACATGGAACAGTGGTGAACCTTCCCAGCAGTGGCTGGCCGACCAAAATTACCCCAAGAGCGCAGAGACGACTCATCCGAGAGGTCACAAAAGACCCCAGGACAACGTCTAAAGAACTGCAGGCCTCACTTGCCTCAATTAAGGTCAGTGTTCACGACTCCACCATAAGAAAGAGACTGGGCAAAAAACGGCCTGCATGGCAGATTTCCAAGACGCAAACCACTGTTAAGCAAAAAGAACATTAGGGCTCGTCTCAATTTTGCTATGAAACATCTCAATGATTGCCAAGACTTTTGGGAAAATACCTTGTGGACTGATGAGACAAAAGTTGAACTTTTTGGCAGGCAAATGTCCCGTTACATCTGGCGTAAAAGGAACACAGCATTTCAGAAAAAGAACATCATACCAACAGTAAAATATGGTGGTGGTAGTGTGATGGTCTGGGGTTGTTTTGCTGCTTCAGGACCTGGAAGGCTTGCTGTGATAGATGGAACCATGAATTCTACTGTCTACCAAAAAATCCTGAAGGAGAATGTCCGGCCATCTGTTCATCAACTCAAGCTGAAGCGATCTTGGGTGCTGCAACAGGACAATGACCCAAAACACACCAGCAAATCCACCTCTGAATGGCTGAAGAAAAACAAAATGAAGACTTTGGAGTGGCCTAGTCAAAGTCCTGACCTGAATCCAATTGAGATGCTATGGCATGACCTTAAAAAGGCGGTTCATGCTAGAAAACCCTCAAATAAAGCTGAATTACAACAATTTTGCAAAGATGAGTGGGCCAAAATTCCTCCAGAGCGCGCTGTAATAGACTCATTGCAAGTTATCACAAACGCTTGATTGCAGTTATTGCTATTCACGTAAATTTATCCTTCAGTTATTTCCTGATACTTATGTATGCCTTTACTAGGAAATAGCCAGCTCAGTACAAGATACTGGAGCTTCACAATACACACACATACACACATACACATACTGGGTCAATTTAGATTTGACAGCTGATCAAATATGCACATTTCTGAGATGTAGTAGGAAACCCGAGATCCTCCAAAAACCCTCTGTGAGGAAACTGTGCAAATGCCAAAATTACAACTTAGTCTCTAGAGCAAAACTATAAAATGAAAACCTTTCAATAAAAGTCTATATTGTTTATTTTATTCAAATCCATTACATATTATTAACTAACTAAACCAGTGCATACTTGAAAAACATAAAATCATTTGTGTGATTGCTATTTATTTTATAGATACAGTGCTGTACCTGGTATTACACTTTAACTGTATATACCCAGAGAAGTAGGAAGGTATCTTGCACTGGTTAGTGAGATATTATTAATAGAATTAAGAGTTAGTGAAAGTCTGCATCAGCATGTATTTATAAGAGAGAAAAGAATAGTAACAACCCCTGAAAAGAAAGGAAAGTAACAAACACTTTAACATTAAATTTTCTTGAGGGACCAGATACAATATTATTATTGTAGACTAGGGGGCTCTGCCCCCTGCTCACTTCGCTCGCCAACCCCTGGGTTTGGTTTACTGGATATACAATTTAAAGAGATTGTTATTTTCATTGGAATTGTTACATATGCATTATTTTCACTTTTACTTTAAAACTTTTGTAAAAAAATATTTGGAATTAACTTTTCTTCAAGATCACACTGAATTTTGATTCCGTCAAAATTACATCATGACAACACAATGTATAATCTGCCTGTGAGTGAATATCGTTTCTTTCTCTCTAATAAATAAAACAACTTTCTCAAATGTTTGTCCATGCTCTTTCTTCTTCACTTTGTCGTTGATATGTCATCTAGAACATGTAAAATTATTGTCCTGATAAAATTTATAAGAGCTGAGAGCGCAGGAAGTGTGTCTGACAAAAGCATTCACATGACTGAGGTTAGATGACCGTGGTCTTGTTTGAAAATAGTTGTAAGTAGGGCGTGACTTGAAAGAATCTCATGTTAAAAGTCTCCGTCTCACAGGATTTCATACTGCAACAATGTTTTTGAAATCTTTTAATTCTCGCTGGCAACATGAATTAGACGATCTAAAAGTCTCCGATTTAAAGTTTAAATCCGAACAATATATTCAATCTCTTTTCGCTGTTCCGTTATTTCACCGAGTAATAATTTCCGTTTATTTGCGCTAATGCGATCTTTCCTATCCTTTTTTTGAGACTTTGGAATTTTTGTACTTCCATTATCTCTAACCTGCTGTGCATGTGTACCGCACCAACATTTTTTAATTCTTTATGACATTCTACTTTGTCATCTACTCTTTGTCCTTTATTTCCGGTCCCCAGGCGTGGTTAAATCTCCTTCTTTGGGACGTATAACGCTGCGTGCGTTGTGAAGGGGGTGCTGAATGCACACTAAAGAGATGCGGTCGGATCAGCTGCTGTCTTTCTGCTGCTGCTTCTGGCCAGCTGCATGTTCTGCTTGTCGCGCTGCTTCCTTTTGCCACTTTGCGTCTCAGCTGTTTGCGTTGTGAAGGGGGGGGGGGGGAGCTGCACACACGGTAAGGAGATTCATCGGATCATCTGCTGGTTTGCTGCTGCTGGCGGGCTGCGTGTTCTGCTTGTTGCACTGTGCGTCGATCATCTAAAAGCCTGTAGAGCAGCTGTCCTTTTGTCTCACTGCCTTGTCTCGCGTGATGTCAAGGTGTCTTCCGAGAAGATCACGTCTCATCTCCCTTGTCTCCCTCCCAAGATTTTTTTTATAATAGAGAGACATATTTGCAAGTGACACGGCATCTCCTGTTAAAACTGGAGGTGCCTGGTGTTCAGTGTGGCTCCTTTTTCTGAAGTTGGGCAACAGACAAGTTTGAAGGTAGAAAGAAGGAGATCAAGGGAGGAATGGAAAAAAAATGATCCAGTAGAAGCCTCTCTCTCACAGCCTCTCTCTCTTCAGGCTTCCGCCTTTCCTCTCCTCCCGAGCTCCATCCTTCTCTGCTCCCGACTCAAGCCATTGAATGGAGGGAGGTGGCCCCTTTTATACTCACCCAGACGTGCTCCAGGTGCCTCCCGATTAGCTTCCGCCGGCACTCCCCAGTGTGGCGGAAGTAACGGCTGTGCACCTGGAACCACTCTAGGTGTCCCTGGTCTTCTTCCCCCCGGGACTTCCGGATGTGGTGGAAGTGCTGAGGGCCAGGGCTCCATAGGCATTGGGGCGCCCCCTGGCGGTGACCACGGGCCCCTATAGGGTTGAGCTTCTAAGCTCTGTCCTGTGGTCCCCAAAGCCACTAGGGCAGTCGCCCCCTTGTGGTCTGGAGGAGGCGTTAGCCCTCCTCTAGTCCTCCTGGGCATCCCGGCTGGGTACCACCCCCAGCCACTCGCCACAATATAAAACTTTTTCTTCTTAGCATTGGAGCAACCTTTACTTTTTCTTTATTAATTATTTTTATCATGTTTTCCAGTATTTTTCAATTACATTATTTTATTCAGCTGAGTTTTAGCCAAAATTACTTCTAGATCAGGGGTAGGCAACGTCGGTCCTGGAGTGCCACAGTATGTGCAGGTTTTTGTTCCAACCCAGTTCCTTAACGAGAACTCAATTATTGCTGATGAAGCACATATTGCTTAAGTGACATTTTAATGCTTCATTTTAGTGGTCTCGCTTGTTAAGGTTCTCCAACCTTAATTGCTTATTTCAATCTTAAACTGCTGCATTCAGTGTTTTAATTGCTCCTTATTAGCAATAAGATGTAAAACAGGGGTAGGCAATGTCGGTCCTGGTGAGCCACAGTGGCTACAGGTTTTCATTCAACCCAATTGTTTAATTAGAAACCAATCATTGCCAATCTCAGACCTTATTTAATTTTATGGCTTGTTAGTCTGTGCAATGTAAGGCTTTTATATCGTAGATTTTTTTCCTTTCCAATGATATCATCCAAATGATTTGAAGCCTAAAACAGATCATTTTCAGTCTATCACATTTTTCTATTAAGTGTTTTATTAAATCAAACCGTGCATGATGAACACACACAGATGTAATTGGAAAAAAGCTAGCTGGAGAACTGCTGGCTGCTTTGTCTTTTACATCTTATTGCTAATAAGGAGCAATTAAAACACTGAATGCAGCAGTTTAAGATTGAAATAAGCAATTAAGGTTGGAGAACCTTAACAAGCGAGACCACTAAAATGAAGCATTAAAATGTCACTTAAGCAATATGTGCTTCATCAGCAATAATTGAGTTCTCGTTAAGGAACTGGGTTGGAACAAAAACCTGCACATACTGTGGCACTCCAGGACCGACGTTGCCTACCCCTGTTCTAGATCACAACTTTAGTTATACAGGCATACAACGCTGGTGATTAGGTGATGTAGATGGTCTCTAGGATATGTCCTGTATGTATACATCTGGAATACTGAAAGATTAAATGATTCACTCATAACTACACAGTAAATCAAAACTGAGAATGAAACTGGCAACTTTATGGATTACAGTTTAACTTGTTAGCCACTAGGTGGCTGCACTGCCAGTTGTCAAAACTGTTACAACATCCCTAACAAGATGTAATAACTGCCTGGACAACCACTGAAATTTCAGTACATAAAGTGCATTTGCTGTGTGCCTTGTAGCATCCATCCATCTATTCAATCATTGTCTAACCCATTTAACCCAATTCAGGGTCATGAAGGCCAAAACCTACTGCTTCTACACAGCACTGGGGGCAATACAGAGACCAACCTTGTACAAAGTGCTAGTTCATGCTCATGTACACACCTATGCTCACTCTTATGACAGCAAGTTAGACTAGATTCCAAATTTAAAACTCACACTGATGCTTTGATAACAGTGCATAAAACGTATCTAACCAAAGAGCAGTTAGTCTGCAATCATGGTTGACCTGGGATCCAGTTATTGGCCTCTGATCAAGGTTGCATCAGAGTATCATTAAACACAATTTAAAAATGGGAAAAAACTCTGAAAAGAGCCACATTTATTTATAATTTTCAAGCTCTAAAACCCAGCAATCAGGACAGACAGGTACAGTCTGAGTTCTGGTAAACAACTTCTTTCAGTTGATTTCATGTGATTGGTTTTATTCTGCTATTAAATGCTGAAATCTACAGTATATTGTTAACTCCCTGTGACACACAGGAAAAAACGCATTTGCAGAAAGATTCAGTACTTAATATAAAAGGTGAACTGTATAAGTGTCATTTACGTATTTGGACTAAGCATTATCATATTCTATTCTCAACATAATTAAAATAACCAGTCAAGCTTGTGCTGCATTTAAGACATTGTGCATGAATTATTATTTTGAAAAACTAAGAAAAAACGTTAATTTAAAAGGAAGACTTGCTGTTGTTCTTAAATAGTATAAGGTACCTAAAGCAGTACGTTTTAAAAAAATTATATATAAAGTTTGCAGTGGCACTATACATACAATACATACAACTGAAAGCTTTTAAGTTGTGTTGGTTCAAAAAAATCAATGTACACAGCCTTCAGTGTTCCATTAAAAAAGGGAAAAAATAAATAAGACCATGGAACCCACTGGCTATATGAACATAACACAAGATTTTCTAAATACTGAACAATACCAAAGTGATCACAAATATCACAAATGATGGGGTTATACTGTAACTCCTAGCTGTGTTTAAAGAACAAACAAAAGAAAAATATAAAGAAACAAGAAACATCCAGGTAAAAGTCTTGCTACCAGTCTGGGTTTGTCTTATTTCTGATTCACCTTTGCACCTCCAAAGCATGCCCTTCTCTCCTCCATATCTCTCATGAATCTGTCATTTTTTTGTCCAACTCAACTCCTGACTGTATAATCAATAGGTTCTTTAGACGAAGACAGCTTTAAATCTGCTGCATGGTTACTTCTGTCCAAACCCTTTAACGGTCTGGGAGGGCAACAATCTGGGTACAGGGCCATGTTGGAAGTTCTTATATCCCTGATCTCTCAATGGCCAGTTCTTCAAAGATGACTCCATGATACTCATTTTCTTTGAAGTGCATCACGGTTCTGTTCATTCTCACCTGCAACTCTATTCCCAGATAGCTCTGAGGTTTTCTGATATAAGTACAGGTCATCTTGATCTGAGCCACTCCCTCAGCAGATGGTCAAAAAACCATAGGATATTGATTTAGTGGATGTTGAATGCATGTTTACTTTGAGGACTCCACTCTCTCATTTTCTTTCTCTGTGTGTCTCTCATGCTCATTTGTTATTCAAAGCTATGATTATGGAGTAGCCTATGCAGTGGTGTGAGGGAAGAAAACACATCAATAGATGTTGACCGATAAACTGATTTTCAGTTTGGCTTATGGCAATACCAATTAATAATTGCAAATTTTAGTGCAGCTCTCACTTTATGGTCTGGGTATGACATTAAACTGCATCTGTATTTGCAAATGATACTGCAACTTGCAGGGGAAAAAAAAAACTTGGAGGTTGGTGGTAGGATTGCCACTCCTGCCACTGTAAAACCTTCATTCAGCTCCAAAACAGAAGACAGGACTCCTTTCTGTTCTCTGCAGGAGTAGCTCTGCTGCAGCCACATGGGACTTTTCATCCCAATCTGGAAAGGGAAGGGTGATCGCCTGGATTGCAGCAACTACAGGGAGATAACACTGCTCTGTGTTGGGTAAGCTCCTCACTAGGGTCGTCCTTCATAGAATCCATGATCACTTGCTCACCTATGAGCGACCAGAGCAGTCTGGTTTTATACCTAAGAAGTCTACTATCGACCGCATCCTGGAACTGAGGGTTATCATCAAGCACAAACACAGGGTTTCTTTGCAGCCTTTGTCAATTTTTGTAAAGTGTTGGATTCAGTTGATCAAGTTTCCCTGTGGGACATTCTGAGACTTCACGGGATCCCCCTGAAGTTGGCCAATGTCATGGCCGGCCTGTACACTGGCACTGTGAGTGCTGTGCAGAGTGGAGGTGAACCTCTGTGTCCTTCCCAGACGATTCTGGTGTTTGTCAGGAGTGTGTTATTTCTCCTACTCTGTTCAATGCTTACATGGACTGGGTTTTGGACAGGGCCATGAGATCCAGCACCTGTGGGGCATCTGTTGGTGCAGAAAGATTCACTGATCTTGACTTTGCCAACAATGCTGTGATCTTTGCGGAGTTAATGGAGGCTCTGATCAGGGCTCTCAAGAGACTGAGTGAGGAGTCTGAGTGTCTGGGCTTGTGAAAGTCCTGGATAAAAACCAACCTCCAGGCCTTTAGTGATCTCTTGGGCACAGCCATCAGCAGTGTGTCTGTGTGATGATAAACGTTGACTGTGTTGAGAGGTTTATTTGCCTTGGCAGTGACATTCATGGTGCTGGAAAGAGGTACTGTATATGTCACTCTTGATATCTTTGCAAGAGGATGAAGGTTCATGAATTTAAAGTCCTGGTGCTTCTTGTTTTGCTATATGGTTGCGAGACATGGACACTATCCAGTAACCTGAGAACTGGACTCCTTCTCGCAGGTTGGTTTTATTCACATACACAGTGCATTTGTTTGGAAGAATAGATGTTAGAGCTAATTGTGTTCACACAATTCACACATTGTGCTCAGAAAGATTCCAAAGTGTCTAACTCCAAGAGTTCAAAAGAAAGACAAACTTTCAGGTCCAAGGAGAAAGGAAGCGCTTTCAGCTTATTACAAGGTGATTACAAAAGCTTAATTACTCCAAAAGTCAGTGTATTTTTTGACATTAGAGAAAATTAAGTGATGCATACATTTATATTTAAAGGTAGGATGAATCCTCTACTGACTGCATCAGGCTCCATCTCCAGTTATAGGTTCATACCTCATTATAGATGCTTGTCTATTAAGTTAAGAAAAATTTCAGCATGTAGTTACAAGCTTAAAAAATGTCCTCTTGGGCATTTTTGGTTTGGAATTGACATCAGATGAAACTAAGAAAATAATCTGACCAAGTATTTGTAGAGCTACATAATTTTCTTACACCGTTTAGGGATCTCCAAGAATGCCGGCATGGAGGTACTGCAATTTTTTCATCTGCAAGTCTGTTAATTTTAATAAAGATGGCACTGTGTGTTACTAAAAGCAAAACAACATTCATAAAAAATGTCATTTTGTTTCATTTTTTTTTGTTGCCTTCCCTATGAGGTCTAAGTACATGTTATACATGTTGAAATATTGGGCTTTGGACCCCAAGGATTATAAGCATGAAATTAATTATTTTGCATTATTCAATATTTCCAAATTTTAATTTTGATAATATCCTATCCTTGTTTATAGTAGATCAACTGTTGCCACAGGGATCTCCCGGAATAAGCTGGCGAGCGACATGTGACACCATTCAGTGCTCCATTATAAAGATCAGCACGTTCCATTCTGGAGTATCCAACATTAGGATTCCTGTGTTAATGTTTGTTGTGTTATTATGTTTTGTTTATTCCTGGTTACAAAATAATATTTTTTTTGTTAAAAGATTTTGATTTTTTTTCTTAGTGTTTTAAACTTGACGACTGGTCTGCTGTCTTTTCTGATTTCAACTCTTATCCGTTTTCTCAACCACATCTCATCTCTCAATCCTTTTTTCATTAAAATATTTACTGTCTCATTTTGAGTCAGGATGGCATGGTGGTGCAGTGGGTAGCGCTGCTGCCTCACAGTTGGGAGACCTGGGGACCTGGGTTCGCTTCCCGGGTCCTCCCTGCGTGGAGTTTGCATGTTCTCCCCCTGTCTGCGTGGGTTTCCTCCCACAGTCCAAAGACATGCAGGTTAGGTGGATTGGCGATTCTAAATTGTCCCTGGTGTGTGGGTGTGTGCGCCCTGCGGTGGGCTGGCACCTTGCCCGGGGTTTGTTTCCTGCCTTGTGCCCTGTGTTGGCTGGGATTGGCTCCAGCAGACCCCCGTGACCCTGTGTTCGGATTCAGCAGGTTGGATAATGGATGGATTTTGAGTCAGTTCAGAAATAGGGCGATGCCCAATTTATTGAAAACTAACAGAGTATATTGAGCCCTAGACGGCTTGTGTTTCAGCATTGCAATTTACTCTCACTCTGCCAGTAGGGGTCTCTTACAGATGTTTCCTGAGGAGCATTCCTCTATTTCTTACCTCTAGTAAGATGTTGCCTGTCTGCCATTTCTTCAGAATTACTTAAGCTTAGTACTCACTAATATGGATACATTTGAAAATGCTGTTTAAATTTTAAATGTTTTTTCTTTCTACACTAGCATTTTTGATAGCTTTCTAAAAATGTATCATCCTCACTGAAATAGCAAAACATATAATTGTTCCTTATTGAAAATGCTGGAAGAATGAGATAAAAACAAAACTGACTTCTTTGCGTGGACAGAAAATGAAGTACAACTGCTTTTAAAGAATTTACATGAGTATATTTGGCATAGTTTGCCAAAGCCTTGGAAAATATACACTCAGTGTCCTGGCAAAATAAATGCAGAAAAATATTTGAGTGTTTCAAGACTCAGCACCTGTCAACTGATGCAGATAAACTAGGAAAGGACAATCCTTGCAATAAAAAATGGACAAAGCTGAAGTCAGTGCCTGGTCATATGACACTTATTTTTGAATAGTTCCATTTTCCATGTCCAGAGAGTTATTCAGGACCCGGCATTTTCCAGTTCACACACTCTAGAGCAGGCATGTCAAACACGCGGCCCGCAGCCCGCAACAGAAATCTGTGCGGCCCACATGACAGATCCTAGTTAGCACTGAACTTGTACAAAATGATTACTATCTTTTGTGATTGAATCATTCTGCATCTTCGGTGTTACTTATTGACTTTTCTTACTTCTGCCTTCTGATAAAAGCGTGTTTTCCCATGGCATTACGGTACCGGAAATGTCATCTGATAGTATAGCCATGAGCCTTGACCAAAGTTAATGAGCCGCAGCGTCACAACTGAAGTGCTAGGCTGCAGCAGCGGGCAGCAGGGGCGGCTTTAGGCATGTGCAAACTGTGCACCAGTCGGAGCAGTAAGCTATATGTAGTATTATAACGTTCTGCCGTAATGAAAATATCATGGGCCGCCACTTGGTTTTCAAGTTCTGGACACGTGTATATAGAAACGTGTCATGAGCACAAGGCGGCTATGCAGTGTCCGCAATGGATGTGGCCATCCGCCATGCATAAGATACGATATTGACATTGCCAGGCGAAGGGGCCACTGATTTTTTCTCTGCCCAGGGCCGCCACGAGCCTAGAGCCGTCCCTGCTAAGGCTACGCTATTGACTGAGCTGCTGAGACTGGCCACTGGGCAGAACTGACCATCATGAGTAGTAATAGTCCGCATATTTTCACATTTTTTTGCTCTAGTTTCATGTAATTTTGTGCTAGTATTGTAACAAACAGATCTGAAGTGGACGCGAGAAGTTGGTGAGTTGTTTATTAACATATTTTTGTGATTTTGAGTTTGTAAAATTATTGTAGGTCAGGTGGCTTTTTGCATATTGGCTTATTTTACAATATAAACTTTGAAGTAAACTTAGTAAAGTCAAATTTGATTTTTGAAGGATTTGTTTTCCAACTTGAATTACTGAGCAATGAATTCAGTGAGCATTTTCGTGATTTCAGTTCACACAAACAGGACATTGCGCTGTTCTCTTACAATGTTGAGAATGCGCCTGAGAATATCCAAATGGAATTGATTGAAGTGCAGTCAGATTCTATTCTTAAGGCAAAATACAACGAAGTTGGTATGCCAGGCTTGTATGCTTACCTGCCACCCTCGTATGTGCAGATCCGTAAGTTGGCATCGAGAGTACTGTCAATGTTCGGAAGCACTTACCTTTGTAAGCAATTGTTTTTGTTAATGAAAGCTACCAAAACCCCACATTGCTCAAGACTTACCGTCAAGCACCTTTCATCCCTCATAAAAGTTGCAGCTGCACAAGATTTCAAGCCTGATATTGACGAACTGGTTACTAACAAGAGATACCAAGTGTCGGGACAAAAGAAATACATCTCACACTGTAAGGCTCCTATATAAGCAATGAATATAATATAATGACTATAATATAATAAGGACCTAGCTAAGAGGCTAAGACTCTAATTCTACACTGTTGTATGGAGACTGCATGGAAATAAATTGCTTTTCTTTAAACTTTAAACTTAAAGTGTTATATTTTTTAAAGTTTTTAGTATTGGAAAGAAAGCTACAGTAACTTTGTATAATAGTATAATAGCATTTGTTACAGTGCGGCCCGCTGACGCACGTATGGCAGTCGAAGCGGCCCACCAATGGTAGTGAGTTTGACATGCCTGGTCTAGAGAGAGTTGTTAAAAGAACACATTTTTGGTGGTTGAAAATACTGTTTCAGAGTGGATGGAATATGTTTTAAAATGTACCTGTGTTACTGTGAACTAGATCTTAATTACAACATTGAATTGCTCAGTTACTTTGCAAAAATGTCAAAGCTGAAGTATCAATATATATAATTTGCTTTGTTGTATCTGTATGGTTATCTCTTAACATTAAATATCTATATATATAATTCACTAAGCAGCCGACCAGGGCATGCAAGACAACCATGGGATACGCACGACATAGCCACACCCGCCAACTCACAGAGCCCCGCCCACCAACTCTAAGACCATGGAACGAGAACGCCTGCCCGCCCACCCACCTGACTGTTACCAGCATTCACCACAGTGTACTGGAGTGTAAAACTATTGCAGCTGCTAAGCTTTCAGCCACGTGAGTTTGAGCAATAACAGGTCTGTGATGCCCTTAGATGTCCGGGGCTGCACGTGCACTACACTGAATGGATCAACGTGTGTCTACCCATCGCTGAGAGGTGTGGGTAAGCCGTTGAACCCCATTCATGATGGGGACCGGGGGTTGCAATTGTTCCCCACGAACAAGGAATTCCCAGTAAGTGCAGGTCATAAGCTCGCACTGATTAAGTCCCTGCCCTTTGTACACACCGCCCGTCGCTACTACCGATTGGATGGTTTAGTGAGGTCCTCAGATCGGCCCTGCCGTGGTCGCTCGCGGCCTCTGGTGAAGCGCCGAGAAGACTCTCGAACTTGACTATCTAGAGGAAGTAAAAGTCGTAACAAGATTTCCGTAGGTGAACCTGCAGAAGGATCATTACCGGTTGTGCCGACCCGTCATTGGACGGTTAGGACCCAAAACCTCTCGGGCCCGCTTCCCTGCCCTCTCTCCAGAGAGGCGGAGGGGGTGGAAAGGGCGTCCTCCCTGGCCGTCCTTCCCCTCTCCCCCCGTTCCGTCCTTTGCGCCCGACCGCCATCCAGCCCTGTCCCTTGCTCTGGGAGGTGGGGGCGCGGCGGTGGTCCTCCAGTTTTCAATCACGGACAATTGTATGTTGCTCTCTCCAGAGTTCCATCTTTTCAATCACTTACAGTCGTATCCTCAAACCTACCCCATTTGGACAACTGTGTCTTTCAGGAAGTGTTCACCCATCAATAAATAATTATGTGGCATATGCTACGCCGCAGGTTGGCTAGTATTTATTATTACAGACAGAAGATGTCACTAAGGGGTGGAAATGAATAAATGGTCATATAGATAATAACGTGAAAAATTCAAAATTGTAATAATAATTGTAATAGTAACTTATTGTACCTGGGAAATCTGACAATCTGAGTACAGAAGGACATCATGGGCCATGATCTTGGTATTTTAAATCTCAGATAATAAGGGCAGTGTGCCTGCTAAGACAAACAAATGAAGCAGTAGAAAAATCAAAACAGCATCATTTTCAAAGTGCTCAAAAAAACAGGATACTTCACCAGTCTCAGCTCGCTAGTCATAAAAAGTTATTTAAAATTAAAAACTAAGAAAAGAACATTTATACAAATACAGCTGTATTTTGTTTTGTTTCATCATGAATATTTTCTCAATTAATGAAATAATTACTAGAGGTTAAATCATAACCATCTATTACTAATCATAGCTGAATCTGTTAACGTGCAAGATGGAAAAAGTACAGTACTTATACTGGATTTTCCATTTAATTTTTTTATAAACATTTACGCTGAACAGAACCTTTTTTAAATAAAATTTATGATTCATTGCAATTAAAACGAAGCACTGACTTTTATAAAGATTAGATATGCGAAATTTCATTAATGAGTTATGAACCTGTTTATACCTGTTTTAAAAGTACAGTGCTAGTATACAAATTATCTTTGTCTTAAAGCAAACAGCAGATGGCAGCATTGCATGTGCATTTTTTCAGTTTTATTGTTTTTTGGTAATACAAGTTTCTGTGAAGAGTTTTCCTATGTACTATTCGTTTAAGTGTATCCTAATATAATATTATATATACAGTGCATCCGGAAAGTATTCACAGCGCATAACTTTTTCCACATTTTGTTATGTTACAGCCTTATTCCAAAATGGATTAAATTCATTTTTTTTCCTCAGAATTCTACACACAACACCCTATAATAACAACGTGAAAAAAGTTTACTTGAGGTTTTTGCAAATTTATTAAAAATAAAAAAATGGAGAAAGCACATGTACATAAGTATTCACAGCCTTTGCAATGAAGCTCAAAATTGAGCTCAGGTGCATCCTGTTTCCCCTGATCATCCTTGAGATGTTTCTGCAGCTTAATTGGAGTCCACCTGTGGTAAATTCAGTTGATTGGACATGATTTGGAAAGGCACACACCTGTCTATATAAGGTCCCACAGTTGACAGTTCATGTCAGAGCACAAACCAAGCATGAAGTCAAAGGAATTGTCTGTAGACCTCAGAGACAGGATTATCTCGAGGCACAAATCTGGGGAAGGTTACAGAAAAATTTCTGTTGCTTTGAAGGTCCCAATGAGCACAGTGGCCTCCGTCATCCGTAAGTGGAAGAAGTTCGAAACTACCAGGACTCTTCCTAGAGCTGGTCGGCCATCTAAACTGAGCGATCGGGGGAGAAGGGCCTTATTCAGGGAGGTGACCAAGAACCCGATGGTCACTCTGTCAGAGCTCCAGAGGTCCTCTGTGGAGAGGGGAGAACCTTCCATAAGAACAACCATCTCTGCAGCAATCCACCAATCAGGCCTGTATGGTAGAGTGGCCAGACGGAAGCCACTCCTTAGTAAAAGGCACATGGCAGCCTGCCTGGAGTTTGCCAAAAGGCACCTGAAGGACTCTCAGACCATGAGAAAGAAAATTCTCTGATCTGATGAGACAAACATTGAACTCTTTGGTGTGAATGCCAGGTGTCACATTTGGAGGAAACCAGTCACCGCTCATCACCAGGCCAATACCATCCCTACAGTGAAGCATGGTGGTGGCAGCATCATGCTGTGGGGATGTTTTTCAGCGGCAGGGACTGGGAGACTAGTCAGGATAAAGGGAAAGATGACTGCAGCAATGTACAGAGACATCCTGGATGAAAACCTGCTCCAGAGCACTCTTGACCTCAGACTGGGGCGACGGTTCATCTTTCAGCAGGACAATGACCCTAAGCACACAGCCAAGATATCAAAGGAGTGGCTTCAGGACAACTCTGTGAATGTCCTTGAGTGGCCCAGCCAGAGCCCAGACTTGAATCCGATTGAACATCTCTGGAGAGATCTTAAAATGGCTGTGCACCGACGCTTCCCATCCAACCTGATGGAGCTTGAGAGGTGCTGCAAAGAGGAATGGGCGAAACTGGCCAAGGATAGGTGTGCCAAGCTTGTGGCATCATATTCAAAAAGACTTGAGGCTGTAATTGCTGCCAAAGGTGCATCGACAAAGTATTGAGCAAAGGCTGTGAATACTTACAGTGGTGTGAAAAACTATTTGCCCCCTTCCTGATTTCTTATTCTTTTGCATGTTTGTCACACAAAATGTTTCTGATCATCAAACACATTTAACCATTAGTCAAATATAACACAAGTAAACACAAAATGCAGTTTGTAAATGGTGGTTTTTATTATTTAGGGAGAAAAAAAAATCCAAACCTACATGGCCCTGTGTGAAAAAGTAATTGCCCCCTGAACCTAATAACTGGTTGGGCCACCCTTAGCAGCAATAACTGCAATCAAGCGTTTGCGATAACTTGCAATGAGTCTATTACAGCGCTCTGGAGGAATTTTGGCCCACTCATCTTTGCAAAATTGTTGTAATTCAGCTTTATTTGAGGGTTTTCTAGCATGAACCGCCTTTTTAAGGTCATGCCATAGCATCTCAATTGGATTCAGGTCAGGACTTTGACTAGGCCACTCCAAAGTCTTCATTTTGTTTTTCTTCAGCCATTCAGAGCTGGATTTGCTGGTGTGTTTTGGGTCATTGTCCTGTTGCAGCACCCAAGATCGCTTCAGCTTGAGTTGATGAACAGATGGCCGGACATTCTCCTTCAGGATTTTTTGGTAGACAGTAGAATTCATGGTTCCATCTATCACAGCAAGCCTTCCAGGTCCTGAAGCAGCAAAACAACCCCAGACCATCACACTACCACCACCATATTTTACTGTTGGTATGATGTTCTTTTTCTGAAATGCTGTGTTCCTTTTACGCCAGATGTAACGGGACATTTGCCTTCCAAAAAGTTCAACTTTTGTCTCATCAGTCCACAAGGTATTTTCCCAAAAGTCTTGGCAATCATTGAGATGTTTCTTAGCAAAATTGAGACGAGCCCTAATGTTCTTTTTGCTTAACAGTGGTTTGCGTCTTGGAATCTGCCATGCAGGCCGTTTTTGCCCAGTCTCTTTCTTATGGTGGAGTCGTGAACACTGACCTTAATTGAGGCAAGTGAGGCCTGCAGTTCTTTAGACGTTGTCCTGGGGTCTTTTGTGACCTCTCGGATGAGTCGTCTCTGCGCTCTTGGGTTAATTTTGATCGGCCGGCCACTCCTGGGAAGGTTCACCACTGTTCCATGTTTTTGCCATTTGTGGATAATGGCTCTCACTGTGGTTCGCTGGAGTCCCAAAGCTTTAGAAATGGCTTTATAACCTTTATCAGACTGATAGATCTCAATTACTTCTGTTCTCATTTGTTCCTGAATTTCTTTGGATCTTGGCATGATGTCTAGCTTTTGAGGTGCTTTTGGTCTACTTCTCTGTGTCAGGCAGCTCCTATTTAAGTGATTTCTTGATTGAAACAGGTGTGGCAGTAATCAGGCCTGGGGGTGGCTACGGAAATTGAACTCAGGTGTGATACACCACAGTTAGGTTATTTTTTAACAAGGGGGCAATTACTTTTTCACACAGGGCCATGTAGGTTTGGATTTTTTTTCTCCCTAAATAATAAAAACCATCATTTAAAAACTGCATTTTGTGTTTACTTGTGTTATATTTGACTAATGGTTAAATGTGTTTGATGATCAGAAACATTTTGTGTGACAAACATGCAAAAGAATAAGAAATCAGGAAGGGGGCAAATAGTTTTTCACACCACTGTATATACATGTGATTTCTCAGTTTTTTTATTTTTAATAAATTTGCAAAAACCTCAAGTAAACTTTTTTCACATTGTCATTATGGGGTGTTGTGTGCAGAATTCTGAGGAAAAAAATGAATTTAATCCATTTTGGAATAAGGCTGTAACATAACAAAATGTGGAAAAAGTGATGCGCTGTGAATACTTTCCGGATGCACTGTATACACTGTGTGTATATATAATATATACATATATATATATATATATATATATTTTAGAACATGCCCCGGACACAGACAGGCAGACACATTGTAATCACCCCACACACGTTTATTTACAAGGTGCTCCATATTTACAGTTCAATGCTCACAGTTCCCAAGTCCCCAAACCCCTGGCCACAACACAATGCCTTCTCTTCAGGCCACTTCCTCGTCTCTCGTCCCAGACCTTGTCCTTCTTCCACCCGACTCAAGTCCTGAATGAAGGGAGGCGGCCCCTTTTATCCTCACCTGGATGTGCTCCAGGTGTTTCCCGGCAATATTCCACCGGCACTCCCCAGTGTGGCGGAAGTGCAGGCTGCATACCCAGAAGCACTCCGGGTGTCCCCGATCCTCTTCCCCCCTGCACTTCTGGGTGTGGCGGAAGTGCTGAGGTCCAGGGCTTCCAAGGCATTCGAGCACCCTTTTGTCGGTGACCACGAGCCTCTACAGGGATGATCTTCCAAGCTCTGTACCTGTGGTCCCCATAGCCGCCTGGGCGGTCGCCCCCATGTGGTCTGGGGAAGGCGTAAGCCCTCTTGCGGTCCTCCGGGGCGTCCCAACTGGGTCGTCCCCCCCAGCCACCTGCGACAATAGTCATCCCAGCACCCCCCCAAATGTGTTCAACAACCCCCCCACCTGCGCTGTGTGCGGAGACTGACTTAAAACAGGCAGGAGTTGCTATGCAATTGTTCCTTTTTATTGTTTACAATAACGTTGATATTCTTGGAAACATGGTCTCACACATCACTATAATGAGAACATTGAGGAAGTTGTTGACTGCACTACTGACTACATCAACTTCTGTATGGACATTGTAGTTCCAGTAAGAACAGTACGCTGCTATGCTAACAACAAGCCATGGATTACAAGTGACATCAAGGGCTTTTTGAATCAGAAGAAAAGGGCTTTTAAAGACGGTGATCAGCATGAGCTCAAGCGCGTGCAGAAGGAACTCCGAGTCCAACTCAGGGCGGCGAAGGAGCAGTACAGGAGAAAGCTGGAGCAGAAGTTGCAGAATAACAGCATGAAGGAAGTGTGGGATGGGATGAAGATCATCACTGGCTGCAGCTCGAAGCGGGGTACCACCATTGAGAGAGACGTGAAGAGAGCAAACCAAATGAACAACTTTTTTAACAGGTTTGACCACCCTAACCCACTCTCACTGTCACCTCGGAGTACTGCACCCTCCACACATCCTTCTGCTGATACCAGCATAGGAAAAACATCCCCACCCATAATAACAACAGCGCAAGTGAGCAGAGAGCTGAGGAGACTTCGTGCCAGCAAAGCAGCGGGTCCAGATGGAGTATCGCCACGACTGCTGAAAGTCTGTGCATCGGAGCTGGGGGGGTCCTCTACAGCGCATCTTCAACCTGAGCCTGGAACAGGGGAGAGTCCCGAGGCTTTGGAAAACATCTTGTATCACCCCAGTCCCAAAGGTATCACGTCCTAGTGAGCTGAATGACATTCGGCCTGTTGCTCTGACATCACATGTGATGAAGACCATGGAGAGGCTGCTGCTTCACCACCTTAGGCCACAGGTTCAACACGCCCTTGACCCTCTGCAGTTTGCATATCAGGAGAAGGTGGGAGCGGAAGATGCCATCATCACCGATCCTCTCTCACTTGGACAGAGGCAGTGGTGCTGTAAGAATTATGTTTCTAGACTTCTCTAGCGCCTTCAACACAATCCAACCTCTGCTCCTTAGGGACAAGCTGACAGAGATGGGATTAGATTCATACCTAGTGGCATGGATCGTGGACTATCTTAAAGACAGACCTCAGTATGTGCGTCTTGGGAACTGCACGTCTGACATTGTGGTCAGCAACACAGGAGCGCCACAAGGGACTGTACTTTCTCCGGTCCTGTTCAGCCTATATACATCGGACTTCCAATACAACTCGGAGTCCTGCCATGTGCAAAAGTTCGCTGATGACACTGCTATCGTGGGCTGTATCAGGAATGGGCTGGAGGAGGAGTATAGGGACCTAATCAATGACTTTGTTAAATGGTCCGACTCAAACCACCTACACCTGAACACCAGCAAAACCAAGGAGCTGGTGGTGGATTTTAGGAGGCCCAGACCCCTCATAGACCCAGTGATCATCAAAGGTGACTGTGTGCAGATGGTGCAGACCTATAAATATCTGGGAGTGCAGCTGGATGATAAATTAGACTGGACTGCCAATACTGATGCGCTGTGCAAGAAAGGACAAAGCCGGTTATACTTCCTTAGAAGGCTGGCTTCCTTCAACATCTGCATTAAGAT
The DNA here is from genome assembly GCF_900747795.2 of Erpetoichthys calabaricus. Classification (NCBI taxonomy): domain Eukaryota; kingdom Metazoa; phylum Chordata; class Cladistia; order Polypteriformes; family Polypteridae; genus Erpetoichthys; species Erpetoichthys calabaricus. The sequence continues at coordinate 296,739,387 of NC_041394.2, forward strand.
GCTGCAGATGTTCTATCAAACAGTTGTGGCGAGCGCCCTCTTCTACGCAGTGGTGTGCTGGGGAGGCAGCATTAAGAGGAAAGACGCCTCACGCCTGGACAAACTGGTGAGGAAGGCAGGCTCTATTGTTGGCATGGAGCTGGACAGTTTAACATCTGTGGCAGAGCGAAGGGCGCTCAGCAGGCTCCTATCAATTATGGAGAATCCACTGCATCCACTAAATAATGTCATCTCCAGACAGAAGAGCAGCTTCAGCGACAGACTGCTGTCACTGTCCTGCTCCACAGACAGATTGAGGAGATCGTTCCTCCCCCAAACTATGCGACTCTTTAATTCCACCAGGGGGGGTAAACGTTAATATTTAACATTATACATAGTTATTGTCTGTTTTTTTCACCTGTATTATTATCATTCTTTAATTTAATATTATTTATTGTATCAGTATGCTGCTGCTGAAGAATGTGAATTTCCCATTGGGATTAATAAAGTATCTATCTATCTATCTATCTATCTATCTATCTATATATATATATATATATATATATATATATATATATATATATATATATATACTGTATAAATGGATCAAAAATATTAAAAGAAACACTTTGAAAACACATCAGATCTCAATGGAAAAAAAAATCCTGCTGGATATCTATACTGATATGGACTGAGTAATGTGTTAGGAACGAAAGGATGCCACATCGTTTGATGGAAATTAAAATTATCAATCTACAGAGGGCTGAATTCAAAAACACTCCAAAAATCAAAGTGACAAAATGATGCAGGCTAGTCCATTTTGCCGAAATGCCATTGCAGCAACTCAAAATTGTACTCAGTAGTTTGTATGGCCCCCATGTGCTTGTATGCATGCCTGACAACATCGGGGCATGCTCCTAATGTGACAACAGATGATGTCCTGAGGGATCTCCTCCGAGATCTGGACCAGGGCATCACTGAGATCCGGGACAGTCTGAGGTTCAACCTGACGGCGTTGGATGGACCGAAACATAATGTCCCAGAGGCGAGCGTGGGGGGTTTGGTCAGTCAATGGTATCAATTCCTTCATCCTCCAGGAACTGCCAACATACTCTCGCCACATGAGGCCAGGCATTGTCGTGCACCAGGAGAAATCCATGACCCACTGCACCAGCATAGGGTCTGACAATGGGTCCAATGCTTTCATCCTGATACCTAATGGCAGTCAAGGTGCTGTTGTCTAGCCTGTAGAGGTCTGTGGGTCCCTCCATGGATATGCCTCCCCAGATCATCACTGACCCACCATCAAACCAGTCATGCTGAACAATGTTCCAGGCAGCATAACATTCTCTACAGCTTCTCCAGACACTTTTATGTCTGTCACATGTGCTCAGGGTGAACCTGCTCTCATCTGTGAAAAGCACAGGGTGCCAGTGGTGGACCTGTCAATTCTGATATTCTATGGCTAATGCCAGTTGAGCTCCACTGTGGTAGGCAGTGAGCACAGGGCCCACTAGAGGATGTCAGGCCCTCAGGCCACCCTCATGAAGTCTGTTTCTGATTTTTTGGTCAGAGACATTCACACCAGTGGCCTGCCTGCTGGAAGTCATATTGTAGGGCTCTGGCAGTGCTCATCCTGTTCCTCCTTGCCCAAAAGAGCAGATATCAGTCCTGATGATGGGCTAAGGACCTTCTACAGACCTGTCCAGCTCTCCTAGAGTAAGTGCCTTTCTCCTGGAATCTCCTCCATGCCCTTGAGACTATGCTGGGAGACACAGCAAAACTTCTGGCAATGGCACGTATTGATGTGCCATCCTGGAGAAGTTGGACTACCTGTGCAGCCTCTGTACGGTTCAGGTATCGCTAATGCTACCAGTAGTGACATTGACAGTAGCCAAATGCAAAACTAGTGAAAAAACAGAAAAGATGTGGAGGGAAATAATGTCCGTGGCCTCCACCTGTTAAACCATTCCTGTTTTGGGGTTCGTCTAATTGTTGCCCCTCTAGTACCCTTGTTGTTAATTTCATTAACACCAAAGCAGCTGAAACTGATTAAAAATTCCCCTTGCTACTTAACTGACCAGATCAATATCCCCGAAGTTTCACTGATTTGATTCTATACTCTGATTAAAAAGTGTTCCTTTGTGTTAATAATTTTAAGCAGTATATATATATATATATATACTGTATATATATATATATATATATATATATATATACTAGCAAAATACCCGCGCTTTGCAGCGGAGAAGTAGTGTGTTAAAGAGGTTTTGTAAACATATATATACATATACATATATACATATATATACATATCTACATATACACATATCTACATATACATATATATATACATATATACATATATATATATATACATATACACATCCACATATATATACATATATATATATACTTATCAACATATATATACACATACATATACACACATACATACAAACACACACACATATACATATATACATATACACATACATACATAGTGCGTTGTAACACGGGCTGTGATTGTTACATGGGAGGGAGACGACAAATCACAACTTCCCACTTTCTAATCGGGCCTGTGATTGGTGCTTTGACTGATGCCCAGATCCCACAGTATCTCCCCTTAGGAGAGGCGTTAGGCAAGTGTAATTGAATAGCGGTGCTGCAAGTTTAGCTTTACACCTGTTTTTAAGGCTTATTGACTGAAAGGGGCTTTCATGAAAAAAGTTACGGCTTTGCTACAGGATACACCCTCCACAAGTTAAGGAAGTAAAAATAAAGGTATATATTTCTGTTTTATTTAAAACTTTTAAGTTTGTATGCGGGCAGTATGGTGGCGCAGTGAAAGGTGCCAGTTAGGAGACCCGGGTTCGCTTCCCTGCGTGGAGTTTGAATGTTCTCCCCGTGTCTGTCTGGGTTTCCTCCGGGTACTCCGGTTTCCTCCCACAGTCCAAAGACATGCAGGTTAGGTGCATTGGCGATACTAAATTGTCCCTGGTGTGTGGGTGTGTGCGCCCTGCGGTGGGCTGGCACCTTGCCCGGGGTTTGTTTCCTGCCTTGTGTCCTGTGTTGGCAGGGATTGGCTCCTGTATTTAGGATATAGCGGGTTGGAATATGGATGGATGGACATTTGTATGCATAGCCCCATTTGCCCGTTTTCGTTTTTTTTTCTTTCTTCAGTAATATTTCAGCAAACCCGGAGCTTGTCAGTTCAAATCCTGGTACTGACACCACTGTGTGACCCTGAGGAAGTCACTTCACCTGCCTGTGCTGCAAAAAACAAAAGTAATGTAACAAATTGTACCTCAGATATTGCAAGTTGCTGGAATAAAGGCATAAGTCAAATAGATAAATATGTATTATACACATAGGAACTATTCATTTATTTTCAGTTAAGTCATCTGCAGCAAACCTTTATAAATGAGGGTTTCTCCTTTTTAGATAGTGCAAACTGTTTCTTCTTCATTGAGGTTTTCTCTTGGAGAGCTTTTTTCATTTCATTGAAAATTAAAGCAGCAGCTGGCAAAATATGTAGCTTTCTTATTAATTTTTCAACATTGTGTAAAATAACTTTATAAAGTAGCATAAACGGTTTAAATACTGGTTATCCTTTTACACTAAACTATTACTAAAGAGATACAAAAAAAGTAAAATGCATATGTTGTTTTACTTTAAGGAGATTAAATATTACTGAAGAAAGAAAAAAAAACTAAAACAGCCAAATGGGGCTATGCATACGAACTTAAAAGGTTTAAATAAAACAGAAATATATACCTTCGTTCCCGCATTTGAGTCGTGCTGTAAATCTCTTCCTTGTTTTCAGTTCACGTGATTACGTAGGAGGCATGATGACGCGATACGTGACTCCGCCTCTTCCATTACAGTATATGGACAAAAAAGAGGTTCCAGTTATGACCATTACGCGTAGAATTTCGAAATGAAACCTGCCTAACTTTTGTAAGTAAGCTGTAAGGAATGAGCCTGCCAAATTTCAGCCTTCCACCTACACGGGAAGTTGGACAATTAGTGATGAGTGAGTGAGTGAGTCAGTCAGTCAGTCAGTGAGTGAGTCAGTGAGGGCTTTGCCTTTTATTAGTATAGATATAGATATAGATATATATAATATAATATAATATAAGCACAAACAGGCACACACACACATATATATATATATATTTATATATGTATATAAATTTATATACATATACAGGGGTGGGCAAAAGTAGGTTTACACAATACAATATTATTTTTGTATAGCCTCTTGACAGCCCCCCAGCCTTGACTCTCTAAGAAGACAAGGAAAAACTCCCAAAAAAACCCTTGTAGGAAAAAAATGGAAGAAAACTTGGAAGAGGCATTTCAAAAACAGACCCCTTTCAGGTAGGTTGGGCGTGCAGTGGGTGTCAAAAAGAAGGGGGTCAATACAATACAATACACAGAACAGAACAAATCCTCAATACAGTATAAAAAATAAGAAAGAATTTAACAGTAGATGATATCACATATTATGATTTGGATATGTTTAGAGTCCTGAAGACCTCAGCCATCAAGCTGCCTCCCCCATTTGGCCATTCCACAGTTGAGTCAACGCTGGGCCAGCCAATCCAATGAAAGGAACCCTCTACACAACGATTCCTGCAATCCTCCATCAGGGATGACTTTACCTTAGGCAGGCAAAACAACTTGGCAGGTGGTTCCGTGGCACCAAGTGCTACATTTGAGTACCGAGAAGAGAAACAGAATAGGTGAGGGTTAGTAACAAATTATAACTATCATGTTACTTATGTTTTAGTGCTAATAACTAACAACAGAGATGCAGTCTGTACAGTTTATCAGCAGCTCTAGTCAGGATATGCTAAACTGAAGTAGTGAGTCTTCAGCCAGGATTTAAAAGCTGAGACCGAGGGGGCATCTCTTATAGAAGCAAGCAGACCATTCCACAGTTTAGAGGCCCTGTAACTAAAAGCTCAACCTCCCACTGTTATTTTATTATTTCTTGGAATCATTAGCAGACCGGCATCTTGAGATCTTAATGTGCGCTCTGGTTTGTAAGTCATAATAAGGTCAGACAAGTAAGCCGGACCTTGGCCATTTAATGCTTTATATGTTAAAAGGAGGATTTTGAAATCTACCCTAAACTTAACCGGGAGCCAGTGTAAGGATTTAAGAATTGGAGTGATGTGTTCATATTTTCTTGTTCTTGTAATAATTCTTGCAGCAGCATTTTGGATTAACTGGAGGCTGTATAAAGAACAGTTTGAACATCCAGTGAACACAGCATTGCAGCAGTCAATCCTAGTAGAAATAAATGCATGAATTAATTTCTCAGAATCCTGCTAATTTAGAAAACGCCTTAATTTCCAAACATTTTTAAGATGGAAGAAACATGATTTGGACAACTTTGTAATGCGCGCTTTAAATGACATGCTAGAGTCAAAGATAACTCCTAGATTGCGGGCTGATTCAGTAAAATTAATGATGATTCCAACTGAGTTAAATGATGACAAAATATTGTTGTGATCAGCATCATTCCCTCCAACAATTAACATCTCTGTTTTATCGGTGTTTAAAGATAGGTTGTTCTCATCCATCCACTCCTTTAATTCACTAACACAACTAATTAAAGACAACATCAGAGAAACTTCATTTGATCTAAATGAAAGGTATAACTGGGTGTCATCTACATACGAGTGAAAATTTCCTAATGATAGATCCAAGTGGAAGCATGTAAATTGAAAACAGTAAAGGTCCCAGTACTGAGCCCTGCGGGACACCATATTGAACTTCTGTGTATAATGATGGAGTACTGTCAGCACATTTCTGTATATATTGGAATCGATTTGATAAGTAAGAACTAAACCAAGCGAGCACAGTGCCTGTAAGGCCAACATCATTTTCCAGCCTGTGCAGTAAAATAGAATGGTCATTGGTGTAAAATGCTGCACTTAAGTCTAACAACATAATTACAGTGGAGTTTCCTTCATCAGAGAATATCAGAATGTCTTTTACAACCCGCGTTAGTGCCGTTTCTGTACTATGACCAGTGCAGAAACCAGACTGGAATTTCTCAAATAAATTGTAATGTGTAAGGTGTGACTGAAGCTGATTGGCAACTACTTTTTCTAGTATTTTAGAGAGAAAGGGTAAATTTGAAATATGTCTATAATTATTAAGTATGTGTGAGTCTAGGTCTAACTTTTTAAGTAATGGTTTAATGACTGACACTTTTAGTGCATCAGGTACTGTGTCATGCAATAATAAACTATTGATAATGTTTAGAATAGGCGCTGCAAGAACATCCATTGCACTTTTTACTAGTTTTGTTGGCACTGGATCTAGAGAACAAGTAGTTGGTTTCATTTTAGAAATTAAAGTTAAGCCTTCCTGCTCAGTTACAGGATTAAAATTACTAAAGTGCTGAATGCAATGTGAGACAGGATCTGCTAAGTTAGTATGTGGTTTGTAGTGTGATGCTGAGATCTGGGATCTTATATTTTTAATTTTCTCATTGAAGAAGTTCATAAAGTCTGTACTGCTAATAACTGTTGGAATTTTGCACTGTAGATCTGAATTCCCATTTGTTAATTTAGCCACTGTTCTAAACAGTATACGAGGATTTTTATTATTGCTATCTATTATTGTAGAATAGTATTCTGAGCGAGGTTTAAAGAGAGCTTTTTAATATTTTTTAACACTCTCTGTCCATGCAATTTGAAAGACATGTAGCTTTGATGTTCTCCATCTGCGCTCCAGTTTTCGACACTCTAATTTAAGAGCTGGAGTGTTTTCATTAAACCTAGAGAAAGTTTCTATGTGCTTTGATCAGTTTTGTTTTAAGGGGAGCCACTGCGTCCAGAGCATCTCTCAAGGTCACATTATAATGTGATGTTACCTGATCTAAATTGTTTTCCATGTTTACATTTTATAATTAAATCTAATGTGTGGTTATGATTATGAGCTGGGCCTTTGACAATCTGACAAAATCCTACTGAATTTACCAAATAAGTAAAACATTTGCTAAAAAGTGTCAGTTTCCACATCAATGTGTACATTAAAATCCCCCTTCAATATTATGTGATCATAATTTATAGCCAAATCAGATAAAAGATTGCTAAATTCAGCCATGAACAATGAATATGGCCCTGGTGGTCTATAGACTAGTAATATAATTGTGTTGGAATCTGTTTTAATATTTAAAATGAATGCCTCAAAGGATGTAAAGTCGCCTACATTTTTAGACGTGATTTGCATTTTGTTACAATAAATTATTCCAAGGCCTCCTCCTCGACCAGAATCTCTAGACTTATGAAGGAACCAGTATCCACCTGGTGACGCCTCAGGTAGGGGAACAGTGTCAGATTTACTAAGCCAGGTTTCAGTGAGAAGACACAGATCAGATTAAGTACTTAATATAATTTACCAAAACAGCTTTACTGCCATGACAGCGAATTCTCAATAAGCAGCATTTAAAACTGCATGCTTCTTTCTGAACTGGTGATATATTTTTGGTTTTAATTTAAAGTAAATTTCTATTACAGATGCCCCTGGTGGAGGGTCTGGTTTTATCTCTTGGTCTAATTATACACCAATTGTTCGTTTGGATAAAAGACATGCAGGTTATGATTATTCCAATAGCTTTATTAACACAATAGATTTATTAACTTTGTTAACTCAAAAGAATGTCACAATGGCGGGAAAGGGAACCTCGTGGGGCTCTCAATTCTGGCATCAAGTGTCCAAAAGTGCGACCCGTTCCGGGGAAATTAGCAGGTGGGAAGTTTGACTGGGGCAGTACACCTGTCACATCATAACGGGAGGCCAGAAATCTCCTGTGGAGATGAAGGGCAAAATCTCTCTTAATCTTGATTTTCAGTATGAGTGTAGACCGATCCTTCTACTTTTTTGGGTTTCAAACTGGAGGTGGCTGAAAAGTTACCATAGGCATAACTGGCTTGTGGTGGCCAAGCGTTCATAGCAACATCTCTTTTTAATCTTGGCTCTATCATTGTGAAGCAGAGACCCCCAAGCATTGGATTGTTCACCCACTAAGTGAGACAGGTTAGCTTTACAGTACTGATGATGTTGTTGTCACAATAGCAATCCCACTCAGTACGAGAGGAACCACAAAGTTCAGGCATTTGGTGTATGTGCTTGGCTGAGGAGCCAATGGTGCGAAGGAAACCATTTGCGGAATTATGACTGAATGCCAGAATTCCTCCTAAACATGACAATACCCTAGCGCTGTGGAGCCTTGGTGGGCCAGGGATAGCTGGTGGCCACCCTCCTCCAGCGGAGGGCGGACTGGAGCCATTTGAGACAGGGCCGGAGAGCAGCCCGGATGAGTAGCCGCTCACGCTTCCTGTTTCGCACTACATGTTTGTGTGCTAAATCATTCGTAGACAACCTGATTCTTGGTCAGGGTGTTGTACATAGCAGAGCAGCTCCCTTGCTGCGATGTATTGAAAGTAATCCCTTGAGCCAAGCTTTTGTTCCCTTTCCCCCTTCCTCAAACCCCCATGCCTGTCCAGGCTCCCTAACCCCAAAAATCCTCCCCTCTCCATTTCTATCTTTTCTCACATGCCCAAAAGATGGCTAGGAACTTTGCGTGTGCGTCCAGCCTCAGAGGGATACATGACCAGATGTCCGTTCGCCACTGATCCGGGGCTGTAAGGATCCAGAACTTTGATTTAAAGGTGGGGGGGGGGGGTGCTTAATAGTGAAAAAGACAGATGGTCATGTAACTTAAAGGAGGCAGGAGTGGTATGGGCCCAAAGGAGTAGTAGAGGTCATGTAGCCAGCTGGGAGGCACAGGGTCATGTAGTCGAGGAGAGCAGAGGGTCATGTAGTTTGCAACAGGGGCTGGAAAAATTTCTAAGTAATGTTAGGAGCACAGGGTCATGAAGGCTCAGAGGCGGAAGGTCATGTAGGATGCGTGGCAGATGTAAAGATATATTTGCCCACCTGTCCTGGTTACAAGACCCTCTTCCTCCAAGTTCACATTTACCTCTGTAAGGTGGGCAAAAGTAGGTTTACAGAAGTTCGTATGGAAAAAGACATGCAGGTTATAATTATTCCAGCAAACTCACATCTGTAAACCTACTTTTATGCACCCCTGTATAATAGTAAAGTCCACTTGTGTTCTTACTAGAGCTTTGTCTCTGAATTAATTTTCTTATTGTTATTTATTTGAATAACCCAGCCACAGGAGATGCACAAACCAGTGTGTTTCTTCGTTCTGGTTCCAAATAAATGGGGAGGGTTACGTCAGGAAGGGCATCCGGTGTAAAATTTTGCCAAATTAATATGTGGAAAACAATACAAATCTCCATACTGGATCGGTCGAGCCCAGGATTAACAGCAACCGCCACCAGTACTGTTAGCCAACAGAGTGCATTTGGAAATTGGGCTACTGTTGGCTGAAGAAGAAGAAGGAGAAGAAGAGGGGGGAGACGTGTCCGGAGGCAGGAGGAGAGGAGGAAAGTAAAGTAAAGAGAGTGGAACTAAGGGTAGGAACTTTGAATTTTGGCAGTATGACTGATAAGGGGAGAGAGTTACCCGATATGATGGAGAGAAGGAAGATTGATATATTGTGCGTGCAAGAGACTAAATGGAAGGGGAGTAAGGCCAGGTGGGTTAGAGGTGGGTTCAAATTGTTCTATCATGGTGTGGAAGGGAGGAGAAATGGGGTAGAAGTTATTCTGAAGGAACAGTATGTCAAGAGTGAAAAGATTGTCAGGCAGAGTAATGATTATGAAGCTGGAAATTGGAGGTGTGATGATGAATGTTGCTAGTGCATATGCACCACAGGTTGGGTGTGCAATGGGTGAGAAAGAAAATTTTTGGAGTGAGTTGGATGAAGTGATGAACAATGTACCCAAGGGTCAGAAAGTGGTGATTGGAGGGAGTGAATCAGGAAGTGCAACGGATTAGCAAGGAGGAAGTAAGGACAGCTATGAAGAGGATGAAAAATGGAAAGGCCATTGTCCAGATGAAATACTGTACCTATGGAAGCATGGAGGTGTTTAGGAGAGATGGCAGTGGAGTTTTTAACCAGATTGTTTAATGGAATCTTGGAAAGTGAGAGGATGCCTGAGGAGTGGAGAAGAAGTGTACTGGTGCCGATATTTAAGAATAAGGTGGATGTGCAGGATTGCAGTAACTACAGGGGAATAAAATTGATGAGCCACAGCATGAAGTTATGGGAAAGAGTAGTGGAAGCTAGGTTAAGAAGTGCGGTGATGATTAGTGAGCAGCAGTATGGTTTCCTGCCAAGAAAGAGAACCAGAGATGAAATGTTTGCTCTGAGGATGTTGATGGAGAAGTTTAGAGAAGGCCAGAAGGAGTTGAATTACGCCTTTGTGGACCTGGAGAAAGCATATGACAGGGTGCCTCGAGAGGAAATGTGGTATTGTATGAGGAAGTCCGGAGTGGCAGAGAGGTACGTAAAAGTTGTACAAGATATGTACGAGGGAAGTGTAACAGTGGTGAGGTCTGCTGTAGGAGTGACGGATGCATTCAAGTTGGAGATGGGATTACATCAGGGATCGGCTCTGAGCCCTTTCTTATTTTCAATGGTGATGGACAGGTTGACAGACGAGATTAGACAGGAGTTCCCGTGGACTATGATGTTTGCTGATGACATTGTGATCTGTAGTGAGAGTAGGGAGCAGGTTGAGGAGACCCTGGAGAGGTGGAGATATGCTGTAGAGAGGAGAGGAATGAAGGTCAGTAGGAACAAGACAGAATACATGTGTGTGAATGAGAGGGAGGTCAGTGGAATGGTGAGGATGCAGGGAGTAGAGTTGGCAAAGGTGGATGAGTTTAAATACTTGGGATCAACAGTACACAGTAATGGGGATTGTGGAAGAGAGGTGAAAAAGAGGGTGCAGGCAGGGTGGAATGGGTGGAGAAGAGTGTCAGGAGTAATTCGTGACAGACGGGTATCAGCAAGAGTGGAAGGGAAGGTTTACAGGATGGTAGTGAGACCAGCTATGTTATATGGATTGGAGACAGTGGCACTGACCAGAAAGCAGGAGACAGAGCTGGAGGTAGCAGAGTTAAAGATGCTAAGATTTGCACTGAGTGTGACGAGGATGGATAGGATTAGAAATGAGTACATTAGAGGGTCAGCTCAAGTTGGACGGTTGGGAGACAAAGTCAGAGAGGCAAATTTCGTTGGTTTGGACAAGTGCAAAGGAGTGATGCGGGGTATATTGGGAGAAGGATGCTAAGGATAGAGCTGCCAGGGAAGAGGAAAAGAGGAAGGCCTAAGCGAAGGTTTATGGATGTGGTGAGAGAGGACATGCAGGTGATGGGTGTAACAGAACAAGATACAGAGGACAGAAAGATATGGAAGAAGATAATCCGCTGTGGAACCCCTAACAAAAGCAGCCGAAAGAAGAAGAAGATTGTTATTTATTTGAATAACTGTTGATGACCTGTTTACATATGAGTTTAAAAACATCATGCTATTATATGTTTATGAATGGTAACACTAGAATTTAATGTCACCATTAATTCTTTATCATCCATACTCCATACATATACAGAAACATTACTCAGGTTTTTATACAATTAGCTTTTTTATACAGTAACTGTACTACAAAGCACTTCAGTGTCTGACATTATTTAAGTTGCTATAAAGTTGATTTTTTAAATCAAAATCCCTACTCCTTTGCCCATATTCACTTAGTTAGAATGGAAAAATTGTCCAACCCAACCTCTTTTCTTCTGTATGAGTGGATCTCCTGCAAATATGCTACATCTGACTACCAGAAGATGGGATGTGAAAGCACTTTTTTTGTAATTGAGACCTTTAATGTTCCAGTTTACAATGATTAATGAATTATCATTATATATTTTTGTATTGCAAAGTTTATCCTTTGAGATGGGGGGAGGAGAAGCAAAAATAACATCTTTTTAAATTTTGGTTACTTTCAGCCATACTTTCACATTTCCCACTGTTACATCCTGCCTCCATACGGTTAACATAGTCTCAAAATGATATTCTGTGAATAGAATAGAAATGATTGTTTCTCATTTCCATTCCCTAGCCCCATATCTTGCCTACATCAGTGAGGCTAACATCAAGCACTTAAGTCGCAGTCGACTAAAATGCCATAAAGAACATTACACCGGAGCACACACATTTCTCTGACAACAGCGACAAATAAGCTGCTCAGATGAAACAAAATACTATTTATTACAGCTGTTTGTAACATGGCATTTAAATGTTAAAAATAAAAAAACAAAAATAAAGGACAAAAAGTATTTCAAATGTAAATATGATCTACCACTTAGAATTTAAACTGACACTACAATCTAAAAATTCACACTATTTTTCCCACTTTAAAAGAGAGAATAAAGGAAAAAAATCATGTGGCTGTAAACAAGTGCATGATATGCAGTAGCAATATAAAAGGCGCAAAAATATGGATTTAAGCTAAGTGAAGAATGAAGAAAAGAGAGATGGGGTTATAATAGCAGCAATTATAAAACACAATAATGCAAAAAGGAATGTAATACCCAAAATATGGTGATAGCAATCACAGACATGAGGATGTTAATGTTGCACTCACTGCATAGACTGGTGAGGAGACAGTAAACAGATTCAGGGGAAAAATGTGTTCATATAGGAAGGTTTAATAAACAATATGTCAACAGTCAAATGATGTGTGCCTTAAAGCCAACATACATGAATCCCTAATTTTTAATCGTACATTACAGTACATCTGTATATACTGTACAATATAATTGAAATCTGAATAATGCAATATCTTTTTTTTTCATTGACACTGCTATATAAATGTTCTTCTGATAATAAATAACCAATGTTTGCTTTACAATACAATAACTGAGTGTTACACAAATCAGGCACTTCAAATATATGTTACACTAGATCAGAAAACTTAAATCAATACTAACATAGCTTTACTCTAGTGTCAAGATAGTATTGTATAGTGTCCCAACAGCTACGATTGTTTATAGTATAGCAAAATTAAGTATTTGTGGCATTCCTCATCATTTTTTCTCCTATGAAAGGAACCTAATGCTAACCAAAAACACCACACAACACTTTGTATAACTCAAAGATTATGTTTAAAATTTATTAGAGATTTTCTAAATATACAAAAGCTCAATATCCCAAAACTGAAAACTTAAGAATTGTAAATTTGAAATAATCACAAAACTGATTTTGGAAAAGTTAAAAACAAATCCAAAATATTTCAAAATGAAAATACAGTAATCCCTCCTCCATCGCGGGGGTTGCGTTCCAGAGCCACCCGCGAAATAAGAAAATCCGCGAAGTAGAAACCATATGTTTATATGGTTATTTTTATATTGTCATGCTTGGGTTACAGATTTGCGCAGAAACACAGGAGGTTGTAGAGAGACAGGAACGTTATTCAAACACTGCAAACAAACATTTGTCTCTTTTTCAAAAGTTTAAACTGTGCTCCATGACAAGACAGAGATGACAGTTCCGTCTCACAATTAAAAGAATGCAAACATATTTTCCTCTTCAAAGGAGTGCGCGTCAGGAGCAGAGTCTGTCAGAAAGACAGAGGAAAGCAAACAAATCAATAGGGCTGTTTGCTTTTAAGTATGCGAAGCACCGCGGCACAAAGCTGTTGAAGGCGGCAGCTCACACCCCCTCCGTCAGGAGCAGGAAGAGAGAGAGAGAGACAGAGTTTGTTTTTCAATCAAAAATCAATACGTGCCCTTCGAGCTTTTAAGTATGCGAAGCACCGTGCAGCATGTCATTTCAGGAAGCAGCTGCACAAAAGATAGCAACGTGAAGATAATCTTTCAGCATTTTTAGACGAGCGTCCGTATCGTCTAGGTGTGCGAACAGCCCCCCTGCTCAATCCCCCTACGTCAGGATCAGAGAAAGTCAGTGCAAGAGAGACAGAAAAGTAAGCCGGGTAGCTTCTCAGCCATCTGCCAATAGCGTCCCTTGTATGAAATCAACTGGGCAAACCAACTGAGGAAGCATGTACCAGAAATTAAAAGATCCATTGTCCGCAGAAATCTGCGAACAAGCAAAAAATCTGCGATATATATTTAAATATGCTTACATATAAAATCCGCGATGGAGTGAAGCCGCGAAAGGCGAAGCGCGATATAGCGAGGGATTACTGTAACAAATACACAATTAAACCAAAGAAAAAACAAAAGTCCTGAATAAACCATCCAAAATTAATTTTAATCAAAACATCCATCCATCCATCCATTTTCCAACCCACTGAATCCAAACACAAGGTCACAGGGGTCTGCTCGAGCCAATCCCAGCCAACACATGGTGCAAGGCAGGAACCAATCCCACCTCAGGACACACACACACCCACCCACACACCAAGCACACACTAGGGCCAATTTAGAATCGCCAATCCACCTAATTTGCATGTCTATGGACTGTTGGAGGAAACCGGAGCACCCGGAGGAAACCCACACAGACACGGGGAGAACATGCAAACTCCACGCAGGGAGGATCCGGGAAGCGAACCCAGGTCTCCTTACTGCAAGACAGCAGCGCTAAAACTGTGCCACCGTGCCGCCTTAATCAAAACAGGGACTCCAATAGCAAGAAAGATCAAAACAAGCTCAAATAAGAATGAGTGGAGAATAAAGGAAGCAAAAGAGTACAGCAAGAAATAAGCTAATGTCTTAGCAAGAAAATAAGGTAACCGGTGATATTAAATAATGCTCACTGGGTAACACCTGAAGGCCCTAATTTAGTGACTGTAGAAAATGGGACTGAAGCGAATGTGCAAAAATCATAAAAAATTAATACAGAGGAGACACGAGTGAATGGGGCAAATAAATAAATAAATAATGCAAAAAGGGAAAAAAAACAATTATAATACAAGGTTGGACTTTAGCACCACCTCTGCACTTTTCCCCTTTCTGTCATTTTAATCCAGAACTGTTTTTCCTGCTTTAAATTAAGACTTGAGCCTAAAGAAACAAGGTTTCCAATTGCTTCCAGTTCCTTGGTCTTGATGCCAATCAGGGCCACAAAGGGTCAGTTACAGCTTTCTGTGCGCTTGGAGTGATCCCATGCTGATCTGATTTTAGCATGTATTTACAGTAACAAGACTACTGTTTGGGTTTAGAGCTGTTGCTACAGACTCGCGGTGGATCAAAACTAAGACTTGAGAGAGGAATGTGTAGCTCCGCAATGTTAATTGAGAGAGGACGATACATTAATTGCCAGTAGGCCACTGTTAAGATTAAGGAATCACACAAGGCCAAAGTAAGGAGAGGAGAGGTTAGGAGCATGTGCTGATATAGCACGTTGCTGCACCTACCACATGACAAACCAAAGTAAGACTAGCTGCTTATTAGTTTTTGTCTTGACTGACTGCTAGTACTAATATCTCAGCTACACTCCAAATGACCCAAAGAATCTGATAAAAGAGCAATCCCAACTGTTCGGGTGCCTCTCCAATGTACTAGCAATTCTCCAGTAGAATACTCTGCTTACCCTTTGGACTTGTATCTTTAAATTTAATTTACTTTCAGAGTTTGTTTTATTTTCTGATGAGTTTCCTATTTTAGTGTTAAGGTTTTGGTTGTTTTCTTCTGTCTAGCATTTACCTTTTTTAGTTTTGCCTTTTACTTATTTAGATTTACCGTATATACAGTATGTCGGGGCTTGATTTTACTGTGTAATTTCTGGTATTTTACAATGTCGGTCATATAAGTTGTATGTGGAAAACTCACGCTATTGGTCCAAGAGATTATGAAATGCTAACGCCCACCTGAGAGAGTAACCACAGAGCACGCTGCCTTTTTTTTTCTATGCATTGTGCCTACGTGACCACACGGTAATACCCGAACTATTCCAAAGCGACGTTTGCACTGTTTTGTGTTTTTAGCATCTCACACCCTCATACACCTTTATCATAAGAGCATCCCTTATCTTCGATGGAGAGTTCGATCAGAAGAAAATATGAATCTTGTTTAAAATTAAAAGTTGTTGAAGTGGTGAAAGAAATTGTTAACTGTTATGCTGCAACAAAATTCGATGTGTCTGAGAAACTGATACGAGATTGGAGGAAGCAAGAAGATGTAAAAAAAAAAATTAAGTGTTGCATTTTTGAATGGGCATATGAGTTGGGTTCTGAGTTTATGATCGATTTTTCAGGTTTCAAGACCCGACTTATACATGAGTATATACGGCATTTAGTTTAATTGGTTAACTGTTAAATTACTGGTGTATTTAGAGAACAGAAATTTGAAAGATAGTGACTGAAAATGTTTAGGAGGAGTGAAACAAAAGGTAGTCTTATTGCTTTGTAGACTTTGAAAACTGAAAGCGTTAGGATTCACCTTAAAACGCAAATATCTTAAACAAAATGGAAAGGAAAAGAAGATGAGACATAGAAAGAAGCTGAATAAAATGTAATCATATAACTGGCAGGGATCTTTAACCAGAAAGACAAAAAAACAATCATTGGAGCAAGAACAAAACAAAAAAAGTCACCAAAAGTCAAAATCTGGGAAACAAAACAGATGATTCTGCACTGACATCATAAAATACTGTCAAAAAATGAATAGTAATAAGAAAAAAAATAACAGAAAAAAGGCTTAAGGTATATATTAGATGTTAAACACAATCAAGACTGTCTCTTTTTTTACTTTTGTTATTTGGAAAAGATTTAGTTGGGAATATTATGTTTGTAGTTAGAGCTTCTCTAATCTCATTTTCGAATGAGGTAATCTAGACAGGGAGGAACTAGGCTGAAGATACTCAAAACACACATTAAAAAAGAGAATTTATCACCTTTTACTGTATTGTAAATGCTGTAATTAATATTTAATATAGTCCCAAAACCTGCACTAAGGATGCCCACAACCCATCTTCCTTTTCAAACTAACTGGTTTCCTTCTTTTGCAAACTGACCACCTGAAGTTGTCCACTAGCATGATTTTTTTATGATGCTGACTGGGAGGTGCATGTTTACTTAAACAAAAAAAGTAAAACAATAAAAAGGTTTAATTTACTTAAAGACTGAAAAATAACATCCAAAGTAAAAGAAACTTATCAAAGTACAAAACTACTTTTTCTAAGCAGAGGGGTTAACCGTAATCATAGTCATAAAATACAACTGCAAAAGTCATTCACCAAGAAAATCCTGTTTAATAACCAGAGCCAAAAGAAGATGAAAACCAAGTCATACAGAAGAGCAAGATTCAAAACTGAAAAATAGCATACTGATCTTTCTAAAAGGACACTGATTGAATGTATACTTCAGACAAAACAGCTGATACTGTACTACTCCATCATAAATTGTCATCTTACAGCATATCACAACCCCTAGCAACCAGACAATTTCCCATAGCAATTCAAGCAAACTAACTGGTTTCCTTCTTTTGCAAACTGACCACCTGAAGTTGTCCACTAGCATGATTTTTTTATGATGCTGACTGGGAGGTGCATGTTTACTTAACGCTAGAATTACCAGAGCCTACGAAAAAACTCGTATATCCGGCCCACCTTAAATCGCTTCTTAAATCCGTTCACACCTCTCCGCCAGCATCCTTTGTCCTCTAAATGTGCTGATAAAAGACAAGCTGCCCAGCAGCAGGCTATTCCATCCCCCCACCGACTTAGAACGTGAGCGAAGATTTCCCAGCTCACGCCTTGATTGATTATGTGGGAGTGAAGTGGAGTTTTACAGTGGAAATAAGAGGTCATTATTCTAAAGAAATCTGTGTAAACACATTGTTAAAACAGAAACTTTTTCATATTTTAGTAATAAATGTTACAAAATGTAGTAGGCATAAACTATAGAATATATAAAGCCCGAGTTCCAAAGATCAAATAAACACTTTCACAAAAGCTACAAGAATGATTCAACAGCTTCTGTGGTGTAGCGCGCTAAGATTTGCCTCTTAGCTGCAGAGCAGCTTTTCCTTGCCTCACAGACCTGAGTTCGATTCCCCGCTGGGGATGAAGTGTTGCTTTTTTTTTTTCTTTTTTTTTAAACCTCAAACGGACATAAAATTTATACATTGGTATGCACTGTCAGTTACTGAGATCGTTATATTTTCATGTGGGATGCTCCTTTTCAAATATTTTTTTAACAATTGAGACTGCAATTAACAGGAACAACTGTCCTTATAACTTATTTTTAAGATCCATAACACACAGACAGACAGAGCACTGCGTAATAGAGAGACAGACAGGCAGAGAAGTCACTAGATATATAAATAAACAGGGAAGCCACGTGTACTGAAAGAAAAAAAGAACAACATGTGCGTTGTCCCGGCTGCACTGAATAAGCGCAGGCGCTCTAACATCACCCCTCCCCCCATCTGACTCTCTCTTATTCAGTGCAGCCGGGACAACGCACATGTTGTTCTTTTTTTCTTTCAGTACACGTGGCTTCCCTGTTTATTTATATATCTAGTGACTTCTCTGCCTGTCTGTCTCTCTATTACGCAGTGCTCTGTCTGTCTGTGTGTTATGGATCTTAAAAATAAGTTATAAGGACAGTTGTTCCTGTTAATTGCAGTCTCAATTGTTAAAAAAAATATTTGAAAAGGAGCATCCCACATGAAAATATAACGATCTCAGTAACTGACACTGCATACCAATGTATAAATTTTATGTCCGTTTGAGGTTTAAAAGAAAAGAAAAAAAAAAGCAACACTTCATCCCCAGCGGGGAATCAAACTCGGGTCTGTGAGGCAAGGAAAAGCTGCTCTGCGCTAAGAGGCAAATCTTAGCTCGCTACGCCACAGAAGCTGTTGAATCATTCTTGAAGCTTTTGTGAAAGTGTTTATTTGATCTTTGGAACTCGGGCTTTATATATTCTATAGTTTATGCCTACTACATTTTGTAACATTTATTACTAAAATATGAAAAAGTTTCTGTTTTAACAATGTGTTTACACATATTACTTTAGAATAATGATCTCTTATTTCCACTGTAAAACTCCACTTCACTCCCACATAATCAATCAAGGCGTGAGCTGGGAAAACTTCGCTCACGTTCTAAGTCGGTGGGGGGATGGAATAGCCGGCTGCTGGGCAGCTTGTCTTTTATCAGCACATTTAGAGGACAAAGGATGCTGGCGGAGAGGTGTGAATGGATTTAAGAAGCGATTTAAGGTGGGCCGGATATACGAGTTTTTTCGTAGGCTCTGGTAATTCTAGTGTTAAACAGAAAATGTAAAAGAATAAAAAGGTTTAATTTACTTAAAGACTGAAAAATAACATTCAAAGTAAAAGAAACTTATCAAAGTACAAACCTACTTTTTCTAAGCAGAGGGTTTAACCTTAATCATAGTCATAAAATACAATTGCAAAAGTCATTCACCAAGAAAATCCTGTTTAATAACCAGAGCCAAAAGAAGATGAAAACCAAGTCATACAGAAGAGCAAGATTCAATACTGAAAAATAGCATACTGATCTTTCTAAAAGGACACTGATTGAATGTATACTTCAGACAAAACAGCTGATACTGTACTACTCCATCATAAATTGTCATCTTACAGCATATCACAACCCCTAGCAACCAGACAATGTCCCATAGCAATTCACTGCTTGCTTGATTTTAATGTGAGGATGTGGTGGAATTAGAAATAAAAAGAGAAAGGATTACTTGTGTTCTCTTTTGTGTGTTGTATTTACCCCATTTTTTGACGCACATTGCATGCCCACCCTGCCTGGAAGGGGATCTCTCTCCAAAATACCCTTCCCTAAAAGTAGTTTTTTTTTTGTCTTCTTAGAGTCAGGTCTGGGGGGTGCTGTGAAAAAAAGCTCTTTTAAAGCCCAATGAGTCATTCATTGTGTGATATTGAGGTATAAATTGTTGTTGTAAACTGAAAAACATACTACGAATGCAAATTATATTAACAAACAAAAAACATTTTTCAAGTCTCAATATAGGCATTTATGACTGAACTACATGAGAAAATAAAATTCAGGATAAACAAAGTTGTTCTCTAATTGCATTTCTAAAATTTAAGGCGGAAGTACACAAAAGGCACAGTCGTATTAAGATTTGTAACAGGTGCAGCTCTAATCTGATGAAAAGGAGCTAAAAAAAGGTTTAAAAGTATCTGTCAAGTTCAATGTAATTAGAATTAGAATTAGAATCTCACTGTGATAACTAGCTCCTAATGAGCAGCACAGATTTCATAGTATTCCAATGGGCACAAATCAAAGGTAAAACGGCAACATATTTTTGATATAATTCATTTTTGGAAGGTACACACCTGCTTTTTTTCATCGTTATTGTCATTTATACTTTTACAATTTCACAATCATTTCCTTAATGTTACACCAGTGCCATTTTCTTGAGTTTTTTTTCTACTGTTTATGGCAGCATTCTTAATGTTATTGGTAAGGGTGTGCATTACTGGGTCATGTGATTGACAATGCTGCTACACATGTGATTGCACCATCATTATAAATGAAAATGGTCACTAGACCAAAAGGGGTAAAAAAAACATGGAAGATGAGTGAAGCACCAAACCCTATAACAAAAGCATGGAAAGCTAATGCTTCATGAAGAAGTTGAGACAATCAGGTGGAATATATAGGGCTGGTCAGGACCCTCCTAGGTTTAAAAGCAAAACCTTAAAAGCAGTCTCTCCTAGGATTGCAGCCGTAGGCTCAGATGTGGCTGGGATTGCAATTATAGGTTTAAAAGTGTCCCCTTCAGGGATTGAAAACAAAGATGCATGAAAATTCCCCCTGAAACAACTTTTCCTGAGGTTGCAGATAACTGCATGGCTGGACCACCTCTTTGATGGGATGTTTTAGCAACCTTGGACACCAGTGTAAACTCCACCTGATGATTTGTTCTTGAAGGAGGCATTCTGAATAGAGTTAGCACAGTCTGAGTAGTGAAGACCGGTGACACCAACTGAGTGGCAAAGTATGGAACCAGTAGCTAAGGCTGAGTGGCAAAGACAAGGGGTCTCATGTATAAATGGTGCGTACGCACAAAAATGTTGCGTACTCCCGTTTCCATACTCAAATCGCGAAGGTATAAAACCTAAACTTGCCGTAAAACCACACACATTTTCACGCTAGCTCAAACCCTGGCGTACGCAAGTTGTCCGCTCAGTTTTGCAAACTGGCGGCACCCAGCGTCAAAGCAGTGCTTTTGTTCCTGTGTGGTTTCCCTTTCTTTTTTAGATCCACATCCCTGACGCGGCTTTATCGTATACACTGTAATTAACCGCATATAGTTTATTAGTTTAAGGCATCTGATTGTAATTAACCTGTAACAATATAATGGTCCACGGAATGGCCAACTATTCCAAATACCATAGCTGCTTTATCGTTGTTACTCTCACTGTACCTTCTTCTTCTTCTTTCAGCTGCTCCCATTAGAGGTTGCCATAGCGGATCATTTTTTCCATATTACTCTCACTACACCACTATGAATATTTATATTACTGTATCTGAGTGTGGAATCACAGCTCTACAGCAGCTGACCGGAAATAGAATTATCGGTATACATCATCTAGCACATGCTGCCTATTTGAACTGCTCTCATACAGCAAACGCTTCAGAGCCTTTCCTGTGCTGACCTCGCGGTTCAGAAACAGTTTCATTCCAAGAAATATAAACGTAATCAATCAGTCCATCAAGTGCTCCTTGTAGAACTGTTTGTACTTATAAGTTCAATTACCTCACTGTAAACATAATATTGCACAACCTGCACCAAAATAAAGTGCATATTTACATATGATGACAATATTTTTAAGATGAAATGCAGCAAAATATGTTTATTACATTATACAAATAAAATGTTAACATAATTTAAATAATCTATATTTTTAATAATTAAACTTGTGAGGACATGGTGTTGCATCGCTAGCAAGGAGCTGGCACCCCATTCAGGGATTGTTCATGCCTCGCGCTGTATTCTTGCTGGGGCTGGCGCGACACTGGAAGGATAGATGGATAGAATAATTGAACATGTACTACGAAGATATTTCAATGTTCCTTAAAAGTTCTGAAGAATCAGAGTTCTAAGTTTACAGATGGCTTAACGTCAATTACAGAGCTGACTGTGTGGTGATTGGGTACTTGGAGAAAGAAAAGGAAGGACAGGAATTGGAGGTTAGTACGTTTGAAAGAGACAGTACTGCTGCAATAAATTATTTCATCGAAGGTCACGCACGGCGCAGCAAGCATCTTGCGTGAGGCAGGAACAATCTTTGGATTGGGCGCCAGTTCATCACTATCACTGCGCCACCGTGTTCCCATGTTTAATACATGCTTTAATTGATATAATATGAATACTGAAATGATATCAAGTATACATCTCAGTATTTAAATTATTCAGAGAACTGTAATATCACGAATGTAATGGATTCTGTGTCCTGTCAGAGGAAGAGAACGCCCATTTAAGAAGCACGTAGTGATTCACACACATAGAGCACATAGAAGAACACATACAAATCAAAGCATTTAACGTGCTACTTTAGTTATGATGGGATTTGAGAAAATAGTAAATTAAATGATTTTAAGATGAAGTATATGATGTTCTACTTTAATGACAAAATAAACTACATGGTTAAAGTGGACATTTCGAGATTAAAGATGACATGTTGAGCTTTTTTCCCACTGTTTCCCTATTTTTCTTTTTTTCTCTGTACCCTAATAAGCTTTCATATGACACTCAGACGGTGGGCTACAACTCGCCTTTTCACAGCGACTTTGATATCTGACAACTTCTTTTTTATTTCAGGCACTGTGTGACTTTGTGAACTTGAGCTTTCGAGTTTCTCCGACACTCTATGTCACTCGATCTACTTCCTTTTGTTGTTTATACTACTGTTTAAAACAACAAATAGTATATTTTTCCTTGTCTCTACTTAGTATTCGCTGAAATTCTTCTATTTTGCCATTGCCTTTTCACAGAACGCTGAGCCCAAGGGCTATTTATATTTATCTGCATATTCAAAGAGGTGTAATTCTGGAAGGAGTTAGGGTGGGGCAGCAAGCGCATGCATGTGCGTTACTTTTCATGCTGATCGGATTTATGGAGTGGAAGAACGTGGAAGTTGCCGTTCGCACAGATTTATGCATCTGGATTTTTTTGTGTGTACGCACATTTCCACTTTTGTCCGTACACCATGTTTTACTGTGCATTCTACGCACGCCGTTATGCATGAGGCCCCAGGTCTGGGGATTCTGGCTCGGGCGTGAGGATTGGCAATTCTGGTTTGATTCTGTGGCAGTAAAGGCTGGAAAATTTGATCCTGGCAGTTGTGGCTGAAATTTTGGATTGGTCTACCTGTCTGTGGCTTGGTTAACAACAGAACCCTTAACTTTATACTTTTTTTATTAGAGTGTGAACACTACTGCCAGGAATTTTCAGATCTCTTTTTATATCCTTTTACTGATTTATAAAAATCAACAACCTTTTCTTGCAGGTCCTTTAACAATTCTTCTACTTTCCCCTTGACTCAGTATCCAGCAAAGTCAGTGCAGCTCTGTATGAATTTAAATTGATTACTTGTACACAAACGCTGATTACAATCAAAGAGACTACAGATGTGGACACTCTCCCTTAATTACCCTTAATTTGAACCTCTGTGTCACCACTTGTGTGTATATTATCAGACCCAACTTTCTAGGTTATGTACACTTTTGATCAGGCCCATTTGTGTGATTTCAATTTTCATTATGATTTAAAAAGGACACACACAACACTCCCTAATTAAAAGGAAAGATTACTGAATGATTACTTATTTTCCAAACAGTGGCCACTGTTTCACAAATTCTGCCAAGGTATGTAAACTTATGAGCATGACTGTATATAGAAATGAAAGTATAACTTGAAAAAATGTTAGTGTAGCATCTAATTCAACCTAAGATAACAGAACAAGAATCTAAAAAGAGGATGAGGAGAGGTGGTACCACTGGAAACCACGTTTTTAATGAAGATTCTATATGGTACAACATGTGGAAAGCTGGTTTCAGAAAAATCAACAGAGAAAGAAGATGTCACAAATACACATGATCTTTGTAGTTCACTTTTTAAGTTCTCCCTTTTATTCCTTTTTCCCACTTTCACATACGAATAAATACATACCTTGCAAGTATACATCAGGGATTAGAGGTATATTAGTGGATTCATGCACTGTACTTTTGGGATCCAGCTGTATTTTAATGTAGAAGATCAAAAGTTATAATAGCTTTACATTTTTCCTTTAATAACTCTAAATTTAGACTTAAAGTGATTCAAGCAAAAACCTTCACTCTGTAAAAACCAATGATTTACAAACATTAAAAGACTATTTATGTGTAAAATGCTTCAGTAAAAATGTGGGTGAAATGTACAAATTGCATTCTTACTCCTCCGCGGGCTCTCAGTCTTCACTGCACTCCCACATATATTTAATGCATATCTAATAATGTGCATCAAATTGAATATGAGGTGGAGAGAAAAGAAAAAAAATATGCATTGGTTTTTGAACTGAAAATAATTTTAGTTTGGAATAACTATGAATAAATCATCGTTTTAGTATTGTACTTCCCAGCATGCTGGTAGTATACTTTTTGTGTAGTAGACAAAAATATATACACACAGTGGGTTTCAAACTTCAAAACTTTTACCTGTATAAAATCTTTTAACTAACATTAAGTGAAAAAATAAATTATGTATTTTAACAAAAATTAATTAAAAATAAATTTGTGGCAGAAGCATTTCCTATGTACAGCCCTCTTTACATGATACAGGATAATAAAATCTAGATTTGGGCTGTTGCAAGATATTTGACATCTTTTGATCGGTGAAATTGTTTCTTTATTCTGGCAATAGGTGACTTGTTTTGCATCAGAATATCATGATATTTGGAGCAGTTTATTCTTTCTCCTGTCCTTCAAAGTGAAGCAGTTGCATACTATGATGCTGTCACCATCATGCTTAACAATAAGTACTGTGTTCTATGGGTGATGAGTTGTATTGGTTTTTCAGCAAACATATTTTGGGAATTAAGCCTAAATTTTCAACTATAAAGTAAACAAATCTTAACTTATTGATCAATATGGTTTTAGGATATTAAGATAGTCTTCCTGTAAAATTTAATTTACTCTTTTTGCATCTGTTAATTCACCAATGACATGCACCTAACACGAAAGGTACCAATTAACATCTTCGGTCTTCTCAATGGAGCATGGGATGCAGTCTCAAAACCTGCTATGCAAATATTACGTGTAACTTCTTATATGTCTCACTCTCCGTGATTTATTCTGCATATTTGACCCTAGGGACCTCGATGGGCCCTTCTCACTGATTGGGGCTGTCTTCACTATGACTCTTTTACTTCAACCGAGTTTACCACCAATGCGGAGCTTCACATAAGCACCCTCTTATGCATTTAAGGGATCACAGTTTGACAAAGAATGAAGATTCAAAACTTAATGACTACACTAATAGCACTCATTTAAGCTTTAAGCTTTTACTGGAAATATATGTATTTTCATCAAAATATACATAAGCAGCAAATAAACGTAGAATCATGCAGCCTGGATGAGTTAAGTCTTAATTTATTCCGATTAGCATCAGCAAGACACTGGTGACACTCCCAGATGGATTAGTTCATTAGTTACAAATAACACTTCCTTGATCAAAAAAAAAAAAAAATATTTCTTGCCAGTGAAAGAGTTCCATTTACAAGAGTGTATCCTTGCAAGTGTCTGTGAAACGTGTAAAGGCTCCATTAAAGTCAACTGAGAGCTCTTTGTAAAAGTGTCTCCTTGTACAAAAAAAAAAAAGGACAGCATTAGCTCCATTCCCTTTCTTGCCCAAACTGAGAACACATGTGAATCACCTGGGTTACTTGGGAACAGGTCCTTATAACTTACGGCAGTAATCAATTGCTTCTGGTTCTGGATGAGAGTACGCTGTGTGCGATCTGGCTGCCGCTCTCACCGGTGTCTTTGTATTGCTTTGTTACCATTAACTGCCTATATTCCACGAGCCCTCTCCTCTGTACACTCCCTGAGCCACCATGGTTGGTGAGTAAGTCTTTACTTCTTAGTTGACTAGGATTAAGTCTCTCATAGCTGACTTGTTTTCTGCTCAATTGGAGTTAGTTTATGGGTTCTGGCTAACGTGGTAGTAGCTGTTACTGCTTTTTCTGAAAATGATTACCTACTCTACAATACAATTATGCGCTTACCATTTAACTCCAGACTAAATTCGATGACTTACGGCTTATGCATGGAGCTTGGCATTGCTCGTCCACGGTATTTACACCACTCCTCTCTGTGTCATTTTAATATCACCTCTGCATCCGCAGACACTATTTCCACGATTTAGTCTGTTAGACCTGTTTTCTCAGAAAGACATTCCGCAAGACGATGGAGTAGGCAGATGAATTGGCTGAGACACCTGCCATAAATGGCGGACTGGAGTAACCAAGGATTACAATCTGACATAACTCTCCACTGTGCACTCCTGAACTGCAGATCAGTAACTAATAAAACTACTTTCCTTAACGACTTATCAACTTCTAAAAAACTGGACATATTGTTCCTTGTAGGAACATGGCAAAATCCAGGTGACTACTTACAACTAAATCTGATTACCCCCGCTGGTTACAGTTACCTGTCTAAACCCCGTCTGACTGGCCGAGGAGGTGGATTGGCAGTGGTTCAGTATAATTGTCTTAAAGCAACCACTGTTGATTTTCACAACATTACGTCTTTTGAATACCTGGTTGTTAAAATCACTGTAAAGGCTTCGCTGCACATTATATTAATCTACAGACCTCCTAAGCTTCAGCTGGATTTTTTCTCTGAACTTTATGAAATACTCTTGCCTGTGGCATGTCTACTGCTGTAATTTTACTTGCTGACCTTAATATTCATGTGGATTCTGACTGTCCATCTGCTTGTGAGCTACGTTCAGTACTAGATTGTTTCAGTTTTGTGCAGCATGTTGGTTTTTCAACCCATGCTAAGGGCCATATACTGGATCTTGTATGTTCCACTGGTCTGCAAAATGTCTGTACATCCGGTACTGTTATTGGTATCACCGATCACAAGCTGATTGAATTTAGCTTCACTTATACCCGCCCTAAAATAAGTCTAAAATCTAAAATAACCTATCATAATATCAAGAACATTGATCAGTTATCCTTCTCTATGTCTGTTGGTGCTTCCTGTCTTCATGATGTTTCTGGGTTGTCTTGCCCTATGCAGATTTTATCTCTATATAATTCCACATTGTCACAAATTTTGGATCATTATGCACCTATTACATCCTTGATTGTTCTTACTACCCAGTCATCGCCATGGTTTACAGCAGAATTTCGTACCTTGAAACAAACTGGTCGCCGCTTGGAAAGGCTCTGGAAGAAGACTGGTCTAGCTGTTAACGCCCTTGCTTACACCGAACATCTGAAGGAAACCAGATATGCTTTATCAGCGGCACGTTCAAAGTACTATTCCACTCTTATTGACTTTGGTACTTGTCGCCCTAGATCTCTTTTTAATACAGTTAACAGACTTTGTCAACCTGCTGTTAAAAATCCTTATTTCTTTGTTGAGCACAGTAATCTATTTTTGGACTATTTTCAGTCAAAGATTATGACCATATATCAAAGTTTTTCTACTAACCACTCCTCATCTCTGTCAACTGATTATACTTCTAAATCTACAGTTTATTTATCTAAATTTAACCCCACTACACCAACTTATATTGCTGAAGTAATATCTAAATTAAATCAATCTACCAGCCACCTAGATCCTGCCCCTACTTTACTGATTAAGGCTTGCACTGACAAACTTTCTGCCCCCATTTCTCTCTTTATCAACTGTAGTTTCCACACCTGTGTTGTTCCAAGTGATTTAAAAACTGCTGCTGTAACCCCTGTTTTAAAAAAACCTGGCTCAGATCCTTTACAGCTCAAATTTTATGGGCCAATTTCTAATCTTTCATTTATCACTAAGATCTTAGAAAAGGTTGTTGCTGCTCAATTCAATTATTATTTAAATTTGCATAACCTGCTTGAGCCTTTTCAATCTGGATTCAGGGCCCTACATAGCACTGAAACTGCTTTACTTAAGGTAGCCAAGGGCTTACTTATAACCACAGATTCTGGGATGGCCGCTATTCTAGTTCTTCTTGACTTGAGTGCTGCGTTTGATACAAGTTAACCATAACATTTTACTGTCCTGACTTTCAGCTATTGGTATCTCTGGTGCTGCTCTTTCTTGGTTCACATCATATCTCAGTGATTGACAGTATTACGTCTTCATTAGGGAATACAAATCTGCCACTACTTCATTCACACAAGGTATCCCTCAAGGGTCAGTTCTCGGTCCAATCCTCTTCAACATCTATATGCTCCCATTAGGTGAGATTACTCCTCGGTATGGTTTTAGCTTCCATTGCTATGCCAATGACACACAACTTTATGTAAGTGTAGATGCAACTGCAACATCTTCACCTGTTGTGCTGACTGACTGCATTCGGGAAATCAATCATTGGATGACAGATCATTTTTTACAACTCAATCCTGATAAAACAGAAATCTGATTAGTTGGTACCAAATCTATCCTCTCTACCATTCGTGGGCTAAAAATTGGCATTAATGGGATCCTGGTTCAACCCTCAGCATCAGTCCATAATTTGGGTATCATCTTTGATCAGCTTTTTACTTTTCAATCACACATTAGCTCAATAGTACAGCCTTTTTTCATCTTTGCAACATTACTCATCTGCATTCTTTCCTCAGTGTGAAAGATACTGAAACACTCATTCACGCTTTCATCACTACCCGTCTGGACTATTGCAATGCTTTGTTTTATGGCCTCCCAACTAAATATATCAATAGATTACAATATGTTCAGAATTCTGCTGCTAATTTACTTACACACACAAAAAATCTTCTCACATCACTTCTGTCCTCTATGATTTACATATATTCTTCAAGAATCAAATATAAAATTATTCTTCTCACCTTTAAAACCCTTCATGGGTTAGCCCCTCATTATCTGTCGAAGCTGCTGCTTCCTTACACTCCTGCCCGTGCATTACGATCATCGGACGCTAAGTTACTCACTGTACCTAAACACAGGTTAGTAACTATGGGTGGCAGAGCTTTCAGTGTGACAGCCCCTAAAATTTGGAATTCTCTTCTTCTCAGCCTTTGCAAGGAAAAATCTATTATTAATTTCAAACTTCTGTTAAAAACACATCTTTTTAATGAGTATTATTCTTTTTCGTGTATGTAATTTCTACTGTCTTGTTAATGTGTGTATTGAATTGTAAAATGTCCTTGAGTGTATGAAAGGTGCTACATAAATAAAACTTATTATTATTATTATTATTATTATAACTGCTAGAAAGGCAAGTTGGCATAAGTTTTCTCAAACACAAAAATGTTACAAAATCATTAGCACAAGCTCAAGGTTATTTTCCCATTGGAATCCAAAGCTGCTATGCTGCTAACTATGTAAAACACTATGAATTCTGATTTACTTTTCAGTTTTTCCAAAATACTCTGCACTCCTGTTTATCTTGAACAAAAACAGATTATCTGCCAGCTGAAAAGGTTAAAGTATTCCCTATACAGTATATGTACTTGCCCATTTACCTCAGCTCAGTCTAGTTTAGAATACTCAAAAATGTTGTAATATGCAGGGAGCAACTAGTGACTCCCATTAATTTCTGCCACTCCTTTAAGATTATGGTTAGCAGATAGGTAGTCTCTCTAAACGTTTTTGTTTCTTTTACATTTTAATGGATACTCTGAAGGTGGGACTTTAGGCAGGATTTAGATGATAGAACTGTGGAAGTGGTTCTGACATCTAGAGGTAGAACATTCCAAAGTTTTAGGCAACCACTGAATAACTGAGATTGCCGCTCTATATAGTATATGGTGAGAGTGTGGCACCCACAAAAGATATTGGAAAAAAATCTGAGCACCCTGGAGGTGGACTACTTAAAAAGAAGAACTGATATATAGGGAGGATACGTGTTATTTAGGGCTTTAAATATAAACAATATCACCTTGAACTCAATCCTATACATGATGGGAGGCCAAAACAGGAGTAAGGTATTGCCTCTTTTGAGTGCCAGTTAATAACTTGGCTGCCACATTCTGAACCAGCTACTGCTGAGTTAAAGAGGACTGACTGACTCAAAAGTACAATGAGTTACAATAATGCAGCTGAGTAAAAATACAAGCATGGTTAAAACAAAAGAAAAAATAAAAAATCACCTCCAGTTTGTTAGTATGTATGTTAAGAGGACCATGGATATCAGCAAGACTGCTAATAGAAGCAGGAGGACCAAAAAGCAGCACTTCTGTCTTATTTTCATTTAGCTGCAGAAAATTATTTGCCATTCAGGATTTAATATCCTTGAGGCAATCAAGCAATTTAGTTACTGATCCCTTATTATTTGGCTTCAGATGAATATACATCTGTGTGTCATCTGCATAGCAGTGAAATGCAGTGTTATAACTTTGACCATATAAAGGGCAAAAAGTGTGAGGACCAAAATAGAACCTTGAGGAACTCTATATGTCACAGTAGCAGAGGAAAAAGGAAAATATCAGTAGTGAAGAATAAAGATCTATCCTTAACAAAACAATTTAAACCAGGCAATATTGCAACTGCTCAATCAAGATGGCATGGTTAATAGTGCCAAAAGCAGTACTTAGATCTAGCAAGGTCAAACAGATACGTCCCCAACAACAATTGCCAGCAAAAGATCATTGGTCACTTTCAATGGAGCAGATTCCACACTGTAGAGAGCTGTGGAACCCAGTTGGAATTTTTCAAAGAGCTGATGTTTATTCAGGAACAGCAGAAGTTGTTACAGGACATTTTTCAGGTTTTTGACCATGAAATGGAACTTGGAAATGGGATGAAACTTTTTAAGAATTGAGTGGGCAGGATTAGGCTTTTTGCAGTAAGTATAGGATAAAAAGCAGAAATTTTGAGGTTGGTTGGCACAGTACCCAACACTAAACAACAGTTTATTAAGGACAAAATGCTTACACCAAGGATGTCCAAATTCTCCTTTATAAAGCATTATATCCAAAACACAGGCTGACAACTCTAAATTTAAACTCATATCTGGGAGAGATAATGGTTGTCTAAAAAGAGCTGAATGCAAAGAAGCAAAAGTTAAGTCACAGGATTGGGGGTTAACGAAAGAGCTAATGTCATCAGTCTTATAATGAAATAGTGCAACAATCCTTTGCAATTGGCAAAAAAGGGGTCCACAACAGGATTTAAGAGAGTGTTTAAGGTGGTAAAAATAATTTTCAGTTTATGATGATTATTAGTGGATATAATCATAAGAAAATATCTAACCCTGGCTAATGTCACATCCACATGATAAGTGAGTAGACATCTTCTTCAAAAGACCTAGAGCTTTTCTTTCTTACATTTTCTTTCCACTTTTCTGCACTATTGCTTAAGAGAATGAATTGTCTGGTTAAGCCAAGGATGAGATCTGGGGGGTATTTTCCATACGTCGCTTAAATCATCCGAGATCAGATGCCTGATCTTGGATGAGTTAATGCCGGTGAAACTCATCCGGGATAAGTCGGTTTTTCAAACACAGCCGCGTAGTAGATTAGTCTAGCTGGATCTAATCATCCGAGATGAATGTGCGTGCCCGTGCTGAGTGAAAAGCCCATATATATTGAGTCTAGAAAACATGATCAGCAAGTCTTTGATAGGCTTCAACAAAATAACGAAAGAAGGGGCGCATTTTTTTCACACAAGCTGTGTGTGTGTGCGTGTGTGTGCGTGTGTGTGTGTGTTAGTTTACTTAGTTAGTTAGTTAGTTAGTTACTCAAAGGATTTCAAGATTTAATATGCACAAGGGGTAACACTGCAAAAGCAGCCCAAACCAGAAAAGATGGCTGGCAAAAAGTGGCCGACAAATTAAATGCGTGTGCATTGTACTTACTGAAAGCAGCATTATATTTCCTATGTGTCAGATTAATTATTATTTAATATGTCATAATTCCAGATCAAACGTGAGCACAAGGAGAACACGGGAACAGGTTAAAGTGAAATACAAGAATATACTTCAAACTGGTAAATATTGGTATATAACTATTTAAAGAATTGTTGAAATAAAGAATCATATATAATGTAAAGAACATTAATTTTAAAGCTAATAAGAAGGCAGACAAGCAAAAAAAAGGTGGAGGTCCACACGGTCCAGACCTAACCCCTGCAGGAGAGTTGGCTCTCCAGCAAAATCTGAGGGCATTCCAGGGGGAAGCTCCTCCTCAGAACCAGTGGCAGGATGCAGTGGTCACTTCATTTCAGGTAAAGGATGGTCATTGCATATATTTGTCCTCAATGTGTGCCATAGGTAGGTTCCATATAGCCCTCTTTTTTTGTTGGGTCAGTTGCAGGGAATGTCAAATATTTGTGGAAGACACTGTGTCTGATTATTCATCTTGAGGAGAGGTACATTTTCCAAATAATGTTTGATCAAACTCCACTGTGATCAGTCCCATGTGCCCCAATCATATTTGGAAATCCTGGGTAATGAGAATGTTAGGCTGATTGTGAGATTCTTTATGGAACTGTGGGTGTTTTTACCTGTGTTTTACCTACCTGCAATGGCATGAAATGCCTCTTTTGTCTGCACACGCAGCTGTCCAGGAAACACTATGAAAACCCAAAGGAAATATTTCAGAGCCAAACAGACTTTACGAATTGCCTGGCAAACTACACTTCTAGATAGATTTTCCGCATCGCCTACAGTATATAAAAAAAGTGCCGCTTGCAAAAAACCTCAAAGCAGTGCATACTCTGTATGGTTGTGAGAGCCCGACTTCGCCTAGTTTGACTTCGAATATAAGGTCCTAATAAATTGTTGAGGTACAATATTCCCCCTCAGCTAAAGCGGCATCTTTCGAAAATAAATAATCTTGCCGATCGCGCAAACCCCTCTCTATATGAAATTCTCTTCTTATAATTTGCGTCAATTGGTCGCTCATTCATGAATGGCGAAGTCATGACTGAATGAATTCCACGCACGGACACTGATTAAGTGTGTGAGCTAATCCTTGTTTACATAGAACAAACCTGCTCCGAGCAGGTTTGAGGATTAGGATGTGTTGCTATGACAACACTTCCAGCAAGAGTTTCGAAAAACCGACAGATCCAGGATCATGCCAAATTGTCAACAATTACATCTGGCTAAACGAGTAATCCACGTACGAAAAATACCCCCCTGGAGTTTGAGCAACTGATTTGTAGAGAGACTATCCCATTCAGAGTAAAAGAGCAGCCGAAGCTAAAATATGAAAGCAGCTCCTCTGGGTTTGAGTTCAGGAAGGCTGCCTAAATAGTCCAGGAAAGAGGAACAGCTATGTGGGCAATGCAAAAAGCCATGATCTTTGATGGGTTAATAGCACAAGAATAGCAGACAGATTCAGAATGATTAGGGGGCTTCCAGGGCAAGGTAGCATTAAAGACAACAGGCCAATGATCTTACAGGCAACTATCACAGATTTCCACAAAGAATATGGGCATGGGATAAAAAGTGTCTTTGTTTTAGGATGGGTTTACCCCAGAAACCTTTCACGATATAACATATGACATGACATTTCTCAGTGTAAGGGTATTTAGACTTTTGATAATACTTGTTCACTCTGAGACTGACTGGTGCCCTGTCCAGGGATAGCCTACAGCTTCCCTGTGTCACTGCTCTGGATAAAGGATGTTTGGATAGATAATCATTGTTTTTTGACAAGGAAATCTTTATTTACTGCTCTTAAGTAGGACAATGTATTCTATGTTTGAACAAATCATGAAAAATCAGAGGAAAAGATTAAAAGGAGAAACAAAATATAGTGTTCATAAAAATAACATCCAAAAACCAGAGTGCCTCATGTACCATGGTATGTCTCTTTTCAGGCCTCAATCATTCTCAGTCTTCCAAGTTTCTGGCCATGACTTACTTCAACTTGCCTCCAAATTCTAAGCTCTAAGTGCCACTTTTCCTTTAAATCTCATATTTCTGGGGCAATGTCTGTATGTATATATGATTTCAGAAACACAATCTGAAATTCCTACAGCTTTGTTTGACAGTCTAAGTTACCCCTATGTTCTAATTACATTTATTATTTAATTTTTAATTATAATTTTTGCCATTGTTGTTGGTTTTCTATATTCCATTGGTGTTTTTTTGCTTTTGGAGAATGTTTATTGTTATACTATGGGGAATTAATATTTAAAGTTGATTATTTACTAGAAGAGTAATTAAAGTTGTAAAAACATTTTCAATTTTGGTTCGATTCAGGAGATGGATATCTGAAACAGAACTCTGTTAGCAGCAGTGTTATTTTTCCTTTTTTATCATCCTGAGGTATCCTGTATTTACTAAACCTGAGGGGTTTCAATTACAGTATATGCAAGCATATATAAGCATATGAGTGGCAGAAAAAAGGCTCAGAAAGAAATGGAAAAGACAGCTAAAGCTTCACCCAAGCCTAAACAGACATCAAATTCAAGCTCAAGGTACGGGCTGTCAGAGACTGACCTGGAACAGATAGGCGAAAGCAGAGGTTTTCAGGACCTGACGCTGCTGCATCGTCTCTAGCCGAGAGTGAAAGTGGGAGCGAATGTGAAAGTGAGTCAGGCCAGGAGTACTTTCCAATTCCAAAAGGATAATTGAAACTGAAAATGGCCTTAACTTCCGCAATGTCAACTACCCTCCACTAGCCAGCAACTCTGACTGCAACTGGGCTTGCTACTCCACTAGCGGAGTACGGATAAGACCCTAACGAACTGTCCGAGCAGAAGGTAATGATCACCGCAATGATCACTGCTCTCAGGGGGAACATAAAGGAGCTAAAGAAAAATATAAAGAAGGTTACAAATGATATAAGGAATGATATACAGGACATACACAAGACAAACAAGAAGCTGCTTCAGGATATTAAAGACCAGGAGAAACGTTTAAGTAATCGCTTTTAGGTCAGGTCAGGTTGGGGAGCATGCACTGGTACAGTGTGTTACCCCCCTCACCACACGAAACAGCTCGGGGTCCTGGTTGGCAACCCCCCAGGCAGACAAGCGGTCCAGTCTCACCCTCCTGAAATGACCCTTTATCTGCCGCAGCCAGTTGTTACGTGGGGGTCCCCTTGAGCTGGCCCAGCCTCTCCTCATCCAATAGGTGAAGCTTTTTTTATTTATTTACAGTATTTGTACATAAATTGTTATAGTCCAGCAAAACTCTACAAAGTATCTTCTAGAATATTAAACTGTACAAAAATATAGATATGAATATTCCAAACTGAGTTTGTTAACAAGACAATATTCTAATTTGTTTTAACTTTTCATTTTCAGCTTTGCAGTAGGGCTGTCAATTTAGGCAAAAATTAAAATTTGTAAACTTGTACTGACAATGTACTTAATTTTACTGTAAGATATGTCTGAAAGGTCATGAAAAAAGGCATCTCAACACCTACAGCACCAACAGTAACATTTATTTCTATAGCACATTTTCATACACAGAATGTAGCTCAAATTGCTTTGCAGGATGTCAAAGAAATAATCATTAGAAAAACATTTAAATTAAGTAAAAATAAATGAATAGGTAACAAAAAGAATCAATACAGGCTCACGTAATATACATATATACGTAATTAGTTGACAGGCAGAGTTCTTATATATAGTATTTTATTGTAAGTCTCTACAGATATAAGATCAGATGGCAGGAATGACAGAAAAAACAACTGACCGGGATAAACAATTGCAGGTGCTTAGGAGAGATTTCATTAGACAAGGATATACTCCCAAAAAAAATGGACACCCAAATCAAAAGAGCTTCTGTCACACCCAGAGACAACCTTCTGACAACAGCATTTTTTATATTTCACATTTTCATACAAATGATGTAGCTCAAAGTGCTTTACAAGATGAAGAAGGAAAAGTTTATAAAACACAAAAATATGAGAATAAGATTAGACGATACTATGTAACAAAGAATAAAGTAAGGTCCGATGGCTGGGAGGACAGAAAAAACAAAAAAAAAAAAACTCCAGAGGGCTGGAGAAAAAAAGAAAACAAAATCTGCAGGGGTTCAGAGGCCACAAGACTGCCCAGCTCCAACTGGGCATTCTACCTAACATAAATTATCTAAATCATTCCTCATGGTTTTCAGGTTTCAAGTGGAAGAATTAGATGATAATGGTCAAGTGGACATCTGGCCTTCAATCCATCAATGTAGGGGCTGCATGGTGTCTTGATCGGGAAGACCAGATAAAGAACAGTAGAGAAAATAGGGGTTAGTATGGATTGCAGAGCCATTATAAAAACGATAATTAAATGCATATACAGAATATCAGGGCTACACTAAAATGAAGCTATGAGAAAGCCATGTTAAATTAATGGGTTTTTAGTTTTTTAAAGCGCTTCACTGTATTAGCTTGGCGAATTTCTATCGATAAGCTATTCCAGATGTTTAGGTGCATAACAGAAGGCTGCCTCACCACTTCTTTTAAGTTTAGCTCTTGGAATTATAAGCAGATACTCATTTGAAGATCTAAGGTTACGATTTGGAGTGTAAGGTGAAAGGCATTCTGAAATATAGGATGGAGCGAGATCATTTAAGAGTTTGTAAAACATTACCAGTATTTTAAAGTCAATTTTAAATCGCACGGGTAACCAATGTAGTGACATTAAAACTGGGGAGATGTGCTCAGATTTTCTTTTCCTAGTTAAGATTCAGGCAGTTGCATTTTGCACTAGTTGCAATCGATTGATGTCTTTTTTGGTTAGTCCTGAGAGGGGTGCGTTAAAGTAATCTAGTCGACTAAAAACAAAAGCGTGAACTAATTTTTCAGCATCTTGCAAAGTTGTAAGGGCTCTAACGTTTGCTATATTTCTTAAGTGAAGTGCTGTCATAGTAATCTGATTAATATGTGATTTAAGGTCAGAGTCAATAATTACCCCTAAATTCTTGTTTTAACTTTTAATCCTAATGCATCAAGTTTATTTCTAATACCCTCACTATATCCATTTTTCCAATCACTAAGATTTCTTTTTTCTCCTTATTTAGTATGAGAAAATTACTACTCATCAATTCAGAAACACAAGTAAGACATTGGGTCAGTGAACCAAGAGAGTCGGATCATCAGGCGCCATTGATAAATACAGTTGTGTGTGATCAGCATAGCTGTGGTAGCGCACATCATGTCTTGAGATAATCTGACCTAATGGAAGCATGTACAGTAGATCAAAAAGAACAGTGGACCCAGGATAAATCCTTGTAGAACACCATATAGTATATCATGTGTCTTCAAAATATAATTAACACAAGTAACAAAGAATTTTCTACCTGTTAAGTAAGACTCAAACCAATTTAAGACATTGCCAAAGAGGCCCATCCACTGACTAAGGCGATTTATAAGAATATCATGACCAATGGTATCATATGCGACACTCAGATCTAAGAGGATAAGAATGGATAAATGGCCTCTGTCTGCATTGACCCACAAGTCATTTACTACTTTAACCAGTGCAGTTTCTGTACTGTGATTTGTTCTAAAACATGATTGAATAGCATGTTTATTCAAGTGATCATTTAGCTGCGAAATGACTGCCTTTTCTAGGATTTTACTTAAGAAAATGGTCTAAAATTGCCAAAAACAAAGGAGTTGAGATTATTTTTCTTGAGCAGGGGTTTAACAACAGCAGTCGTAAAACAGTCTGGGAAGACCCCTGTATCTAATGATGAGTTTACTATGTCAAGAATACTATCAATTAGCATGCCAGAGACTTCTTTGAAAAAACTTGTTGGTATTCGTCAGGGACACGGGTCAAAGTCAAAGTGCTTATGGGGAACATCAAGACAAAACAGAGAAGAGAATGGGAAGTTAAACTGATTCCAAAATGTAACACATTACAACACAGTTTAAATAGAGACACGAGTTTTATGATGGGATATGAGTATTTTTTTACATCACTCTAATAATCCAGTCAATTTGATTACAGATCAACAATGTAAGGAAAACTCATCCAAATATTCAAAAGACTTAGTTGGATGGTTATCTTGGTAGAAGATCTTGATCATACATTGTTGTCTTCTCCTACTAAATTAATTTTAGGCTGAAGAAATCTGTTAGTATTTGACACTAAAGATGTCTATTGATGGGTTTTAGAATCATGTTTCTCTCCTAGTGTATGCTGTTTAAACACAGGTAACTCCAGGTACTGTATTACTCATTCCCTGAAGAAGAGACCTGAGCTTCCTTGAAAGCTTGCATATAGTAATCTACTCAGTTAGCCGATAAAAGGTGTAATTTTGCTTCACTTCTCATTGCACCCATAAATGGCTGACATGGTACATCACTTTACTACAAAAAGAATTCATTAGATACTCAAACCTTCAGAGACCTCTATTCTGACAATTCATTTGTAACCTTTGAACAACTACGCTTCAAATATAATCCTCCAATAATCCCCTGCTTTTTCTCTGTGTTCTTGTTGTAATCTTTTATCAGTATCTACTTTTGAATCTATGCAAGCTAGTAATGATGAAAACACAGTATTTCCAAACTCTAAGATTTCTAAGTGTGCACCACAAAACAACCTTAAGCAGTGATAGGAAATCTCATTTACTATCTAAAATTAAAGAATGGAATTTAACTGTTTGTAGCCCAGATAGAAATGTGTTTAAATCTCTAATTAATGTAAAAATGTAAATGTTGTGTTGTAAACTGTTAATTTTAGTGTAATAGTTTGTTTACGTAATTATGATGACTTTTATTTTGATAACCGGAAGTGGCAGTAAAAACGGAAGGGCTGGAGGAAGAGAAAAAAAAAAGAAAGAGAGAACGAGAAGAGAGCCAAGGTGGTGTAGCAGAAAGTTTGAGAGATAAATTATCAACCAGATAATTTACCGGGATATGAACTGCTGAGATAGACGAAGAAGTTCGATTAGATATTCGCAGGGTCTATCTGGTGAGGAACGACTTGTTAATTCAACGAGGGGAGTAACGGAGCGAACTACCAGAGGCAGGAATTAACTCAGCTCTACAAGTTAATGGTGGACGTTTGCTTATTTGGAGGAAGGAGACATTTTTGGATTTACTAAACAGCTGCTACCTGTGCATAGACAGAGGCAGAGAGGTCAGAGGGATTTGTTGGACTGATAACATTGCCAAGTAAGGTACCTTTTTCATTTTATTTTGTTGCTTCTGTTGGAGTGAAAGGACCGATAAGTTTTTGGTCGCAACGCTCCCAAGCCATAAATCAGGCCTGCAACGTTTTGTTTCAAATAGAGTGACAAGACTGAATGTGTTTTATTTAGTATTAATAGTGTAATATAGTTCCTGATTATTTTCAGTTTATTAATTGTGTTGGTTGACTTATAATTAAACGGGGAATTCATTATTGTTTTATAATCCAGTTTCCTGGTGTTTATTATAAGTTGGTGTAAAATAAACTATTGGGTTAGGAACGAATGTTAACAGGTAATTTCTTTTACCATTATTTGTTAATATCTAACCAGTGTATTGCTAGAATTATTTGATAATGTTTTATTCATAGTGACCCGAGACTCAAAATATTAAAGTAACTAGAATCATAATAAATTAGGCATTGGAGTAAAGAACTCAGGGCCCCTTTCTACACACAGTTAGAGTAGACAGGCTACATGTAATAAACATATTTTGCTGCATTTCATCTTAAAAATATCGTCATCGTATGTAAATACGCACTTTATAAAGTGGCTCAGGTTGTTCAATATTATAACTGTATCGCTTGTTTACAGTGAGGTGATTGTACTTATAAGTACAAACAGCTCTACAAGGAGCACTTAATGGACTGATTGAGTGCGTTTATAGTTCTAGGGATGAAACTGTTTCTGAGCCGCGAGGTTCGTACAGGAAAGGCTCTGAAGTGTTTACCGTTTGAGAGCAGTTCAATAGACTGTGCACATGGCTGAGGCAGCGTTTGCTTGATGCTGTATCCTGATAATTCTCTTTTTCCGATTAGCTGCTGTAGAGCTGTGATTCCACACACAGATACACTGGGTTAAATACTCTGAGTAGTGCACTGACACTGACAATGCTAAAGCAGCTATAGTATTTGGAATACTGTGACCATTCCATGGACCATTATAGTGTTACAGGTTAATTAGAATCAAATGCCTTAAACTAATAAACAATTAGTTAATTTCAGTGTATATGATAAAGCCACGTCAGGAATGTGGATCTAAAAAAGAAAGGGAAACCACACTGGAACAAAAGCACTGCTTTGACACTAGGTGCCGCCAGTTTGCAAAACCGAGCAGAGAACTTGCGTATGCCAAGGATTTAGCTGACATGGAATTGTGCATGACTTTATGCCAAGTTTAGTTTTTATACATTGCGATGTGAGCGTGGAAACATTTTTGTGCGTACGCACTGTTTATACATGAGGCCCCAGGTGGTTTAGGGTCATGTACTGTAGTGCAGCCCCGCTGCCAGAAAATCTTGGGCCCCTGACAATTATGTCTGAGCACCTGGGCCCCCTGGCTCCATATTCCATACGTGCCTATGCTGCACTCAAGCTTAATGTCAATCACATTGAAATTTTGCACAACCGTAATTAAATTTATATAATATTGTATCGCATATCATGTCTCATGATGCGTCGAAGGTCTGGTTGCTCTGAATTAAAATTACTAACAGAGTCTATGTATCTTTTGCAACATTTTTATTTCTATATGTGTATCTCATGATATGATATCAATAATCACAGTGTCCACATTTGGACCTTAACATTTGCGTCATACACGTTCTTGACGTGAATCACCTCATATTTCAAATGATGTGACAGATGCTTTGAATATTTTGCATCTAAATTTGCACAAGAGGCTAAGATATCTTCTGTGCTCATGCTCCTAAAGTTTAAAATTGGACAAAAAAGGCAACATATTTTGTTTAGGCTTTCAAAACGCTCAGACAATTCTGAAATTAAAGAATTCATCAGAATGTGAAATGTGCCTCTTCTGAATTTTACTTCTGGATGTTAGGATTTCTGATCATCTGCTTCTGCATCATGTCCATCAGACTCAATAGACGTCTTGGTCTTTTGCAACGCCGACCTGATTTGAACACTTCAGGGATTTCTATTTCATTTGCCGCAGCTTTACCCTTGCACAAGAGAGCCTCCCACTGCTTGGAGCCCCTGACAGGTACCCCTGATAGTCTGTTGTAAAATCCTGTCATCAGATGGAAGAATCATAATTGACCTTGCTTAATTCAGTTGGAAACTGATGTGTTATATGAAGTTGGGAAAAAAATCCAATTTTCCTTACAAGCAAGTTCTCAAAGCTTCCACAGATTTTTGCAAGAATTCCTTACTGTAGTTCTCACATAGGTTTGCTGGGCCCGTGGTAATCTTTTGTGTTTGTTTTTTTCTCTCTTGATATTTCAATAGGCTCTTTGTTCACGTAATTCTCTAAATTGGGCAAAGGAGTGCTGCATATGACTTAATGCAACTTAATTATAAGTATCTACGATTGGCATGTTATACTAATAGAATTTTTCTGTGGAATGTATTTTACTTATTGTAATTTGATCTATACTCACAATGAAACATAAAATACTTCACAGCTTCCTTATAGAAGCAGTAAAGTGTCTGATTTTACAAGCTTAATTCCACAGGTACAGTAAATGGATGATTAATGTTTTTTTTTTACAAAATGTACTTCATAAAGGAAAGGTATTATTTTTTTCTTTTTAAACTTAACCAGCAGACTGAAAGACTGAATCAGAAACGATTGAACAGGCAGAGTTCAGAATACCAAAACCCAAAACATTAACCACACTCAAAATCAACATTATTAGCAAAAAAAAAAAAAGTTGTTAACCTAAAAATCTTTGCAAAAATGCTAGTTTGTGGAATTAAATATTTAACACTTAAAAATCATACACACCAGGAGGAGCGTGTTGCTAACTTAATTACCTTTGTGAGAGATAGCCGGCAGCTCATCCCGGCCGACACATCCAGGCTGCTAGATGGCGTCTCCCCTGCAGCATAGAATTGCCCAGGATTCCCACAGGGCACCATGGGAGATGGAGTTCGGTTTCACAGACCTGTTGGGGACCCTGGGACGCTGCAGGAAGACAAGGGGATTTTTATTTCTCGTATAGCCCGGAAGTACTCCCTAGTCACGGGGACAGAAGAACTGAAGTACTTCCAGGCTGAAGAAAAATAAGAGTTTCCATCTGACCCGGAATTGCTATGGAATCACATAGACTGAAGGACAGAAGCACTTCCGGGTCACGGACTATATAAAGGACTGTGGGAAACCCAGCAAGCAGAGCTGGAGTTGGGAGGTAGTGTGACGGAGCTGCTGGGTGGAGAGGAGGATCGATTATTTGTATGATTATTGATTTATTTGTGTATTGTGGAGGTGGAGGTGCTTTGTGCACATTATTGTAATAATTAAAAATACTGTATTACTGGGACTTTTATCTGGTGTTTGGACGTGTTGTCTCTGGGTTTCATGGGGCAACAGTGACCCGAGTGTCACACCTTGAAGGAAGAGATGTCACAACATGCAACTTGGTGTCACATGGCAGTAGAAAGGATTTGTTGCTAGGCATAAAGTGGCTACAAGGCAAATCCACAAAATGGCAATGAGTATAATAAACATGTTAAATTATAAATACAAATTATTTTACAACTATGCTACAATTCCAAATGAAAATAATAACTAGACTTCCATATTTTGAGGAATTAATAAAAAAATTCTAATAACAAGAAATATTTATTAAATCAGAAAAGCAAAGTCAAAATCACAGTCTAGCCTGTGAGCATTATGACATAAATCCCATTAACTATAGATATCAATTATTCTTTATTTATATTGGACCTTTCTGTAGAGAGTAGCATTCAAGGTATATTATAATCTCAAATAATGCAGGTTACTTATAATAATATAGATAAAAGAGCAAAGTTAGTAAGCATTTCCAGATTCGAAAGAGGTAACAAGAGACAAGTAAGCAAGCTCAACCTGAAACAGGTAGAACAGAACAATAAGCTTAACCGTAACTACTGTTGTTCAATGGAATTCACTAAAGTGTTTTCAAAACAAATATGATTTATTTGCTGGTGTCCTGGAAATTCATTGTGCGGTCTGCTTAAACTAATTTTTTTTTCCTAGCACCAGAGCTGTTGCAGTCATTTTGGGTAGGACAGTCTCTCAAGTATATATAACGTTGAACTTGTGAATACATTTAAACACAAAACCAGAACACACAAAGAAACTGGAAATGTGTTGGCCTATTTATGTTCAAAAGGTAATGTCTTTTTGTATAGACTTGTGTGTGTGTAATGAGTGAGCCTACCCCTTTAACACTAGAATCTCTGAAGCTTACGATTTTTTTAGTTGTTCCCGACCTCCTTAAATTTTCCTGAGATACGCCAAGAAGCTTGTAGACCACTTTTGTTTTGCAAATGTGTAGATAAGCAGAACGCAGCCTGATATACCCACCCGCACCCTTCACACATCCTACACTTCACGTCAACATTATGTCATTATTAGTATAACATATGAAAACATTTTCTGTTTTAGCTGAGTGTTCAACATTTCTTGTCTCACGTTTCCTCTGTCATTCTGTATTTACACAGATCTCTGTAGACACAGAACAAACATGAAATGTATTTATTTCCAATCACGGTATCATTACCTATATAATTGCTTACAAACGCATCACCAAATAAACACTTCAACACAGACTTCAGTGGTGAGGATTGCAGCAGAACGATGTCTTCATTTGACTGCATGGGGAGATGATGGGGGGTGGGGGGCAAGCTGTGTTCTGCTCAAGGTTATTATAGTTTTGCCTTTTTATATTAGTTTCTATTTCTGTATTTTTTCTGACCTTACTTAGAAATTCAGTTTAATTTTAGTTTTCCTTCATCATACATTTTTAGTTTTAGTTCAGTTTTTATTTTACAAAGACATTTCCATTTTATTTATATATATATTAGTTCAGTTTTAGTTTTAGTAATTATAGTATGGTTAAAGAGCTACTATGGAGTTTAGTTTTTGTGTCACAATGAGACAGAACTGTACACTTAACGAGTTTGGATATGAGTTTAATGTTAGTGGAAGCTTACTGCACTACACAACACAGTTTACTGTTTGGTTTTGTTTTTGTCTGATAAAAACAAGCATAATCAAAACCAGATACTGAATATAGACAATTTTACACAATTTTATCCATCCAGCCATTATCCAACCCACTATATCCTAACTACAGGGTCATAGGGGTCTGCTGGAGCCAATCCCAGCCAACACAGGGCGCAAGGCAGGAAACAATCCCCGGGCTGGGCGCCAGCCCACCGCAGGGTGCGCACACAAACACACACACCCACACACCAAGCACACACTAGGGAGAATTTAGGATCACCAATGCACCTAACCTGCATGTCTTTGGACTGTGGGAGGAAAACGGAGCACCTGGAGGAAACCCACGCAGTCACGGGGAGAACATGCAAAAATAATGCAGGGAGGACCCAGGAAGCGAACCCAAATATTTTTCAAATATTTTCTATGTCATTTGTGCTGAACAAATCTGCGCTGACTGTTGGCACTTTACTTTTCCTTTTATTGCCCAGAATGGGCCAATTTCTAATGAAATTTAGGTGAATTTTAAGGTGTGGGGGTTTTTTACTCTAAATGTCTACAGCA
The DNA here is from genome assembly GCF_900747795.2 of Erpetoichthys calabaricus. Lineage (NCBI taxonomy): Eukaryota > Metazoa > Chordata > Cladistia > Polypteriformes > Polypteridae > Erpetoichthys > Erpetoichthys calabaricus. The sequence continues at coordinate 296,784,041 of NC_041394.2, forward strand.
CACAATATATCCTGCTCCAATGACAAAGTGCTTATAATGAATGCCTTCAATATTGCATTAAAAAATCTCAAATACTGGGCTTTGTTATTTCCTACCCGCCATATTGAGCTCTGATTCCATCTCAGGCACAAACAATTTATAGAGAGAATTTTGCCACCTGCAGGCCTGAAAAGATCAAAAATCAGAAAACAGAATCTACTGTGTTCTCATGGGTGTGATCATGAAAATCATTGGGCCTTAGGAAGAACAAGACTCTTAGGCTTGAATCAGTGTACAGACCCCACCTAGCTGTATTGCGGGAAACAAAGAAAAACAAGCATGCAGTGTCAAGGTTAGGTGCAGTGAGACTTGAATAGCCCATGTATTAGAACAGTAAACCCTTAATGAGCAGAGCAGGAGTAGGTAATAGGAGTTTGGTCAGGCACAAAACAACAGAGACAGCATCTGAGATTAGGAAAAATATATACATTTGCTAAACCTGGAGACTACCCCAGCAGGTTTGAAGGCAAGGCAGGAAAAATCCCTGGTATGCAATATGTATGATATGGCTGATGTTAAGAACAAAAAGAATATGATATTTCAACTATCTATTTTGAGAGAGAGAGAGAAACATTGAAAAAATGTGGACAAATATTTTGAAACATACAGTAATTCAGTATTCTGGATTCTTTTCACAATATCTGGTATTAATAATGATGAATATTAACTAAAAAAGATACATGAATAAATATAGCATAAATACAAAAACATGTTAGTATGTTTAGCTTTTCATCACTTGGCAGACTCTCTTTGCCTACCTACCTGTAGTTCAGTAGAGACATTGCCAACTCAGGAATTTTTTTTTTGTTCTTTATTTCACCTTATACAATTTCTTGTATTAGGAATTTGTTAGTTCTCACATACCCCTTGGGGTCAGAGCGCAGGGTCAGCCATTGTACAGCGCCCCTGGAGCAATTACAGGTGAAGGGTCTTGCTCAAGGGCCCAGCAGAGTAGGATCTCTTTTGGCAGTGACAGGGATTCGAACTGGCAACCTTCTGGATACCAGCACAGATCCTTAGCCTCAGAGCCACCACTCCACCCTTAATTTTACAAGGTTTGTATCATTTCATTGTTAAATGACATTTTTAAAGCAAAAGTGGTTGGTTAGCAACAATATGTTGATCTTGTACGATGACCTAGTCAGTCTCTCGATCAGTGCTTTTTTATTTTCAAAAATTGGGAGTGGTCTCCTGCCATTGAAGACATTTACCTCCATCGGTGCTTGCGTAAGACAAACAACATCATAAAGGACCACAGTCATCCAGCACGCCAGCTGTTCTCCTTGTTACCGTCTGGCAGACGATACAGGAGTCTGGCTGCTCGGACTACAAGACTTAAGAACAGTTTTTACCACCACTCCTCAACAGCAACACCTGAACACTTACATACACTTACATGACACCTACATTGCATTACATCGACATTGCACTACTCACACACAAACTGTACCTGCACACACTCAGAATACTGACTGGAACATGCATCTGCACTTTATGGAATATGCATCTGTACTTATAAAACATTATCTGTGCAATAACTGTCATTTGTACTTGCTGCTCATTCAACTCATATTGCTCTATAACTTCTTTTAAAACGTACACATTTTATTTTATATAGCTAGTCTATTGTTAACTTGTAATTTTTTTTTTATTTTTAGCTTTATTGGATCTAGGCTGAGTGACTTGTTTTTCTCATCATACACATTTCATTGTATGTTGACCCTGTGTTAACCTATATATGACAAATAAACCTAAACCTAAACCTAGACTTTCTCATGTACTCAGATATGGGGATGGATATTTGAGGAGTAAACTGCAAGACAATGATTATATTATGTAAATTAAAGAACCATCAACAACAAATCAAATTAATAATATATTGATCAATTATTATTAAAATAAAGTTGATTAAATCAGACTCTACAGCTGCATAAAAAAATCGAGTATGCTCAGGTAAAGTACCATTTCTGGTTGATGGATTTGGCCCAAATGTTAATAGAGATCTATAGTTTGGTGTAACGACCACATGCCAAATTTCATCCATCTATCTAGATTTGTTTTTTTTAGTTTACACACACACACACATACACACAGACATAATTCCAAAAAACAGTATTTTTGGACTTGGGGAGGTCTAAAACGTCAAGATTCATCTAAATCTTGAGGTCGAATTTATTTCATGATTATACTTTCTCTATATAGTGAATTACTGTCAACAAAAAGCAGGCACCTGCTTAAACTGAAACGTTACTCACTCGTGATTTTTCTGTCCATACGGTAAAGTTTTTGTTGACCACCATATTCCAGTTTCAGGCGTTTGAATTACATCTTGATATACAACAAGTGCAAAGAAAGGTGGTACGTAAATCACTTTCTAATCCACACGCTTTACACGCGTATTCTGCTCGCTCTGTCACCGCAAATGCTGTGTGAGCAGCCGCCCTCTTTCACCAGCCGCCAGTCATCCATCCATCCATTATCCAACCCACTATATCCTAACTACAGGGTCACTGGATGAATATATGTGGGCGGCTCGTAGTGGATGACTTTCAGTTTTAGAGTTAAAAGTAATAAAGGTTAAAAGCTAACAGCAAGAATATTCATTCAAAAACGAAAACTAAAATTATCTTAGTAAACTATTATTTTATTTCAGTTAGTCTTTCCAGCTACTTTAATAGTTTTGTTTAGTTTTAGTTTTTAATTTCAGTTTTGGCGGCACGGTGGCACAGTGGGTAGCGCTGCTGCCTCGCAGTTGGGAGACCTGGGGACCTGGGTTCGCTTCCCGGGTCCTCCCTGTGTGGAGTTTGCATGTTCTCCCCGTGTCTGCGTGGGTTTCCTCCGGGTGCTCCGGTTTCCTCCCACAGTCCAAAGACATGCAGGTTAGGTGGATTGGCAATTCTAAATTGGCCCTAGTGTGTGCTTGGTGTGTGGGTGTGTTTGTGTGTGTCCTGCGGTGGGTTGGCACCCTGCCCGGGATTGGTTCCTGCCTTGTGCCCTGTGTTGGCTGGGCTTGGCTCCAGCAGACCCCCATGACCCTGTGTTCGGATTCAGCGGGTTGGAAAATGGATGGATGGATGGAATTTCAGTTTTGTTAATTATTTTATTTCAGTTTACGAAAATGTTTTTTTAATAATAGTTTCAGTTTTGATTTTAGTATAATAACTATAATAACCTTGGTTCTGCTAATCCACACATTTGCAAAACAAAAGTGGCTATTATTGCAGTGATAAGGAGCTACAAGTTTCTTGGTGTATTTCAGGAAAATATAGGAAGTCAAAGAAAACAAAAATAAATTGTAAGCTTCAAGGATTCTAGTGTTAATAGCATTAGCCAGTGCAATGGGAAGTTGATGCAAATAGGAAGGAATGAAGAATCTGCATGCTTTAGTGTTGTGTTTATTTGGTAGTAATGATAGTGAGTGAACTAACGAAAAAAAAACTACTTTTCAGTTAGTAAGGTGAGTGACTGCTGATGAATCTGTGGGGAGCAAAGCTTAATGAATTCATACTTCCTATCTGCAAGAAAAATGTTCTGATACTTATTTCTATTACTTTTTTTCAGGAAGGCAAAATGGCAATTTGGTTAATAATACTGTTGCCTCACAACTCTGGGCAAATTTTTGGCCACAATAATCAGTCCAGGATAGTTGGTAAGACATTTTCTTAGCTGTCAGGGACACTTAAAAGACCATCACACCATTATAATCCAGCTCATTTTCCATTTTGACTTTAATTAATTTCATTGAATTCTGCAAAGTTCCTAAACATTTTTGTGATTTTTTAACTTGAACTGAAGTGAATTCAGGGGGGATCGGTCATCACTACACAGAAAATGTTTTTCTGAGAACAAGCCATTTAGCCTGGCTATCAGTTTATAGACACTGATTTCCCAAACATAAACAGAATTCAGGCCTAAACATCCTAGAGGAACTGCTTTTATCCACATTCCTCATTAAATGCTTTCATTTGTATAGAGTTTCTACTGAGTTGTCTGTCGTTATTGTGAGTTACACATTAAAATTTTCTTCAGTTTTTTTGTTGTTCCTCCTCTTTGAGGTGTTAACATATGTTATAAACCTCAAGAAGATATAAAGAAGTCTAATATAATATTTGTAGTTTTTAGGTCACATGTCTTATGAGCTTCAAATCTTTTAAGGGCGCTTGGGGTGATTTTTCATGTGTAGCCTTAATAACTAAAAGCGTTTTGGATATTTTGAAACAGATAAGAGATCTCAAAAGCCTGATGTTTATTTTTTTTTAATGCTTTCAAATGCAATTTGGGGCAAATTTCTATAATTGTCCTCAGGTGAGTCTTCTCTCCTTGGTAACAGGAGCAATGCCTGCTAGGTTTTTTTCTGCTTTGATATTATTACAAAGGAAATGCATCAATGGGTTTCTTGCTTTACCAAACACCATGGGACTCGCAATGCAAATTGGCATTCAACCTATTGCATGATTTTATCTTCAGCCAAATTTAATTCTTACTGTTCGAGTGTCAATTATCACTAGTTCAAAGGAAGGAGATGCTTTGAATTAGATTTATTTGGATTGCATGGAGAAACAGATGCTTCTTTTAGCTAATATTAATTGTTTGCATAGAAAAAGCTTAAAAGTCTTAATTGATATGCTGGCACAATTAACATGGATTTATTGTGTTTGAATCATTGAAAACCAAGTGCATTAAAAATCAGTCTCTGTAGACAGGTGACATGATAGTGCATTTCAATAAAAATGCTAAATAATTTCCAGCTACAATTCATTTATGTTACTTAAAGAACCAGTGATGAATTAATATGTTTATTTAGTTATTAAAGATCCATGCACTGTAGTTTCATATTAGAACTTGTTCTTACTGTTTTTCTGGTGTTCTTTATTTTTTCATGGAACATTAAGAAAAATTCTAGCTTTCATAAATTCATTCTTGTTTATTGTGTTTGCATAAGCATATAGGAAATCATCTTGTTCTTTTCTATGATGTAAAGAAAAAATAATTCCTCTAAGTGATGGATGCTATTTTCTAAGTTTATATAAAGACCTCAAAATCTCATGTGAGCTACAAAATATTTTTAAGGTAGATTATGTTGGAACACTGTAACAAGCCAGGAGAAAACTGAATATGTTCATTCAATCTTTCATTCTTTACAGATTCCTGTGAAGGGTCAGAACCTATCCCAGAAACATTGGGAACAAGCAAGAACCAATCCTGAATAAGGTGTCAATCTATCATAGTGCACACTTAATAATAAGGGCAAAATTTAATACAGCCAATCAGTCTAATGTATGTTTTTTCAGATATGAGTGGAAACTGAAATGAATGGAGGAGAACCTATGCAGAAGTGAAGGATATCATGTGAACTGAACACAGAGAGCTTATTTCTGAAGAGGCAGGTTCTTTTTGCACAGAAATGTATTCATCTGGTTTTTGATGCAACTTCTGTCTAGTAGATCAAATGAATTTGGGTGGTGGAAGAAGGTTGCAGTAAGGTAGCTCTCCACCACAACTCACTTTTACAATTTTTTCCATTTCTCCAACCTCCCAAAATCTCGCTGACATAACTAAATGACATAAATAGTCATCAGCATACTTAATTCCTGTTGATTCTGATGAGGTCATGTGAATCAAGCAGATCCTATGCAAAAGTCTCCAACCCGGTGAAGAAGAATTTCTGCATCTGTATCTGAAGAAGGTTTGATTTATACAAGGATGTTTTCTTTGAAGAAATAAAGAATTCATATGTATCCAGTGGAGTCTAATAAAGTTCAGAACACTGTACTGTAGGCCTTCATGATAAACAGACTAAGATGCTAGAGTGATGGATTGAATCTTTGAGTGCCAAGTCAACAGAGTTGAAGGACAGAATTCCATAAACATGGATAAAAGAGAATGCTGAGGATGTTGACAGTTATCAATAAACTGTGGTTGTGTTTCTGACTTTGCATGATTTTTTTTCCAGCTATGAAGAAATGCCATAGAATTTATACATTTAGTCAGAGTCCATTCTGTTTGAGACCTTTAATACTGAATTTTCAATATACATTAACCACCAAACTGCTCTTTGTTATGATCAGAAAACTTCTATTGATCTTAAGATGATAAACAAAAGAGTTTAATCCTTAATTCCAACTCGGTAACAGCATAAGATAGAAAGATTGTACCTTCCAAGATAAACAAATCATGTTAAGTAGGCCTGCAACCTTTGTTTTTCTATCTGGCATGTCTTAATCACAAACTTTGGGAACATGACCCAAAGCATTAAGCTCATTGACATTTTCTAGCCAACAAGCACATTTTCCTTCTACAAAATGACTACTTCTGCACTTTCTTTACTGTAATACATTTCCCTTTTTTGTTTTTCCTGGATATAAGATAGAAAAGTAAAGATCTTCATTTCTGTTGATGAGAGGTCATTTTATTGCATAGATTATGGCCAGCCATCTGGTTTTGTTCTGCCATTGATGGTATTTGAGGTGGATCCCCCATTCTGTTTATTTTGCTGAAACTGACTAGTGGCAGGGGTGATTTCTGGGGTAGGCTGTTGCTGTATTATTGAATGTTAGACATCTTTAGTATCAGGTTGTTAGGTTGGTCACATTGCTGACACACCAGTGGATCAGCCACTTTGGAGTCAAATGTTCTTAAGCTTGGTCACTCCCTCTGTATTGTGCTTATTTTTGGTCATTATTAGGTGCTATTACAAATTTACATTCTTTATTGCTTATTTCTCAATATCTTCTTGAATGTATTTTATTAATAATCTTTCAATATAAAAATAAAGCTTTGTTTTGTTTTTGTAGGCGAAGGTTTTACAGTTTTTACATCTCTCCCATTTTTTGTATTTTTTTAATATTTAAAGAATTTCCCCTTTCTATTGGAACTGGGCAGGTCATAAGCCTGCTTCTAGAATTTGGGGTAAATCTGATTTTGGATAGTAAGCCGCTACAGAGTGATTGAGGCCTATTCTTGGAGGCAAAGATTTTTGTGAGTGTGAGAATCAGAACAGCTAGGACAATTGCCTCGTCACAGAACTGAGGCCAATGGGTGGTTTAAATTGGGTTCCATAGGTCACACTTAAAGGCCGTATTATATAAATAGCAGGAAAAAGGATGATTTCGAAAGATAAAATACTATATCTTGTAAGTTTTAACAAAATACAAAGAAGCGAGAAGGGGAAAAATACAAACTACTAAGCATTTAAAAAATAATGGTACAGTACTATCCTAGCAGCTACTCCTAATGCAGCATCAGCATTTCTGATTCTGTAATTTATTACTTTTATGGAAATCCTATCAGTTCTTGAAACATCTAAGTCCTTGGCTTAACATATTATAAGATAATGTGTGGCATAAAAGATTTGACATAGCTAATTCTTGTAGTGTAGTGAAATTATTCTCATACAAAGAAATTGCACTTCAGTGGTTTTGTGATCTGCAGGCAACCTTTGGTTTTGTTTATCTTCCAACCCCATATTACCATCTTTTCTACCATATTTAAGTAATAAACTCTGAATCTGAAAAGCTACAAAATTTTCTCGGTATGGATACATGATCTACGTGAACCCTTGAATATGACAAACTTCCTGACCTACACTTTGTTGGCTTTCTATGTAAATTTATTTCAGATTTAAATCTTATTGACTCTCTTTGGCTGCATTAAAGTAAATAAAAATATTAAAGTAAGTACAATAATATATTTAAATAAACATAAGATACACAGTCTTGAATTACAGGAAACAACACTACAAACAGGTTCTAAACATGGTATGATGTTTTTTAGAATTCCTGTTAAAAAAGTGCCAAGTAATGCATCACTGGGGATGACTGCAAAGAAAAAAGTCATAATGTGAAAAGTATAATCCAAAAACAAATTCCCCAAAGGAAGAAAATAAATGAAGATCCTTACTCTGTATTTGTTCCCAGGAGGAAGAAGCTCTTTCAATAAATAAATAAATATACACAAACTGTAGTCTGAACACACACAGAATGATTAATAAAGAAGATTAAAATGGAAGAAAAACTTCTGATTTGGCAGTCCCAGTCACAGTGCATCATTATGCAGATGTATTGCAGTTGGTATAAAGGAGCCTCAGTCGTGTTTTTTGACACACTTTTGCTGAATAATTCTTTGGCTGAAAGTCATCAGTGTTAGTGTGTCAGAGAGAGGATGTGCAGCATTGTTAATAATGGCACTCAGTTTTGTTTTAATTCCCTCCTTTTCTAATACCTCCAGAGGGTCCAGAGTGCATCTGTGGAATAGCAAGTTCGTAGCTTGGAAATTAGTGGTCCATTTTTAAATAAATGAATAATTGTTTGGTTGGCAGCTGTGGGAGGTTGGTGAGGTAATTGGGGCGAGATGCACCTACATGTGAGAATTAATTGGCTTTCTGCAATGCTTGAATGAGTCTCTATGCCCACGAAGGCATATAATGGGGAGCGGGCACAAGAAAAGAGGAGAGGGGAAAAAAGGAAAGGAAAGGAGGTTAAAGTAAGGAGAGCGAGCCTTTGCAAGAGTGAGTGAGTGAGTGAGAGGGGATGCAGGCAGCCATGAGGAGAGGTCTAGGAGGAGAGCATGCAGCTGACGCATGGAGCTGCTGATGTGGATTTCACCTGCTGAGTGTCTTATGGAGCTGGAGTGATGAAAGGTGCAAGTGACTCTTCATAGAAGTCCATGAAGCTGGCAGCAGTCAGAGACTCGGATTGTGAGCCTTACTGAGGTCCATGGACGGTAAGGACCTGAGCTTGGGTCTGGATTGGGAGCCCTGCTGGGAGCCATGGAAACAGCAGGGATCTGGATCTGTAGTTAGAAGGAAGGCTGTGTCTGTCAGAGGGGCATCTCCTCGGCTTCGAGAGAGGTGAGCAGAGGAGACGTCCGTTTTTAAAGGTTTGCATCAGGGCTCATGTTTTTATACACAGCTTCCTGCACTATGTTTTTAAACACGCTTTTAATGGATCTATTAATTGGAACTTTTGACCTCTACCAGCACCTTTTATTTCATGGATTATTTATTTATTGACTGATGGAGAACTGCACTGTTTGAACTTTTGTTTGGAAAGCACTTATCATTTTCACACCTACCCCTTGCTTTGTGTGTTTGTTGTGTCTTCATCCGCAGGCTCATATCTCAGGTATGTTACTGGCAGTAGCGGGTTTAAGAGGCTCCCCAGAAGGACTCAGTTTCATGGGGCTGCCCCGCACTGTCACACCGTTCCAAAACTGAGTCTGCCCTTTTAACTAGAATGTTGATTCGGTGGGCCTCTCCTAAATTTATGTTACCAGACTAGCACACCACATTATAAAAAAATCACAGTGGCCATGACAGAGTTGTAGAAGATGTGAAGGATGTCACTTCCCACATTAAAGGAACTCAGTCTTCTAAGAATAAAAAACCTTCTGTTCCCTTTCTTATATTTTTCCTCTGTGCTGTGAAACTAGTCCAACGTGCCTTTGATGTGGAACCCGAAGAACTTGTAGGAGTACACCACCTCTGCATCCACTCCCCAGAAAGTGTCAGGACATTGTGACTCTGTTTAACCAGTTCCTTAGTTTACTGATGTTTAGTTGTAGACAATTCTTTTTGCACCAAGAAACAAGTTCTTCACCTGACTCCTATATTCTGTCTCACCTATTTTATCAATACACCCCATAAATGCAGGATCATTAGAGAATTTCTGCAAGTGCCAAGATCTGGTGTTAAATTTATAGTGAGGTGTACAGAGTGAATAGAAAAGGATACAGGACTGTTTCTTGTGGTGTTCCAGTGTCGCTCATATTCAAATTAAAAACACAGTCCTCGAGTCTCATACTCTGTTGTCTGCCCGTCAGACAGTCCATTATCCAGGACACCACAGGCTCATCCACCCACATATCTCTGAGTCTACTTCTTAACAGGGATGGCTGGATGGTATTTAAGGCACTGGAGAAAAAAAAACATAATCATCATAGTACTATCAGCTTTGTCCAGGGAGATAGATTGCATCCTCCACTCCAGTCTTTATTCTATAGGCAAACTGGGTCTAAGTGGTCTACCACAAGAGGACTCATATAGTCCAGGACCAGCCTCTCAGAGGTCTAGATGATATGAGACAACTCCATCTCTGTATTCCCGGCTCCCCCATACAGGTAGCTTGCTCAGCTGCCGAAGAATCCAGCAGCCACATGTGTAAGACCTCTCAGAGTCAGTTGTCCTTTTGTCTTCCTTCTTGCACACCTGGCATTTCTTGGATCCCCTTGGAGGAATCCACCAGCATTGAATCTGCTACACTGATAACTGCCCCTAGAGCACCGATCCTTCACTCTTCCTCGCTCTGCTCTTTCTTACTTGCTGGCTCTGCTCAGACACCCGATACTGCATTCTCATGGTTTTCTCAGCTGATCTCGTTCTATGTTTTGAGCCTCCTCTCTGCCATGTGGGCTCTCTTATATTCTGTACGACTGGGTGTGAATGAGTCACCTGACTGATCCGCTCACATTTGCACGTGAATGCATGATCAGGCATGCACCCCAATCAACCTCAGAGTAATACAGGCATGTGCACACCTGGGACCCGATTATTTATTTCAAATCACACTTCACCATGGACCTCTTGAAATTGATCCACTTTGTCCACAATTGGGAACAATATGGCTTTCTTTGAGCCCAGCTTACCCTTTTTTTATTGGAATATAATTTGTAGGTTTGTGAATTTGGGTAGAAATGTACACGCATTTGAGATTTGCACAAACCAAACAGTGGATGCACAGTCTTGGCCTTTCAAGTGGGCACAACATACTGGTTTAAAGTGTGAATACCTTTCACCTGTTCAAAACAGCAATAAAAGCTTTAATTTTATATATAAAATCCCATGTAGAAGGTGTACTTAATCTAGCAAATGCCACTATATTGAAAACTACAACCAGGTACATGTTCTAGTCTAAGCTCAGACTTCAGAAGTTCTCATGATGGCTCCTTCTTTAGCTGTTAGCTATCTTACAGAACAATTCATCTTAAAAATGTAGTTTAGCTAAAGATGAAATTAATGATGATATAAGATATGAAAAATCTTAAGCAAACACCTTAAAGCCTGGTCCATAAAGCATAATATAATGAGGTTATGCCAAACAATAATGGGAGTGTGGCTGGATGGACATGGTACTTGCCAGTTTATTCTAAACAGGATCCAAATCCTTTTCTTATTTTTCACTTCAAAGCAAGCTCCTCTCTTGATGATCTGTCCATTGGTCAGCTATACAGTGTAGGTAGTCCTGGAGAGACTTCTCCTTATTGAAACAAATTCAGATTACAGATTTTAAAAAGTTTGCATCTGTTATCAATGATGGCTAAATGTTAACGTTAAAAGCTACAGCACGACTCGGCCGTTACTGGATAAACATAGTATTCACTGAAACAACAGTTTTCAGAAGATGACACTTTTATGTTCTAATCTGTAGTGTGGCCATATTCACGGACATTGAACTGAGCAGACCTTTTACATAAATAATGACACAGTAAATGGCCATTAATAATGTTAGCAAAGGTGTCTCTCAGATGATAATTTTAGGAATTTTCAGAAATCAGGACCTCAATCTCTAAGATTGTGAAATTGTGAATTTTGTGAAATTGCATGTGCAGTGTATATTGTTTTTTGAAAGGTCACTGACTTTCTCATTCAAAACCTTAATGTTATTCCTAAGAAGATTACAAACCATATCAAGAATACCAGGAATGCCCATCTGCCTAGTGTTTTTGATACCATGTGCAGCAACATTACAAGAAGATAGAGGTCCCAATTGTCATGCCTCTCATTAAGATATTTTGGTGGATTCTTTTATCCTGCACATTTCAAAAGTATTTACAAATGTTTAATAAAAAACATTTTTTAAGTCACCAGCAAATATGTAAAATTTCTTACAAGTTAAAGAAAGAGCATGATAAGCACTTGAGACTGCATTCTTTATTTTGAATGTTCATGAAGATGATCTAATTTAGCTGAGTGTGAATCAAAAACAGTAATATTTATGGTTTACCTGACAAGCTGAAGTTGACAGGTGAAAAGAATAGGGTATCAAGGTGTTTGATTGCTGCAATTAACAGTAATGAATGAAGCGCTACAGGGAAATAGAGGCTATTACCAACCATGTTAAGAATTTACACGGTATTTATTTGAAAATTTTGTTTCCATTTGTAAGTGGAAAGTATTCACTTTAATGGTAAGACATTGACAAATGTTTTGCATTATCCTGACCATCCCAGCTTTCCAATAATAGCTAATGACACTTCACTTGCAGTGTTAGACTGCTGAGGCTCAGAGTCTCTCTACTTAGTATAAAAATCCACCATGGTCAACACATACAGTATTTGTTTTCGCTTACAGTTTCAAATAGTTTGCCAATGAAGTTCAGGCCCACAGACTTCCAAGCTTCTTTAGCTGAGGATATATTTGTCTTTTCTTAGCAAAAGTGTAGCAAGTAATGACGACAGGATGTAAAACTGGTGAAACTGTCATGATAGTGTCATTCATCTGGAAGAGGTGACAACATCTAACCTTAAACAACTGAATAAAATAACATAATTGATTGATTAATAAAAAAGATTTGCATTGGGTGTGACGAGGATGGACAGGATTCGAAATGAGTACATTAGTGGGTCAGCTTGCTCAGGTTGGATGGTTAGGAGACAAAGTCAGAGAGGCAAGATTGCGTTGGTTTGGACATGTGCAGAGGAGAGATGCTGGGTATACTGGGAGAACGATGCTAAGGATAGAGCTGCCAGGCAAGAGAAAAAGTGGAAGGCCTAAGAGAAGGTTTATGGATGTGGTGAGAGAGGACATGCAGGTGATGGGTGTAACAGAACAAGATACAGAGGACAGAAAGATATGGAAGAAGATGATCTGCTGTGGCAACCCATAACGGGAGCAGCCGAAAGAAGAAGAAGAAGATTGATTAATAAAAAAGAAATGCAGCTTCTTGTGTAATTAAGAGTTCTACTATACAGTATGTCATGCATATATGGCACATAGTATACATAATGAAATTCTATTTTTAGCAGTGACAATAATACAAGACTAACAAAGACTCACACAAAAAGTATACACAGAATACAACATATACACACATGATTATATACAAGATGTATTTGTGAGTATGTGTTTGTGAGTGTAAATATAGACAGAAATATACACACAAAGGTTTTTATGTTACAGTGTTTGAATTCTTATAATGGGTTGTTAAGTAATCTACTAGCTTGTGGATACAAATTGTTCCTGAATCTACTGGTGGGTGTGCCAAAGGCCCGGTACCATTTGCCAAAAGGAGTGAGACTTTGCAGGATGGCTAAGGCCTTTAATAATACAGTTTGCCTCTATATATCCTTAAGGGTGGTGGTAATATTCTGTGCCACCTTCAACACCCTTTGTAGAGCTTTATGATCTTGAGTTCAGAAGGTGTCAAACCAGTATGTGATGAAATAATTTAGGATGGACTTCACTGCGTACCTGTACAAGTAGTTGTCAGTGTGGTTTGCCTTCTGCTTCCTGAAGTCTAAGACCAGCTCCTTGGTTTTCTGACATTAAGGCAGAGATTACTGTCCTGGCATCACAGTGTTAAAAGGCAAATCTCTTCTATGCAAGCTGTCTCATCATTCTTGGAGAACAGGAAAATGGTGGTGTTGTCAGCAGGAAACTGCATGATGGCCTTGGAGCTGTGTCTGGCCACACAGTCAGAGGTAAACAACAAGCACAGAAGGGGGTTCAGCATACTACTCTGTGAAGTGCCAGTGTTGAAGATCAGTGTGGAGGATGAAATGCTGCCAATCTGCTCATGCTGTGTGGCCAATTGGTCAATCCAAAATTCAGTCCCGTTTTGAGGAATTTGGTGATCAGCATTGGTGGTACGTGTTTAATTCCTGAGCTGTAGTCTATTAACACAGTTCTGGTGTAACAGTTTTTATGATGCATATTTGGCCCAGGATGAGTATAAAGGATATGGTATCCTATATAGATTGGTTGTGATATGAAAACTGCAGGTGATCATGAATATCAGGAACATTCTGTTTAATGTTTCCCAGCACTAGCTGCTCAAAGCACTTCATTACTGTTGTTTCTTAGGCACAGGTGGAAGTGGTGAACACAGATCCTCTCGGAGATACTGTATATTAAAAATGTTACTGAAGACTGTAGCTACTTCGTCAGTTACAGGTACAGGTATTTAAAACAATGCCTGAAATTCCACCTCGACCAGATGCTTTATGTATGTTAACTCATGTAAAAGTTCTTCTTACATCATACACAGAAACAAAGGATGATTCATGTGGAACTGTAGGCAATCAGATGGCAGGCTGCTTGTTATATGGATCAAGACAGGGGTAGAAGGTATGATTTTCACCAGGGAAAAGCACAAGAGACTGGATAACAGTTTACCTTGTTGCTTATAAGCATCTCTAGATCCTGTCATGGTTTGCATGAATTATTGTTCAGTTATCAAATTCCATCTGTAATTTATTCCCGTAGTGATTTTTAAACACTTTTGTTACAGTGCAGAAGAGTTTAGTATTTATTTATTTTTTCTTTTAATACATTTTTTTATGTGTAGATGTTATTTCCTGAGGTTAAGAATCTGAACAAATCTTTGGTATCATTATTTTATATAGTATTATCTTTTGAATGATATTATGAATTTTCATTTTGTTTTCATGTTTCTGCTACACCATTTTAGTTTTTACCATGGAAGCTATGGGTTGTTCCCACAATGCTTTGTGCAGTTGCCAGGGATGGAGTTCCAGAATAGTGAAAATCCAGGGTTTTGAGTATATAAGCAGCTGAGATTGCAGTTTCCTAAATCAAAAACCCTATTTATTTCCGATAGAAGATTGCAGTTTGCAAAATTTTGGCAAGCACCTATAGCTTAGCATTTTTGGTGTCTGATTTATTGATTTCCCACTATTGAGTCTCATAAGCTCACATTTTATCTCCCAATGACTTTACTTAAATAAATTCACTATGTTATGTTACAGATGAAACAACTTTGCTTTCCTGAGCTCATATCTGCATTTCTTATATGTTTCCACATTACCATTTGAAAATGCATTACTGTGTACCTTCAGTAAATGCCTGATATCACCAGTGATCCACTGTTTCTTACTACCGTAGGAGATATGGCAGTAGTAGGAGTAGTAAAAGGAGTACAAGTAGTAAAATGTGACCAGACTGTGTAAGGAGGGGATGCAGTCGTGGGCAGTAAGAGTCTTTTATTGAGGTGTAGCAGTGCCCCAGAGTATTAGCAACCCTTGTGGGGCAAGTAACATGCTAATATGTATGGTAGAATTTCCTTAATTTTGCTTTGTTGAAGTCTCCATCAACAGTAAATAATCCCCGAGAATGAGCACACTTGTATTTTGTAATATTGTTGTACGGATCATTCAGTGCATTGTTTGCATTGACTTTCAGAGAATATAAACAGAAACAAGAAAACAGCAAAGAACTTCCTCAGAAGATAAAACAGAGGAGGACCTGATCATTTAATATTCGGGTGAACAGCTTTTATAGATTTTAACACTCATGCACCATGTGTTTTCCACCATCCTTTGCTTTTACCTGATAGCCCAGTGTGTTCTTCACACTGTATTGCAGTCTAAGCAGTTAACCATGTTTCAGAGAAGCTAAAAACACAGCAGTTTCTGATAACAACTACATTTATTTATATAGAATATTTGGGGAGGTGTGTTATTGTTACTGCTTTGCCAAACAGAGACCAGAATTCAATTCTTTGCATGTTCTACCATTGTCTATGTGGGTTTCCTCCAGGTGCTCCAGTTTCCTGCCACCATCCAAAGACAAGCAGGTCACATGAACTGGCAATGATAAATTGGCTCCTGATATATGTGTGTGTGCTCACCTTGCAATTGGCTGGTGCCTTTTTCAGTGGTTGTTCCAGCCTTGTGTTCAGTCCTTGCTCAGATAGGCTCCAGCTTCCATACAATCCTGCTCTGAAGTGGGTTTGAAAAATAGTGTATCTCAAAGTTCTTTACAAAATACAAAAAAGTTAGAGTTACACAAAAACAAAATACAATCACATACATACATATTACAAATAAGTAATATAATTAAAAGAATCCCTTAAAATAGGTTAATATTAAGTAGTACAGTTTTGACATCTCTAATGTAGTAGGGTGTTGTATTGTGTTAGCCATTATGGATACAGTATGAAGTCAAGCAAAATGACACCTTTTATTGGCTAACTGCAAGCTTTTGAGGAAGCTCAGTCCCCATCTTCAGGCAAGATGTAATTGTAAAAGATTTTGCCTGAAGAAGGGGCCTGAGCTGCTTTGAAAGCTTGCATATTGTAATCTTTTTAGTTAGCCAATTAAATGGTGTAATTTTACTTGACTTCTCATTACATCTCTAATGAGTCTGATTGTAACGGTATGGGTCCTGCTCCCTCTTCCAGTTTTGGGAGCCTCTTGAACCCAAAACCGTCAATAACGTAACCGAATGAGCTGACAGATGGGGACAAATCACACTTGGAGCAAGGGGAAGGTGCAAAGTGTTCAGTGCTTTCATTAAAAACAAAAACCAAACAGAGATCCAAAAAGAAAGGGTAGTGCTTCAAAATATCTATAAATAAATAATCCTTAAAAACAATGAAAATCCAAGTGTTTAAAACCAGGCTAAAAATGAGAATAAAACCAGCAACAGTAATTGGGCCAAACAAGCCTTAACTCCTTACATGTCTCCCCAGCTCACCCATGGCTTGCTCAACTGGTGGAGCCTTCAGCAGCTGCAGTCCTCTCACTCCCGACCCCCTCCTTGGCTGCCTCCGTCGAGGTCTTCCAGACCACTTGCGGTCGGTTGTCCTCTTGTCATCTTTCACGCCCATGCAGTAATCCCTCAGATCCTGGAGAGGATGCCACCTCGATCTCACCCACTCCTCAGCACAATCAGTGTGTGTGATCCATCCCTAGAGCGCCGATTCCTCACTCATTCACGAGACTTCTTTTCTCTCTCTCTCTCTCTCTTTCTCTCTCTCTGCACCAATGCTGTAATCTCGTTCTGCAAGTCTCTCTTTTGTTTTTTTTCCCCTCTTTCTGTGCCAGCCCATACTTATACGGCTCTGTGGGCACAAAGCCTCAATCATGCACCGCAGGATGCTGATGAAGTAATTGAGAACAATAACACCTTCACATGCAGTTGCGTCTCACCCCAGTTACCTCATCAACTCCCTGCAGCTGCGTGAGTGTGCCACAGAGACTGACACAGGCAAACTGATTATTTATTAAAAATTGGCCATTCGTTCTGAGCCACGGACCCACTATATCACACTGATGCTATGGCCAGATGGTCAGGGAGGAGAGGGGAACCAAGGCCAAAAATCCACACAAACCACAATCACTATTCTGCTGTAACGGGTGGCCAGGTCCCATGGCTGGCCGGGATGCCCCTGCTGCATATGTTCCGGGGGAGCAGCCGTGGGCTCCTCAGTACCTCCCCCGGGACGTTTGGTGGCAGCCTCCCTGGGTGACATTGGTGCCTCAATTTCCCGCAGGGCTCCATGGGAGATGGAGTTCTCCACAACCCTGTGGGGATCTAGGGTGGCCGCCAGGGGGTGCTGCATGGATCCTGGAGCTTTTGTGGACACCTCTACAGCCCCACCCGGAAGTGCAATTAGCAACAGGTGATCAAGCACCTGGAGCACTTCCGGGTGGGCTATAAAAGGGCCAGCATCCACCGCTCAGGAGCCAGAATTGGGAGGAAGAGGACGAGGTTGCCTGGGAGGAGTGGTGGTGCCAAGGTGGAGAGAAAAGTGTTTGTGTGTTGGCTACGTGCTTGGTTTGGGACTGTGTTGTGGCTAGAGGGATTACGGGGAAGACGTGCCCTCCAGCTGAAGAAAAATAAAAAGTCTTGTTCTGTGCCGGGTTGGGCGCAATATAGTGCCTTTATCACACTGCAAAATATAAATATACTAAAGTAATTCATTATTGTTATCTTGCACCATCCAAGAAGGTCACATGTAGTGAGTCTCATCAACAGTTGTAGCATCAGCATGAATTCCAATATCAAAAGTGACTGAAGAGTACTTTGAAAAAAAAAAAAAAAACAGAAATTAGTTAGCGGCTAGTGGAGATCTTTTCAGTATGTGAATATAACGGGGTTCAACAAAGTTGCCATTTTAAGCACTGTTTAAAACCATACCACAGTGTGGTTAAGGCTTTGGACTTCAAACCCTGAGGTTGTGGGTTCAAAACCCGCTACTGACGAGCGTAGCAGTGAGCGGAAGCACCGAGCAGAAGCACAGAGCAGCGGCGTCTCCCACAGGCACGTAACCCTTCGCAAACACCCGAGCAAGTTCATCGGAAGTAAAGCCGGCAGCTGACCAGAAGAAATAACCGGCAGTGAGAAACTTGAAGCCGACGGTCTCTGAAGCAGAAAGCACTTAAGTAAACTACAGAAAACGGAGAAGATGACATCACCACTAAACGTAAGTTCCATCTGCGCTCTGCCCGTTGAGGGCACGTTTATATGTTGTGTGTCCTGCAGCATGTACAGTTCAGGTTTTCCGGCCGACATTGTAGACAGCTTCACCTGCCAAAAGTGTTTAGTTAATTTAGAGTTGGTCGGGAAAATACGCGAATTGGAGGACCGCGTTAGGAATCTGATAGCGATTAGGCAAACCGAAAATTGGATCGACTCGGTTTGTTTAGACAATTCGGCTACTTCTGATTCGGCTTCAGTCTCTCCTGGCCCCACTGTAGTCAGTGCACGGCCAAAGTCAGCAGCACCAATTCAGCCACAGGGCGAGTGGGTAACAGTAAGACGGGGGTCTAAGAATCCAAAATGTAGTCCCCCGGCACCCAGGTCACCAATTCGGACCCAGAACAGATTCTTAGCACTCCGCAGCGCGCCTGTGGAAACTGAGAATAAGAAAGTGCTCATAATTGGCGATTCCATAGTGCGGAATGTTAGAATTCCAAACTATGTTAAACCAGCAGTTCATGTTAAGTGCCTCGCAGGGGCCAAGATTTCTGGCATAGAGGCCGCATTGGACCGTGTCGCCGACGATGAAGTATCTACCTTATTGCTGCATGTCGGCACTAATGATATTTATTCACAGCAATCTGAGGTATTAAAGAGGAACTTCATCTCTCTTTGCATCAAAGCTAAAAGAAAATGTCGGAATTTAGTTGTATCTGGCCCCTTACCAAGATTATATAGAGGGGATGTGATTTATAGCAGATTGCATTCCCTTCACTGCTGGCTAGAAACCTGGTGTGCAAACAAAAGCATAGCGTTTGTGAACAATTGGGATGATTTTTGGGAAAGGCCTGGATTTTTCAGAAGAGATGGTCTTCATCCTAACTGGAGGGGATCTTATGTATTATCCCAAAATATGGCAGCAAAACTGCCTGGTTGACTGATTAGAGCACCATCCAGGCCGCAGTCATGTGATCTTAAATCACAGGCTGTTGTTTATCCCACCTGTTACTTTCCTGAAGCTGTTACCCATAATCCTTGTCTTGGGGCATCCAGTAAATTTAGTCTTGATACAAACCTTAAATTAATTGATAACCAAAAAATAAGGTGTATAATTAGACCAAGGGATAAAACCAGACCCTCCACCAGGGGCATCTGTAATAGAAATTTACTACAAATTAAAACAAAAAGTATATCACCAATTCAGAAAGAAGCATACAGCTTTAAATGCTGCTTATTGAACATTCGCTCTCTTGGCACTAAAGCTGTTTTGGTAAATGATATTATATTAAGTACAAAATCTGATCTGTGTCTTCTCACCGAAACCTGGCTTAGTAAATGTGACACTGTACCCCTAGCTGAGGCGTCACCAGATGGCTACTCGTTCCTTCATAAGTCTAGAGATTCAGGTCGAGGAGGGGGCCTTGGAATAATTCATTGTAACAAAATGCAAATCACTTCTAAAAATTTAGGTAACTTTACATCCTTTGAAGCATTCATTTTAAATATTAAAACAGATTCCAACACAATTATAGTGCTAGTCTATAGACCACCAGGGCCGTATTCATTGTTCATGTCTGAATTTAGCAACCTTTTATCTGACTTGGCTATAAATTATGATCACGTAGTACTGATGGGAGATTTTAATGTACACATTGATGTGGAAACTGACACTTTTAGCAAATGTTTTACTTATTTGTTAAATCCAGTAGGATTTTGTCAGAATGTCAAAGGTCCAACTCATAATCATAACCACACAATAGATTTAATTATAACTTACAAAGTTGAAATTCAAAATTTAATTATTACTCCATTAAATGAAGTTATTTCTGATCACTACTTAATTACATTTGATTTGGTCCTGCCCTTGCGAACACACTCCCAGATTAAAACAAAGACAGTGCGACATCTAGATTATAATTCTGCTTCAAAATTTATAGATACTTTGAGTAAGTCGAGTGTAATTGTGGAAAACCATTTAGATCAGTTAATATCAAATGTAAACACAGAAAACAATTTAGATGAGCTAACATCACATTATAATGTGACCTTGAGAGATGCTCTGGACACAGTGGCTCCCCTTAAAACAAAAGTGATCAAAGCACATAGAAACTCTCCCTGGTTTAATGAAAACACTCGAGCTCTTAAATTAGAGTGTCGAAAACTGGAACGCAGATGGAGAACAACAAAGCTACAGGTCTTTCAAATTGCATGGACAGAGAGTGTTAATAAATATAAAAAAGCCCTCTTTAAAGCTCGGTCAGAATATTATTCTACATTAATAGATAGCAATAATAAAAATCCTCGGGTACTGTTTAGAACAGTGGCTAAATTAACAAATGGAAATTCAGATCAACAGTGCAAAATACCAACAGACATTAGCAGTACAGACTTTATTAACTTCTTCAATGAGAAAATTAAAAATATAAGATCCCAGATCTCTGCATCACAGTACAAACCAAATACTAGCTTAGCAGACCCTGTCTCACATTGCACTCAGCACTTTAGTAATTTTAATCCTGTAACTGAGCAGGAAGTCTTAAGTTTAATTTCTAAAATGAAGCCCATTACTTGTTCCGTAGATCCAGTGCCAACAAAACTAGTAAAAAGTGCAATGGATGTTCTTGCAGCGCCTATCCTAAACATTATCAATAGTTCATTATTGCATGGCACAGTACCAGATGCACTAAAAGTGTCAGTCATTAAACCATTACTTAAAAAGTCAGACCTTGACCCACATATACTAAATAATTATAGGCCTATTTCAAATTTACCGTTTCTCTCTAAAATACTAGAAAAAGTAGTCGCCAGTCAGCTTCAGACACACCTTATGCATTACAATTTATTTGAGAAATTCCAGTCTGGTTTTCGCACTGGTCATAGTACAGAAACGGCACTAACACGGGTTGTAAATGACATTCTGATATCCTCTGATGAAGGAAACTCAACTGTAATTATGTTGTTGGACTTAAGTGCAGCATTTGACACCATTGACCATTCTATTTTACTGCACAGGCTAGAAAATGATGTTGGGCTTACAGGCACCGTGCTCGCTTGGTTTAGTTCTTACTTATCAAATCGATTCCAATATGTACAGAAATGTGCTGACAGTACTCCATCATTATACACAGAAGTTCAATATGGTGTCCCGCAGGGCTCAGTACTGGGACCCTTACTGTTTTCACTGTACATGCTTCCACTGGGATCTATCATTAGGAAACATAATGTTAATTTTCACTCGTATGCAGATGACACCCAGTTATACCTTTCATTTAAATCAAATGAAGTTTCTCCAATGTTGTCTTTAATTAGTTGTGTTAGTGAATTAAAGGAGTGGATGAATAAGAACTACTTGTCTTTAAATACAGATAAAACAGAGATGTTAATTGTTGGAGGGAATGATGCTGATCACAATAATATTTTGTCATCATTTAACTCAGTGGGAATCCCAGTCAATTTTACTGAATCAGCCCGCAATCTAGGAGTTATCTTTGACTCTAGCATGTCATTTAAAGCGCATATTACAAAGTTGTCCAAAACATGTTTCTTCCATCTTAAAAATGTTAGGAAATTAAGGCGCTTTTTAAATAAACAGGATTCTGAGAAACTAATTCATGCATTTATCTCTAGTAGGATTGACTACTGCAATACGGTGTTCACTGGATGTTCAAACTGTTCTTTATACAGCCTCCAGTTAATCCAAAATGCGGCTGCGAGAATTATTACAAGAACAAGAAAATACGAACACATAACTCCAGTTCTTAAATCCTTACACTGGCTCCCGGTTAAGTTTAGGGCAGATTTCAAAATCCTTCTTTTAACATATAAATCATTAAATGGTCGAGGTCTGGCTTACTTGTCTGAACTTATCATGACTTACAAACCAGAGCGCACATTAAGATCTCAAGATGCCGGTCTGCTTATGATTCCAAGGATTAATAAAATAACAGTGGGGGGTCGAGCTTTTAGTTACAGGGCCCCTAAACTGTGGAATGGTCTGCCTGCTACTATAAGAGATGCCCCTTCGGTCTCAGCTTTTAAATCCCGGCTGAAGACTCACTACTTCAGTTTAGCATATCCTGACTAGAGCTGCTAATTAACTGTACAGACTGCATCTCTGTTGTTAGTCATTAGCACTTAAACATAAGTAACATGACAGTTATAATTGTATACTAACCCTCACTTATTCTGTTTTTCTTCTCGGTACTCAAATGTGGCACTTGGTGCCATGGCCCACCTGCCAAGTTGTTTTGCCTGCCTAAGGAAAAGTCATCCCAGATGGAGGATCGCAGGAATCGTGGGAGAGAGAGGTCCTTTCATCGGATTGGCTGGCCCAGCACTGTTTCAGCTGTGGAATGGCCAAATGGGGGAGGAAGCTTGAAGGATGAGGTCTCCAGGACTCTAAACAAATACAAATCTTATTATGGGATATATCATTTACTGTTAAATTCTACTCTGTACTTCTAAAATTTATATATATATTTTTTTTTATTTCTTACTATATTGAGAAATTGTTCTGTGTACTGTACTGTATTGTATTGTATTGACCCCCTTCTTTTGACACCCACTGCATGCCCAATCTACCTGGAAAGGGGTCTCTCTTTGAACTGCCTTTCCCAAGGTTTCTTCCATTTTTCCCTACTAGGTTTTTTTGGGAGTTTTTCCTTGTCTTCTTAGAGAGTCAAGGCTGGGGGGCTGTCAAGAGGCAGGGCCTGTTAAAGCCCATTGCGGCACTTCCTGTGTGATTTTGGGCTATACAAAAATAAACTGTATTGTATTGTATTGTATTGTACTGACACTGTGCGACCATGAGCAAGTCACTTGACCTGCCTGTAATCTAATTGGAAAAACAAATGTAATGTAACCAGTTATCTCTCTGAATTATTGTAAGTTTCATTGGATAAAGGCATCAGACAAATAAATAAATGTAACATGCAAAGCCTATGTAATCCTGAGCAAGGACATGGGGAGCTGCAGCATGGGGTGCAAGTCAAGGACAATTCTTGGATAGGTTGCCAGTCCAGTGCAGGGTAAATGCTTTCACACACACACATACCCATACACTTAAAGGTTAATTTGGCACTGTCAATCCACCTAACCTGCATGTCTTTGGACTGTGGGAGTGCCTGGAGGAAACCAATGCAGATTCCACTCAGGGTGGACCTGGGATGCAAATCCAGGTTTCCTTACTATGTGGCAGCAGGCTACTACAGTTCTATGATGCCCAAGTACTGTATCACATTATATCTTATATCTTGAAACAACAAATTCTCTCCTTATCAACTGAAGCTTTCAGGATCCATTCCATCAATGGACCTAGATTTAACAGACAAACAATAGTAGAAAAATTTCCTGCAATTTTGTTTATATGTTTAGAAAATAGGACTGTCTCTTCAGGCATACCGCTGTGTTGTATTTACTTATATGTGCCCTCAGGGTGACTCTCCATGTTGTCAGTCTTGCCTGAAAATTGCCAGGTCTATTATCTAGTAACTACACATTGGCCAGAAAAATGCTTGGTATATAAGCTTGGTTGCCACGGTATTTGGCTCTCACTTGAATGCGCACCAGTTATTCTTAGTTGCCAGTTGTGCTGTTTGAGTATAATTGGTGGGAGTAGCTCTGTATTTAATACTCTAAAAGTAAAATTCTAAAAACTTGTTCCAATGTTAAAAAGGATCTGTCAATCATAGGTAATAATCATAATAACTAAGTGTACAAATAACAAAAATAACAAAATTACATACAAAAGATTACAATTTTCTTCCGCCTTTGGGTGCATCCTTGTTGCTTTTAAAAAAATAGTCAATTTGATAAGAGTTTCGGTTAGTGGCATCAGAACGGGAAGATGGCTACAGAATCTTAGGCCCCTAAACTACTGCATCAACAATAACAACAATACTTATTTATATAGCACATTTGCATACAAATGATGTAGCTCGAAGTGCTTTACAGGATGAAGAAAGAGACAAAAAACAAAATATATAAAAAGTAAAATTAGGCAATACTAATTAATATAGAATAAAAGTAAGGTCTGATGACCAGGGAGGACATAAAAAACAAAAAAAAACTAATAAAGAAAAAAAAAAGCAAAATCTGCAGGGGTTCTGAGGCCATGAGACCGGCCAGCCCCCTCTAGGCATTCTACCTAACATCAATGATCTCAATCAGTCCTCATAGTTTTCAGGCTTCACATGTAAGAATTAGATGATGATGGTCATATGGACCTCTGGGCTTCAATCCATCAATGTAGGGACAGCATGGTGCTTTGATCAGGTGGTGGTGGCGCAGATCACCAGCACAGAAAACCAAAAAAAAGAACAGCAGAAAAAGTAGGGGTTAGTATGGATTTCAGAGCCATCATGAATGACAGTGATAAATGCATATACAGAATATCAGAGCTAAACTAAAATGAAGCTATGAGAATGCCAAGTTAAAATAATGAGTTTTTAGCAGTTTTTTAAAGTGCTCCACCCTATTAGCCTGGCTAATTCCTATTGGCAGACTATTCCAGATTTTAGGTGCGTAACAGCAGAAGGCCGCCTCACCACTTCTTTTAAGTTTAGCTCTTGAAATTATAAGCAGACACTCATTTGATGATCTAAGGTTACGATTTGGGGTGTAAGGTCAAAGGCATTCCGAAATATAGGATGAAGTGAGATTATTTAAGGCTTTGTAAACCATAAACAGTATTTTAAAATCAATTCTAAATGACAAAGGTAACCAGTGTAGTGACATCAAAACTGGAGAGATGTGCTTGGATTTTCTTTTCTTAGTTAAGATTGTGGCAGCTGCATTCTGCATTAGTTATAATCGATTGATATCTTTTTTGGGTAGTCCTGAGAGGAGTGCGTTACAGTAATCTAGCCATCTGAAAACAGAAACGTGAACTAATTTTTCAGCATCTTGCAATGTTATATGAGGTCTCATTTTTGCTATATTTCTTAAGTGAAAAAATGATGTCCTATTAATTTGATTAATATGTGATTTAAAGTTCAGGTCCGAGTCAATAATTACCCCTAAATTCTTTACCTCTGTCTTGACTTTTAATCCTAATGGATCAAATTTATTTCTAATACCCTCATTATATCCACTTTTGCCATTCACTAAAATTTCTGTTTTCTCCTTCTTTAGTTTGAGAAAATTACTACTCATCCATTCAGAGCAAAGGCACTGTCTTTTTGTCCATTATATATGATCTAATGCCACTGATCAATGTTATACTAGTGTTCAAACACACGGGACAGCCCAAGGTGGATCACACTCTTCAGATTTATGTATGTGTAAGAAAGTGTGCAAAAACCCATGATGGGACTCCCTTCCAGCCTTTGATTTTAAATATGTGTAAGAATGTGTGTAAAGGGGGATAACACCCTGATTCCTGCAAATTGCTTTTTCTGTTCAACCCAAAAGTGGACAGAACAATACTGCTGCATGTACTGTTTGGAAGAACAAGTTAGAAGTCCCAAGCAACAGAGGTTTTATTTATTTGTTGATTGGCAGTTATTTTAAAAAAGGGTGGAGCAGAGGAATACATAACAGAATTTGTTACATAGAATTCTTATTACATAAACATAAATTCAAAGTTTAAGTCAAAGCACAGAAAAAAAATCTCAAACCA
This sequence comes from Erpetoichthys calabaricus, assembly GCF_900747795.2. Classification (NCBI taxonomy): domain Eukaryota; kingdom Metazoa; phylum Chordata; class Cladistia; order Polypteriformes; family Polypteridae; genus Erpetoichthys; species Erpetoichthys calabaricus. The sequence goes on from NC_041394.2 coordinate 296,810,137, forward strand.
GAATTTTTTTTCCCTAAGAGATTATTTGCTTGCTAGAGTGCTAAATTTCACATGAAGGCCATTTTGTATGAAGCCTTAAAGCAATACTTCATGTCCTTCACAAACGTTCCTAACACTACAAGAGTATGGTGTTTCACACCCACGGTTTTTCTCACTGTATTTTGAAGCAAAAATTGTTTTTGTATACTTGGCAAACTTGAGTTAGTTTAATCTGAGCATTAGACTCTGTCAATGGCGTGTCTTGTATTCTGTCCTGTCTTGTTAATTTAGTTGTGATTTTCTTAGGGGGGACATCATGGCTCATCCACCAGGAGGGTTACGTCTCTGCTACGTGTAAATGTTACTGTCCTCTTGGTACCCTACTGTGATCACAGGCATGTATTGGGTTGACTATTAGCATGTTTCATTCTGAGATTTCTGTTCTTCTTTGAAAAGAGTGTCTTGTGCTTTGCAGGTAATGGGGGAGCCGCTGCCGCATAGTGGAGGTCAGCTATGGCAGGGGTTTGTTTAAAATTAGGATGAAGGTAATTGTGAAACTGACCTTGGTAGTGAACAAAAAGTGAGTCCATGGGATAAAACCTTTGGCTTACCTGTCAGTTTACATCTCCTTCCTTAACTAAGCTCTGAACAATAAGCAAAATAAGGTGAATGTGCTTATAAATTGCTGTTATTAAGAGTCCATGCAGGGTTGCTGGGCTTGCTCTCCATGACAAGGCTAGAGGCACCAACAGTACTAAAGGACCTTGGATTAGAAACACTTCCTCTAGTTATAGGGCGGAACAACAAGTGATTGTTTAGGCATACAGCTAGGATGCCCTCTAAACAATTTCTCTGGTGGTTGTAATAGGCACAACCCCCCAGGAGAAGACACAGATGTAGATCCAGGAAATGTTGGCAAAAATATTCTTCTTGCCTAGAATTTCTTCATTATAAAATTAAAATGTTTGTTAAGGATAGTGTGTACTGGACAGTTAATCTTGGTTGGTTGCTACATGATCTTCACCAGGAGAAAATAAATTAATGAATAAATTAATTAAAAATAGTCTGAGCAAGTATGCCTGAGTTTCATAATAAGTATGAATATCTTATTCCATTTTCATATTGTTTGATCACATTATATTTAACTGTTGTTAGGTGAATAAATGTAATAATTTGTTTTAGTTCTAGAAATATCAATGGGACTCATTCAGACATTACAGTAAAACCGACAGGGGCATTCAGAGGTGCTGTTCACAGTAGATTCTTTGAAGAATATACCCAGCAAAGATTTATTGTGATTATCATTAATAATATTTTCTTTTTAGTTGATACCTTCACTCAAGGTGTCTTCTAGAAAGCAATACACATGAGGTCCACTGCTTTGTTTACATGTGAAGAAGAAACAAAGCAAAACTCATTTTAAAGAATTGCAGAAACCTAGCTCAGATATTCCCAAGACAAGGTGAAAGTTAGAAGCCTCACCAGACTTTTGTTTGTTGACTGTTGATAGGGTCAGTACAGCTAAGCCAGCTGTCACAATTCATAGTAGTGTGTTCCTGCATGTGTCATATTCATTACACAATACAAAATAATAGAGGAAAAAAGAGACAGTAATATAACACATTGTACTGCACATAGCAAAATAACTTTACATTAACTCTAATATGAACATGATCCTCTATAAAAAACAAATTGTGTTTTAATGTAAAACACCATCAGCCTCCTTATCGTCCATGTACACAAAGTTAAGCCAGCTTGACATACCATTAGAAAGTAGTTGGTAAGTAATCTGCTTAATGCAAAACTGGGGATAGTTAAGGTAGTGGAGCCAGAGCACATCAGGCACAAATTGGGAACCAGCCCTGGAAGGAGCATAATCCATCACTGGGCACAGTAATGCACACATTCACCTACCTGGGTAATTTACTTCTGAAAAATAAGATACACACCTCACTGATTTTTATACCAAAATTCCCATGCAGACGACTGGAGAAAGTTTACAAAATGCACAAACAGAATGTGACTGAACAGAGATTAAGAACCATGAGGCAGCAGCATTGATCAATTAATGGATATGTTCATGCTTTAATGCATATTATGCAATATTGTAAAGTTGATTACCACAATGGTTCCTTTATTAAAAATTGTAAATTCATCCATCCATCTATCCATTATCCAACCCGCTATATCCTAACTACAGGGTCACAGGGGTCTGCTGGAGCCAATCCGAGCCAACACAGGGCGCAAGGCAGGAAACAAACCCCAGGCAGGGCGCCAGCCCACCGCAGGGCACGCACACACACACACTCACACACCAAGCACACACTAGGGACAATTTACAATCGCCAATCCACCTAACCTGCATGTCTTTGGACTGTGGGAGGAAACCGGAGTACCTGCAGGAAACCCACGCAGACACGGGGAGAACATGCAAACTCCATGCAGGGAGGACTTGGGAAGCAAAACCGGATCTCCTAATTGCGAGGCAGCAGCGCTACCACTGCACTACCGTGCCGCCCTAATTATAAATTCATTTAATTAAAAATAACAAATACTCGGATAGCATTCACTAACAAAACAGTAACCATAATTCAAAAGTGCATGAATACTCTAAAACCACTTTAATGTAAAGAAGTACTATATGTAAGCAAAAAGAAATACTGATCACCATTTAAGATGGGCAACACTAACTACAGATGGGATAGCATCTTGTTTAAATTTGTAACATCACATCCAATAGGCAGTAACATATAAAACTGCATGCAATCAAGTATGGGCCAGTAACATCACTTCAAGAGAGGCCTATAAAATCAAGAAGTTAATTAAAAGGGCAGACTCAGTTATGGGATGCACTCTGGAATCCCTAAAGGTAGTAGCAAAGGAGAGAATTAAAACAAAACTGGGGGCCATTATGAACAATGCTGCACATCCTCTTTCTGACACACTAATGCTGAGAATTTTCAGTCAATGAATTATTCAGCAAAAGTGTGTCAAGAAACACAACTGGTTCTCCTTTACACCAACAGTAATATGCCTGCATAATGCCTCACTGGGACTGGGAATGCCAAGTCAGAAGGTTTCTTTCTTTTCAGTCATTCTGGTGTGTCTTCAGACTATATTGTGTGTGTGTGTGGGTGTGTATATATATATATATATATATATATATTGTGATATGTGGCCAGCCTTTCATCCCGGCCAGGTCAGGTGAAGCCCTTCCTGCAGCATGGAGGTGCCCTGAATGCCAGCAGGGAATACTGGACAATGTAGTTTTTATTCTCAGCCTTGTTGGATACCTTGGGGCCCGCTAAAGAACGCTGGGAAGTTTCTTGAGACTATTAGCCTTACGACCAGGAAGTACGTCAGAGTCACGTGGACAAAGGGAATGATGTGCTTCCTGGGTGAAGAAAAGAAGGATTTTTTTATCTGACCCGGAAGTGTTCCAGGTCACATGGACATAGAGGGTGAAACGCTTCTGGGTCAAGGACTATAAAAAGGACAGTGAAACACCAGAGCATTGAGCTGAGCTGGGTGGAAGGGTGGCAACGCGTATAGGAGTGGAGGATTGTATTGATTGCTTATTATTGATTATTGATTTGTATTGTGGAGTGTAGGTGCTTTGTGCACTTTATTATTGTCCAAATAAATAATTATTGGACTTTTACCTGGTGTCTGACGAGTGGTCAGAGGGTTCAAGGGGTCGAGAGGACCTCAAACTGTCACTATATATATATAAAATAAAAAAAAAATCTTGCAACGAGACGTCATCTTCTGAAGAGAGACAGAGAGACACTTGAGAGGGGCAGAGACACTTTCACTTCCCGCAACACGGTCAAGATCACGTCATACTGACATCCATTAGAAGCATATCTCGTGAGACAGTCACCTACGCAAGGAAATTAATAATCAGCCAGAACAAGTGGAATTGAAAACCTTGCAGGTCCAAACAGGGTCAGAAATAAAAGACAAAGAGTAAAAGACACAGTAGAACTTCATAAAGACGTTCAAAAACCTTGGCGCGATACACATGTAGAGCAAGTTCAAAAATATGACAGTACTAAAATTCGAAGGTGTCAAACAAAAGAGACTACAGATCGCATTCTCGCAAACAAACATAAATTATTACTAGGTGAAATAATGGAACAGCAAAAAGAGCTCAAATATATGGATATAAGCGATATGTCAGAAGTATGTAGATATTGTAAGGCTTTAACACTAAAATTACCAGAGCCTACAAAAAAACTTGTAGATCCGTCCCACCTTAATTCGCTTCTTAAATCTGTTCACACCTCTCCGTCATCGTCTTTTGTCTTCTAAATGTGCAGATAAAGACAAGCTGCAAACAGCCGACTATTCCATCCCCCCAGCGACTTAGAACGTGCACGAACTTCTCCCAGCTCATGCCTTGATTGATTATCTGGGAGTGAAGTGGAGTTTTAGAGTGGAAATAATAGATCGTTATTTGGAACACACGCATTTCATGTGTGTTCCGTTTCTACAGTAATCTGTGTAAACACATTTTTAAAACAGAAATGTTTTTCATATTCTAGTAGTAAATGACAAAATGTAGGCATAAACTATATAATGTATGAAGCCTGAAGTCCAAATATCAAAGAAACACTTTCACGAAAGGTACAAATATAACAGAACAAGTGCGCTTTTATTCAAAAATATAACTGCAGAAAAAAAAAGCCGCCTTAGTGTGCGACACTCATTTACTATGATGGCCCTGTGGAGCAACAGTATCAGTTGCTGACTGGGAATCAAAAGGTCACTAGTTTGATCCTGCACAGCTCCTTTTTGAGAAGTGAACTGGTCTTATTTTTACTATTTTAGAATAAAAATATACATTTAGTTAGATAGATAGATAGATAGATAGATAGATAGATAGATAGATAGATAGATAGATAGATACTTTATTAATCCCAAGGGGAAATTCACTATTCATTTGATTTCAGTCTGTAACAGCCGGTGTAATTTATGATATTTGTAAAGGTTAGCTTTGTTTTTTTTTTTTTTATTCACTTTTCATTCACTCTCAGTCATGTTCGGGATCCTTCCCTATCCCATCTGACACTGCTGCTTTCACATAAAGACGCGCTATAGCTCTGCAGTGTATCACGATACATACGACCGCGTGTTTTTTTTCCCCCAATCTTGCCATCTCCCCCCACATGTTGCTGTATGCTGTTTCTTTTGTACTCCAGGACATGCAGAGGAAAACATAGTAAAGAGCAGTAACTTCAGCGCTATATGCAATCATCAGACACTCCCCATCTGACACTGCTGTTTTCACATAAAGACACGCTATAGCTCACCCAAGGAGTGCCCTTCCTACATTTACGACATGTGTACTTGTTGCAGTGTACACACCTCTCTGTGCTATGGTTCCTATTACACTGAACAAGCACCTGTAATTTTCAGCTCTTTTCATTATCTCAAAACAAATATATGTGACGTTTTGAAGAAATCATTTTATGACGCGAATACAGTGATCCCTCGCTATATCGTGCTTCGCCTTTCGCGGCTTCACTCTATCGCGGATTTTATATGTAAGCATATTTAAATATATATCGCGGATTTTTTGCTGGTTCGCGGATTTCTGAGGACAATGGGTCTTTTAATTTCTGGTACATGCTTCCTCAGTTGGTTTGCCCAGTTGATTTCATACAAGGGACGCTATTGGCAGATGGCTGAGAAGCTACCCAACTTACTTTTCTCTCTCTCTCTCTTGCGCTGACTTTCTCTGATCCTGACGTAGGGGGTGTGAGCAGGGGGGCTGTTCGCACACCTAGACGATACGGACGCTCGTCTGAAAATGCTGAAAGATTATCTTCACGTTGCTATCTTCTGTGCAGCTGCTTCCTGAAGCGACATGCTGCACGGTGCTTCGCATACTTAAAAGCTCGAAGGGCACGGATTGATTTTTGACTGTTTGTTTTTCTCTGTCTCTCTCTCTCTCTCTCTCTCTCTCTCTCTCTCTCTCTCTCTCTCTCTCTCTCTCTCTCTCTCCCTGCTCCTGACGGAGGGGGTGTGAGCTGCCGCCTTCAACAGCTTTGTACCGGCGGTGCTTCGCATACTTAAAAGCCAAACAGCCCTATTGATTTGTTTGCTTTCCTCTGTCTTTCTGACAGTCTGTGCTCCTGACGCACACTCCTTTGAAGAGGAAGATATGTTTGCATTCTTTTAATTGTGAGACAGAACTGTCATCTCTGTCTTGTCATGGAGCACAGTTTAAACTTTTGAAAAAGAGACAAATGTTTGTTTGCAGTGTTTGAATAACGTTCCTGTCTCTCTACAACCTCCTGTGTTTCTGCGCAAATCTGTGACCCAAGCATGACAATATAAAAATAACCATATAAACATATGGTTTCTACTTCGCGGATTTTCTTATTTCACGGGTGGCTCTGGAACGCAACCCCCGCGATGGAGGAGGGATTACTGTAGTACCAATTAGAAAACATCGTCGAAGTAATGCAATATTATTTGAAAACGAACAGCGTCAGATTGGGTGTGATTTATACTGGCGCTGTTACTTAGAGTCAGATCAGAAGCTGAATAAGCTGAATAAGCTCCTGTTCTGACTCTAAGTAAAAAAGCATGAATTAATCAACAGAAATAACCGCGATCGACATTTTAAACTTAACGATTTACAGTGCATACCAATTTATAAATTTTATGTCTATTTGAGGCTACAAAGAAAAAAAAAACACTCCCTCCCCAGCGGGGACTCGAACTCTGGTCTCTACAGCACGGCAGAGTCAGCAAATCTCAACGTTACGCCATGGAGAGTGTTGTTACATCCTTACACCTTTTGTGAAAGTGTTTATTTGATGTTTGGCTGTCAGGCTTCACACATTCTATAGTTTATGCCTACATTTTGTAACATTTATTACTAAAATATGAAAAACTTTCTGTTTTAACAATGTGTTTACACAGATTACTGCAGAAACGGAACACACATGAAATGCATGTGTTCCAAATAACGATCTATTATTTTCACTCTAAAACTCCAGTTCAGTCACTCCCAGATAACCAAACAAGGCATGAGCTGGGAAAACTTAGTGAATATTTTGCGATGGTGGGGGATGGAATAGCCGGCTTTTTGCTGCTTGTCTTAATCGGCACATTTAAAAGACAAAAGAGAGGTGAGAACGGTTTTAAGGTGGGCCAGATCTACGAGTTTTTTCGTAGACTCTGGTAATTCTAGTGTTAAAGTTTAAGTCGGAGGCTTGTAGATCATCTAATTTGTGTTGCCATCAGGGAAAAGTACTGCTGCTTCCCAATGAAGAGGCGTTTCCGCAAGAATTAAAAGATTTGTTGTTTGGTGAAAGTGAAATCTACAAACACTACAGGCAAAATATACGCATCTACAATAATCTTTTTGCGTTAGCATCATTCAATGCACAAAACTTTGAATTACACAATAATGGAACATAAGCTATGAGAATCTGTGTTCCTGCAACAAGTTTAATTTCGAACAAAACACATTTTGGTCAGGTGTATCTTTATGATCATGGAGAAGCGTAAGAGTTAAATGATCCGACGTAATAGAAATTATACAGCCAATAAAGGATACAAATCCGTACGTCCAAAAGTACCGCACTTTACACGAAATTTATCAGCAAAACACGGACAAAGAAATTTTCTTGGATTTCTATATAAATCCAAAAGATCACAGTCACATTTATAATAAACCCACATGTGACCAATTGTCAGAGATAATAATTTCAAAAGACGGAGATATCAAAGACAGAGTAGATATTCGTGTACATCTAAAGGCAAAGTATGATTCGTCATTTATGTCAAATACATCTCCACATGCCGACCATTTACTCTTTCCTTTGCTTTTCCCAGATGGCGAAATAGGATGGTCATACAATATGAAACAAACACATTCAGAAAAATTAATAACACCCACACAATATTTCGGGTCAAAATTAGCGATATGTTCCCTTGTATTTAACCCACTTATATCATCTCAACGCTGTAAAAGTCACAGCTCTTCTTTATTAAACGAATCAACCTAAACTTAGAATGGAACATATGCAAGGGTGTCATTGATCACGTTTAAAATTTAAATATCAATAGTTCAGACAAATTCAAAACAGGTAAAGCAGTAATATTATCGTCATCATATCAAGGTAGTCCAAGAGCATTGCAAAAGTTATATCTAGTTATATATAGTACTATCGGTCGGCCAGATTTATTTCTTACAATGATGTACAATCCACCATGGCCAGAAATCTGCAGCTTGGTGAGAACAATGCCACCGGCTACAGCGGCACTGGATATTCCTACTTTCGTAACAAGATTGTTTTATCACAAAGTCTTATTTTTATTGCATGAACTCGAAACGGTGTTCGGGCAAAAAGAAGATCTTGAAATGCCATTCGTATTAAACCATTTACAGTTTCCCGTGAGAATAGCTTTTGCAATTACAACAAATCACAAGGACAAACATTTGAAAAAGTCGGTTTATTTATAAGAGACAAAGAAATGATATTCACTCACGGCCAGTTATACATTGGATTATCACGCTATAAGACCAAACAAGGGATCAAAATTCAATGTGATCTTGAAGAAAAGTTCATTCCAAATATTGTTTTTACTGAAGTTTTAAAATAAAAAGTGAACATAATACATATTTAACAATTCCCATGAAAAAAAACACTTTAAATTGAATTTCCACAGGACCAAACCTGGAGGTTGGCGAACAAAGCGAGCAGGGGGCAGAGCCCCTTGATATATATCAGGGACATGCGGTCAGGGGAGGAAGGTGAGGGTCATCATGAAAAGTAAAAAAACTAATAATTATAACATAAAATAAATTTGTCCATTGGTCTGTGCTATTAATTTGTTTTCTGTATTATTCCAATAATTTTGATCATTTCTATAGTCAAAATTGCTGAATTGGCGCATTTCCTGTTCAAATACAGCAGAGAAACACAAGGTGCGACGAGCCTCTCCTCACATCGGACTGCGCTATCCCTCACACACTGGGTCGATGCATGCAATTGGTGCGTGCCTGTTGCATTCTCTCTGTATGTCGCAAATATAAGGTTTGCAGACACTTTTATTATACACCCTGACTTTCCACAGTCTGGCTAATATCTTTAATCAAAGTATGTGACATATTTAGTCTTGCTGATCGATCATAAAACCGCAGTGAAAAGGCACAAGGTGAGGCAGACAGTACCATGCCACACTAAAGGGGGTGGATGTGAGCCCAACAGGTGCTCATTGCAGCTGTTCTTCTACGCAGAGGAGCCAATAAGTTAGCAATATCAGAAAGTCAAATGCACTGCAGCACTCCATTTATTTTTATTTTTTGTTTCGACTCACTGCCAAAATGGAAGATTAAGACTTTTAAAAGTCAGTGTGTAGTGCTGCTGCCTCACAGTTAGGAGACCCGGGTTCGCTTCCCGGGTCCTCCCTGCATGTAGTTTGCATGTTCTCCCCATGTCTGCGTGGGTTTCCTCCAGGTACTCCAGTTTCCTCCCACTGTCCAAAGACATGCAGGTTAGGTGCATTGCCGATCCTAAAATTGTCCCTGGTGTGTGTGTGTGTGTGTGTGTGTGTGTGCGCCCTGCAGTGGGCTGGTGCCCTGCCCGGGGTTTGTTTCCTGCCTTGTGCCCTGGGATTGGCTTCAGCATACCCCCAAGAAATTGACAGAGATTTTTGTGGGGAAAGATAGGCATATGGATTTCATTTACAAGTAATACATATGAAGGATGCAGAGGAAATGTGCTCTCTCCGCTCTTTCTCTTGCCTCTATAAATGTAACGTTCTTTCTTAGCCAAATGTGTACCTTAACGATGTGTGTGTAAAGAATGCTGATGAGATATGAAACTACTCTTTTGGGTTCATATATTTGTAAATCTCACTCTGAAGGAGTCACCAGCCATCAACCTCATCGCACATCACTGATATACTGTATATACTGTATATGTTGTCACACACGTGCGAGATGGAGGCAGTCAAAGAGCCTAAAGGTGAGTGAAATATCGCGAGACAGAGGGTCATCACGTGGTGTTTACCTGAATCTCTTTTCACCTATAGAACACCTGAAGAAAAATAAGAATCTCCATTTCCGGGTTCAAAATGGTCGTGATGATGTCACTTCCGGCTCATCATGATGATGTCACTTCCGGTTCCACAATCCTTTGCTTCCCGTCACAACCTGCCAACCATTTCCTGTCCCATCATTCACTCTGTTATAAAAACGCCATTTTGTCTGCAGTAAAGTGTTCAATGTACTTCAAAGTCATATGAATCAGCTACTTTATTTATTGTCTGGATGACAATATAAGGGGACGCTCCCCAAATCTTTATCTGAAGACTCTCTTCACAATTGGCATAGCCGGCCGGATTTGTTTTTCAAGATGTCAGAAGAACAGGACCTCAATACTGTACTTGGTACTATTATGGGTGATCTCCAAACCCTAAAGATCCAGATGGGAGAAACATGGACCCAACTGGCAGAAGCCGAGGCTCGTTCCCTAGCTGGTGTTCGGACGGAAGTCGCTCGGTCACAGCCGATTCTGTTGACTACCCTGACTGAATTGGACGATATTGAGACTTATTTTTTGATTCTTGGCCGAGGTCGGAATGGGCAAACCAGCTGGCTCCCTATTTGAAGGGGACGGCGCAGAGGGCCTATTACGACTTAACTGAGGAGCAGGCTGCCAATTACGATGCTCTAAAACTGGATGTTTTTAAGCACTATGGCGTGTCACCGGAACAGCAGGCGAGAGAATGGCGGGAGTGGCAGTTTGATCCTGAAAGGCCATTAAGAACTCAGGGCTTTGAACCCTGGGGAAAGGTGTCTTGCTGGCTAAGGCCCGATATTAACACCTCACATAATTTCGAGGACATGGACTCCTTGATAAAAATAGCGGAGTGTCATTCGTCGGCCTGTAAATCGGGGCGGTCGGAACGGTTCGCTCGTCAAACCCAACATGTATGTGGGGCAGCTCCTGAGCCCACCTGACAGCCTCCCAAACCTGCCGTCCGTAGAAGGGACAGACCAGCCGGTCTTTCCCGCTGTTTCAAGTGTGGGAAGATTGGACATCTGTCTCCGAACTGCACTTACGAGCCTATGGGTTGTTCGTTAGTAAGGGGAGAAAGGTATTGTGCCACAGTGACTAACCCTTTGTCTCTTCCATATACAGGTGCAGTTATTATAAATGGCAGGAAGGTAAGGGCAATGTTTGATTCCGGGAGTAACATTTCAATTGTTGCTGCCCGTTTCGTTTTACCACAACAGTGGACTAAAATAAAAACTAGTCTAAAGTGTATTCATGGGCACATCCGGTATTATAAAACAGCCAGATGTGTGGTATCGGTGAATCAGAAACTAACTAGTATGGCTATGGCTGTATTACCGGATCCCCCTTTTCCAGTCATATTAGGAAGAGATTGAAATAAAATTACCAGCGGTAATAATGTAACTGTACCTAACAAGAATTTGGGCTTAGTAATGGATAATACTGATCCGACTGCCTCCACGCCATGTCCCACAGTAGCACGGACCCACACGGGTACCCAATGCGAAGAAATCGATGTCCCATCGTCCTCTGCGGGAGCTGGTTCAGTTGACGTAGAGGACGTGGAGGCAGAAGCCCCTCCCATTGAGCTCGAAAGAGATCCCATTCAAGATTTAACTGCCAAATTCCTATTAACACCGTCATCCTTTAAAAGAGAGCAATAGAATGACGATTCCTTAAAATTTGCTAGGAATGCAATAGTATCCACCGAGGGTTATACAACCCTAGATCCCATGCCACCGATGCCATTCTTTGTAATTAAAAATGAATTATTATATAGAGTGGCAGAACACAGGCGTGAAGTGCGAACATTGTTGTTAATTCCACATACTTTTTGGCGAAAGGTATGTGAGTTAGCCCATGCTCACCTTCTAGGAGCCCATTTAGGCTCTGATAAGACATTGGAGAGGATAAAACTCTGATTTTATTGGCCGGTAGTTAATGAGGAGGTCCGGCGATTTTGCACTTCATGTCCCGAGTGTCAACTTCGCCAGATTCCAAGAAGGACTAGAGCTCCTCTCGTTCCCCTTCCCCTTATTGACATCCCTTTTGAACCAGTTGGAATTGATCTCGTAGGACCCCTAGAACCCTTGTTAAAGGGCTTTAAATACATTTTAGTCCTAGTAGATTATGCCGCTCGATTCCCTGAAGCTGTTCCTTTGCACTCGGCTAATACTAAAAATATTGCACGGGAATTGGTAGGAATATTCACTCGTGTTGGGATCCCCAAAGAGGTTTTAACAGACCAAGGGACTCCCTTCACTTCGGAAACATTCAGGGAAGTCGCTAAATTACTCAGAATAAAACATCTGAAAACGTCAGTCTACCATCCCCAAACTGAGGGGCTGGTGGAACGTTTTAATCAAACATTAAAACAGATGTTACACAAGGTAGTTAACAAGGATGGAAGAAACTGGGATCAGTTACTTCCTCTCATTTTGTTTGCCTATCGGGAAGTTCCTCAGACCTCTACGAGGTTTTCTCCTTTTGAATTGTTGCATGGAAGACAAAACAGAGGGCTTTTGGATATGCTAAAAGAAGGATGGGAAGAGGAGGTCCTCCCTACTTCAAATATTCTTGAATATATCGCGCAGTTACACGATAGATTAGAGAAGATTAGACCTATTCTAAAAGAGAATTTGGAAAAAGCACAAGCAGCGCAGTCCTGTTATTACAACAGAAACACCACCATTCAGGAATTTGTCCCGGGTGATCGTGTGATGGTATTAGTCCCAACCTCACATTCAAAATTGTTAGCACAATGGCAAGGCCCTTATAAAATTAAAGAAAGGAAAGGACTCATTGACTATTTAGTTAAACAAACTAATCGTCGACCGAGTGATCGAGTTTATCATATTAATTTGCTGAAGCCGTGGAAGGAAAGGGAACCTGATCCCTCCTCCGGACAGCCTAGTTCACTTTTTATGTCCTGTGCCCATCTTAATTTTGGTCCCAATTTGACATCTGAACAATGACAAGATCTCGAAATAGCTATCTTGTCTGTACCTAAAGTTGTGGACGAAATACCTGGCCGAACTGCGTTGATTGTGCATGATATCATTACTGACCCTGGAGTGTTTGTCAGAGAGAGACCCTATAGGCTCCCGGAGGCAAAGAAAGCGGAAGTAGAGTTGGAAATTAGACGAATGCTGGAATTAGGGGTTATTGAAGAAAGCTATAGCCCTTGGTCTAGTCCAATTGTCTTGGTTTCTAAGCTCGATGGGTCATGGAGGTTCTGTAATGACTTTCGTCGACTTAATCAGGTCTCTAAATTTGATGCGTATCCCATGCCGGATGATGATGGATGATGGATGATGGATGATTTACTCGATCGACTGGGGAACGCTCAATTCCTAACTACTCTTGACATGACAAAAGGGTATTGGCAAATTCCCTTAACGGATTCCGCTAAAGGAAAAACCACTTTTAGTACACCCAGTGAACATTGGCAATACAGGGTTCTTCCTTTTGGTTTGCACAGGGCACCAGCTACTTTCCAGCGTCTGGTAGACACACTGCTACGGCTCCACAATTCATATTGTGCCGCCTACCAGGATGACGTCGTCATTTATTCCGGCACATGGAAGGATCAAGGATATGGCAGGTTCAAACAGTACTCTCCACGCTAGCGTCAGCAGGGCTTCGTATTAATCCAAAGAAATGTTTCTTTGGATTAAGAGAGGCCAAATATTTAGGCTACCTAGTGGGTGGGGGTGTTGTTAAACCACAATGTCTTAAAATTGATGCCATCATGAATTGGCCCCGTCCGATAAATAAGCGGCAGGTACAAGAATTTTTGGGATTGGCAGGTTACTATTGCCGTATTGTACCACATTTCTCTGAAATTGCTACGCTTTTATCTAATTTAACAAAGAAACGAGCACCTTTAAAAGTGGTATGGGATGAATCGGTCGATAAAGCATTCAGTGACTTAAAATTGGCACTTACGTCAGCACCTTTATTGAAATCTCCTGACTTTTCTATTCCTTTTATTCTCCAGACCGACACATCGACCACAGGATTGGGTGCCGTGCTGAGCCAATGTGTTGACGGTGCTGAACACCCCGTTATGTATCTAAGCCGGAAACTGCTAGATCGGGAGACCAAGTATGCTGTGGTGGAGTGGGAAGCCTTGGCGATTAAGTGGGCTATCACGTCATTATGGTACTACCTATTGGGGCGTGAATTTACTCTGGTGACAGACCATGCCACTTTACAGTGGATGTCTCTTCATCGGGAGTCTAATCCTCGAATCACTAGGTGGTTTTTAGATCTTCAACCTTATCATTTTAGTGTTACTTATCGTAGAGGTTCCTTGCAGGCCAACGCAGATGCTCTCTCCTGTGTCCACAACCTCTCGGTGCAGGTCGCCTGACCTGATGGGTCTGGGCTGAGGGGGGGGTCATGTCACACACGTGCGAGTTGGAGTCAGTCAAAGAGCCTAAAGGTGAGTGAAATATCGCGAGACAGAGGGTCATCACATGGTGCTTACCTGAATCTCTTTTCACCTACAGAAAACCTGAAGAAAATTAAGAATCTCCATTTCCAGGTTCAAAAATGGTCGTGATGACGTCACTTCCGGTTCGTCATGATGACGTCACTTCCGGTTCCACAATCCTTTGCTTCCCATCACATCCTGCCAACCATTTCCTGTCCCATCATTCACTCTGTTATAAAAACACCATTTTGTCTGCAGTAAAGTGTTCAATGTACTTCAAAGTCATATGAGGGGGCAACCGCCCTGGTGGCTTTTTGGGACCACAGGAACAGAGCTTAGAAGCTCAACCCTATACGGGCCTGTGGTTATCTCCAGAGGGCGCCCCGATGCCTGAGGAGCCCTGGCCCTCAGCACTTCTGCCACATCCGGAAGTGCTGGGGGGAAGAAGACCAGGGACACCCGGAGTGCTTCCGAGTGCACAGCCGGCACTTCCGCCACACCAGGGCTCATTGGGAGGCACCTAGAGCATGTCCGGTTGATTATGAAAGGAGCCGCCTCCCTCCATTCGATGGCTGGAGTCAGGAGGAAGAAAGACGGAGCTCGGGAGGAGAGAAGTGGAGCCGGACCAGAGAGGAAGGCATTGGTTGAGAGGCCTGGACTTTGGGGTGAAAGTGGGTTGTGTGCTGTCACTTTGTAAATAGTATGTACAATAAACGTGTGTTGGGTTTTGTACCTATGGTGTCTGTCTGTCTGTGTCCAGGTTGTTTACCACAATGCACATACACACTCAGTAAATACTGGAAATATTTCCACATTAAAGACTTGTTAAGTTAGCCACAAGACAAACATAGTGGCCATTTTGAGCCCTGCAAGAGTTACAAGGCTTTAGTGACAGTTCAATAAACACAGTGCAACTCTCTCTGTAATTTGCAATCTTTTTCTCTCTCTTTCTCTCTCTCTCTGTCTGTCATACACAGACAAGAAGTTGATGTTTGGCACAAACCAGACTGGCCACATACTTAATCAAATAAAAAGCATTTCTACTTTAATGAATATTATTATGTTAATTCAGCTTAGCTTTCAATAGTGTGAACATTAGACCTTCATGTCTGCAAAGGTCTAAATACAGGTCCAATTTCAATACTTCACACCAGTTCATGCTTTATGGAAATTGTAGGTGGTCCATTAGGCCTGTCCTTTGTTATCATACTGTGGGTATCATTCAAAATTTCCACCCCTTGTAACTTTAGCTCCTGGGCAATCTCTGTTTTGTCCATGATGCAGGTGTTATCACTGGTCCTTAGAGCAGAACTCTGTACACTTAGTGTTGCTTATAGTGAAGTAAAGTTTATAGAGGAATAAGGACTCAGCTATGATGGATTATGATCCTTACTCAGGCTGAGACAAAGTAATTTTAAAATGACTGCTCCTTTAACAATGTTCTCTTATTGTATTTGTAGCCAGTGAAGCTGCACTTCTATGTTGATGGTCAATCTTTTACCCCACTGATAATAATTTGCATCAGTGACATAGAGTCAGGAGTGGTCTGCCTTATCTAAAAGCAACCCACTTCCTCAGCCATTTCATTATTTGAGGGAGCTTTGGAAGGAGAACATGTTCTGCCTTCAAATTCCTAACAGGTCTCATTTAAAGTGGTACATGGGGCCACCGCTCAGGTGTTCCTCCAGGCAATTGCATAGTTTGCCTATGCAGGTGGGCCAACGCTACCAACAGGAAGAGGTCTCCAAAAGGAATATAGAAGTTTACTTTGATACATTTTTATTCTGTAGACAATGTCAAGAAAAAAAATATGAATATATTGTTTTCCTTTAAAGAATATAAATAAATGACTGTATAATTCCCTAGTAAGTTCTCATATAGCATATGTTATTCAGTTTTGGTCACAGGACTAGAAAAAAGACACAGCTGCTAGAGAAGCTATGCAGGGACTATTAGCCAAATGCATCCTGAGAATAAAGTCTTGTCCTAATATAAAAGGCTAGGTCAAGTGCAAAGCAAATCTAGGTCTTTCAATTTCTCAAACATAGCAGTAAAATTGATCCATCAATATTCAGTTAAAAAGTTAATCATATTGTCACATCAGTACAAATTAATGGAAAGTGCACTTAATATTTAAGCCATGAAGCACTTCCTCTCACAAATAATTGTGTGAACTGGGGACAAACTAATCATGTAGTTGAAGTAGACACCTTGAAAGTTAAAAAAAATATCTGGATAAGAAATTGGAACAACTTAGATATTAGCTACAAATGAGGTTGGTGGACTGAAATGCCTTCTCTCCTTTGTCAAGCTTATGCTCTTTTGTTAAGGAGATACACTACTGAGTTAACAACACAAAAAGTATAGCTCCTCTGACTCTGACCAATGGCATATCATCTCTTTGTGGGGGATGAACTCCTCATTTTAATGAAAGGTGTAAGCTTGCAAGTGCTGTGGAAAGGGTCTAAACATTTCCTTCAAAGAAAATGGCTGAATACACTGTTTATTACATTTAGAGTACTGAGAAAAGCGCTATATAAATGTAATGAATTATTATTATTATTATTATTCTGAGTACATCTTTGTGTTGTTTTCATGATGCTTTGCAAGGTACGTTAGGCATACTCCATGAACATTTTAAGAGGAAAGCAGTGATACTCCGATTGATCAGCCACCAATTGAAATTAGACAATTGTCATCCCCAAATAACTTGATTAGAAAAACAAAACTATTTTTAGCCTCTACTTTCCTAAGCATTATGGTAATAAAGTTGTAGTGTTCCTTTAGGCCAAGTATTACGGTATTTTAGGAAGTGGCCATCTACATTAGAACATTAGAACAATCTAGGCAAGAACAGGCCATTTAGCCCAAGAAAGCTCGACAGTCCTATCCACTTAATTCTTCTAACATAACGTCAAGTAGAGTTTTGAAAGTCCCTAAAGTTCAGCTGTCTACCACACTACTTGGTAGTTTATTCCAAGTGTCTGTGGTTCTCTGTGTAAAGACAAACTTCCTAAAGTTTGTGTGAAATTTACTTTAACAAGTTTCCAGTTGTGTCCCCGTGTTCTTGATGAACTCATTTTAAAATAACAAGTCTTAATCCACTGTACTAATTCCCTTTATAATTTTTAACACTTCTATCATGTCACCTCTTAATCTTCTTTTCTTTAAAGGTTCCACTCTTAATTTTTCTCCATAATTCATTCTCTGAAGCATTGGAATCAGCCTAGTTGCTCTTCTCTAGACATTTTGTAGTGCTTCTATGTCTTTTTTGAAGCCTGGAGATAAAAACTGCGCACAGTACTCCAGATGAGGCCTCACCAGTGCGTTATAAAGCTTGAGTATAACCTCCTTGGACTTGTACTCCACACATCAGGGTGCTATATAACCTAACATTATGTTTGCTTTCTTAAAGGCTCCTGAACACTGTCTGGCAGTTGATAGTGTAGAGTCCACTGTGACTCCTAAATCCTACTCATAAGGTTTACTTTTGATTTTCAAACCTCCCATTTGTGTATTCAACCCTAACAGTCTTACTTCCAATGAGTAATACTTTACATGTATTTACATTAAATTTCATCTGCCACAAATCTGCCCAAGCCTGTATGCTGTCCAAGTTTCTCTGTAATGATTCAATGGATTCAAGATTATCTACCAGTCCACCTATAGCTTCGATCATCTGTAACTTAATCAGCTTGTTATTTATATTCCTATTTAAACAATTTATTTATATTAAAAATAGCAGCGCCCTAGCACTGGCCCCTGTGGAACACCACTCTTAACATCAGACAATTCTGATATGGTTCCTCACACCATCACCCTCTGCTTCCTGTGTCTGAGTCAGTTTTACTTCCATCTACGCACAACACCCTAAACTGTCATTTATTTTATTTTGATGCCCACCCTATCATGTGGCACCTTGTCAAATGCTTTCTGTAAGCTTTATGCAGCTCGTAAACAGAAAGCAGTTGGGCAATGTTTAGAATAGAGTAGATCAAAGTATTGGCTTTCACATTAAAGAAAGTAGAGTAACAAGCTGAAAATCAGGAAGGTGAGGAAGGGCAGGCAAGTCTGTTGAATAAGCTTAACAGGTGAAAGAAAAGAACCCCACAACTGACATGTGTTTTCCAATAAAATGAAAAGAGAATCTGCTTTGATAAGTTCAGAACTTTTCATTTCTCTCTATTATAAAAAAAATCTTGGAAGGAGACAAGACATGATTTTCTCGGAGAGACACTTACACATCCCACGAGACGAGTCTTTGTGCCAAGAGATTTAACCACGGCCACAAAGAGTAGATGACAAAGTAGAAAGTTGTAAAGAATTCAAAAATGTTGGCGCGGTACACATGCAGAGCAGATTAGAGATAATGGAAGTACGAAAATTCAAAAGTCTCAAAAAAAGGATAGTAAAGTTTGCATTAGTGACAAACAAACAGAAATTATTACTCGTTGAAATAACAGAACAGCGAAAAGAGATAGAATATATTTTTCGGATTTAAACTTTAAGTTGGAGACTTGTAGATTGTCTAATTTGTGTTGCCATCAGTTCTTCCCAATGAAGAGGCATATCCACGAGAATTAAAAGATTTGTTGTTTGGTGAAACTGAAATCCCCATGAGAGCTAATGCAAAGAGATTTGAAAAAGTTCTGCTCACATAACCACACACTTGGTTAAATCATTTCTCATTTGTGTGAAAGCTATTGTCAGACACATTTCTTGTAGAGAGAAAGAAATGATATTCACTCATTGGCAGTTATACGTTGCATTGTCACGATGTAATTCCAAACACGGAATCAAAATTCAGTGCGATATTGATGAAAAGGTAAAAGCAAAAAGAGATTGCATATATGGACATAGGTGATATGACAGAAGTATGTAGATGTTGTTTGGCTTTAAACTTTGAGTTGGAGACTTGTAGATCATCTAATTCGTGTTGCCATCAGGGAAAAGTAGTGTTTCTTCCCAATGAAGAGGTGTATCTGCGAGAATTAAAAGTTTTGTTGTTTGGTGAAAGTGAAATCCACATACGGGAGCCACAGAGACCTGAATTTGCTGGTGCAAAGTGCAGGTGGGGGGGAGGCTGGCGAGCGAAGCGAGCAGGGGGCAAAGCCCCCTAGTTGTTCTATAATTAAAAATGACTCTCTATGCTTCTGAACAGACTGTCTTAACAATACAGCAGTGTATTAATCAGTTAGAAAGTGCCCTTTTTGCATAGTAAATGATTGGCTTGTTAGTTTGACTGCCTGCACATAAAATTGTTAGCCTTCTGTCATATTAGGAAACATGTATTTTATTTGAATTTAGGGTTCAAATTAAGACAAGCCTGTTTTTTTGTTTTAGCTTTGTTTTTGTTAATGACATATGTACAATATATGCCAGACGCAAATGTATCATGGATACATTTTTATATACAGTATCTGCACCAACAGTAAAAAAGAAAAAGGCATTTATGTTAAGGGACTTTATTTTAGTAAAAAACATTTTATGTGATGGTTACTGAACAATTAAGCCTACAATATTTAATTTCATTAAAATGAAAAAATAGTACTTAATTGTAAAAATACCAAAGATAACACTAACATGGGACAAGAAGCTTATGCAACTCTGCTTATGTACAAACCTTCGTGTAAAAACATTTTTAAAAAGACATAAAAAAAGATCAATATCAGAAATGATATTCTAATTACATTATTTACAAAAACCTGATCGGAGCATCCACAGAGGAAATTTCTTTTTGACTGGATGACTTTTTCTGATGAATTGCACATATGTGTAGATTTATAATAATTTATTTTAAAAGGATTTTGGTTTGTCTTTTTTTGAGAGAATATAGGGAAACCACAAGTGGGGACTAGGCATAGAAAGTGTCATTTATCACTGTAAACATTATATCCTGTGATAATTACTAAGACCAATACGTCATTGAGATAAATATGATACAGGCTGAAAGAATTGCATTTTGCAGGGGAGCATCTGTATCTTTTTTACTATAATTTTTATTTCGTGAAATTTAAAAAGGGTTGAGGTTTATTCTTATTTTATTATTGAAGGCCATAAATATGCAGTTGATTAAAGCATATAATATTGACTTGAGATATTACAGTCAATGGCTCCTCTTCAGGGTGGCAAAGGCTGGCCATGGCCACCATACAACAAATACTGCCACCCCACTGACAACTACAGTTTACTCCCCAAGGGACTCTCGGTTTTTAGCAGTTTCATACTGTCAGTTTTTACTGCGTATCAGCTCACATCACACTTGTTCAAACTACCACCACCCCCCATGTAAGCCTTTGATTAAATGATATTGGATCAGGGTTCTTTAAGCTCCCACTCCCCACTTGTCAGTGTTGCACTTATGCATATACACTTCAGGCAAGTCTGATAAACTGACTGTGGCAGCACCTTTGAGGAAATGGTTGCAATATTTCTAGCTAGATTTCAAGAGTGAACGTTTCCTTTGCCTTCACACCCTCCTCTATTACTTGTTTCACAATGCTGTGAGCACTGCTAAAAAAGCTTCTTCTGAGGAGAATTTGCTTAATTGTACTTACTAACTAAGTAATGCAATACCAATTTACCTAACTAGCTACACTTATCTAGTCTTTTATTCTAACTGGCAAGCTAAGCTTAGATACATTACATTAATTACATGCTGTAATATAACTGTATCTAATGTTACTTTGTATTCAACCTCTTTTTCAGGAATACAATAATTAGGACAATAATTAGGACTTTGCCAACTCATTCATACTAGCATGAAGGGGAAATCAAGTGCTATTGACATAGCAAATGTCTTCAATTAGAAGAACCCAGCAGGGAAGACAGGAAAGGTGATGAGGGAAAAGGGAGAGAGGTGATAGAAGACCATAATAGTGTTTGAAAAGCTGTGGATAACAAAGAAGAAGGTGATAATGAGCATGTCAGAGAGCAGGATGAAAATCCAGGTGTACTTACATAGAAGCAAGTGACAGATAGACAGAGCAGGTCAGACAGCAAGAGGAGCCAGGAGTATCCTTCTTCGCTGTTGGCCCAATAGGTATGGCTCCTGTAGTATATACACTACCAGCTAAATGCAAGCCATTTTGAACATTTGTATGTCTACTTGCATTTTTCATTTTGATTTAAATGTTTGTTTTGGTGTATAAACTTGCTAGGTTGCTGTACTGCTAGTGAGTACTTAAGTAAATGCAATTGAGAGGGAGGGTGACAACATACCTATCTGTTTAATGTTAGTAATATATAAATGACTGAATTGTCCATTGTTTCCTTTTTTGTGTGAGAGATATCAGAGTCAAAAGCTGATGGACTAATAAAGCCAAACTGAACATTTTCACAAGAGCTATCCAGGGGGACAGAGCATGGAGGTTCGAGGCTGTATTTTATAGCAACCATAAATGGACAGAGTATTCTCAAAATAGAGACTCTCTATATTGTTATGCCTGCTAACACTTCTGCCTCTCTGCCTTTGGTGATTTAGTGCTTACATCCGAATACTTCAGAAATTAGAAGAAAGCTATGTTTAAAGATGGTGGCTTTGCAGTCCATGATAAATCATAAGTGCAAATTAATGCAATGGTCAGAATATGAAAATAAGTGAGTTATGTTTTGAATTCTCTTAATGCAGAGTACAATAGGTCAGTGAAGGAAAATAGAGAATATAGCAAAACAGTTGGCAGAATCTTACTTAGAATATGACTCAAAGAAGACACAGAGAGACAGAGACAGAAGAGATGAATAAGGGTAACTTGCTTGTTATAGTAAAGTTTATTGCTAGACATGAGCCCAACATGAAAAAAAACAACAAAATGCACTATACACAGGTCACCATACACAAAATGAAATATTAAATTGTCTAGCTGATATGGTCCATGCCTCAATAATAAATCAAGTCAAAGGGAGCAAGTCTTTCAGCATAATGGTAAATGAGACAAAAGATCAAGATCAAGATGGAACAGTTGTCATTTGAGCAGTTGTGTAGTAAGATATTACTACAGTGGTGCAGTGTGTGAAAGTCTCTTACATTTTGAGACAACTGAGCATCTGGATGCTGCTTAACTTTCTGAGAAAATATTTAAAATAATACAGAGTTACGGTCTTGACTATAAAAATGATCTAGTCAGGAAAGGCTGTAATGGTGCCTCAGTTATCAGTGGGAGGAAGCAAGGGGTATAAGCACACATTAAAGAGAGAAAACCCGTGGAGTGTAATGCACACTGCTTAAATCTTGTGCTTATAGACATAGTTAAAACAAACCCACATGCAGATTACTTTTTCTCACTTTGTTTTTACGTCAGGATCATATGTTCACCAAAAGTGGTTGGATGTTAAATTATACTAAAAATAATAAATAATTCTTTACTTTTTTATAGTGCTTTTCTTTTGACTCAAAGCACTTTACATATTGAGTGGGCAGCCATTTCAACCGTCTCTTATATGCAGCCTTCATTTTACGCCAGTACTCTCACCAAACATTAGATAGTTAGCTAATTAGAGAAAGGGGGAGATTAGGTGGCCAGAATGACCAGGCTGTAGTGGGCAATTTAGCCCAGACAATGGGATACAGGCTGCTCTTTATGAAGGATGTCCAGGGAGCTTTAATGACCACAGAGAGTTAGGACCTCGATTTTACGTCTTAACCGAAGTGCAGTGCCATTTTTATAGCACAGTGTCTATGTCACTGCACTGGGGCATTAGGATTCACATTCAGATCACAGGTAAGTGCCACCTGTTGGCCTTGCCAACACATCCTCCAGCAGCAACCCAATTTATTTCTTGCCTGGTCTTTTCAAGTACTGGTTGGGCCCAAATATGCTTAGCTTCATGCGGATTACCTGTTCTGAAGTGCATGTGGTATGACTGCTGGCTGTACAGAAAGTACCTGATTCAACTCTTATTGGGCAAGCAGGTGTTAAGCCTATAGGGTTTTTAGAGAAAGACTACCATCCATCATCCAAGTGCTTCAGGAGATAGGTCCAGGTCACAATGAAGAGAGAGTTGTGGATGTATTGGGCTTGTTGGGCCAAATTGACATTACATTTGTTGGACTTTTTGAAACCTTCATCAATGCTTTTGTAGATACAAAACACCTGTTAGATATTTTGTAGTAACCGCAACTGAATTTAGGAGCTGCAGCTGCCCTTGTAGATTCTTTCATAGATAAGTTTAGTAATTATAAAGATTAATAATACTTTGTGGAGATTTTGGAGAGCATTTTGGCCATTGCCCAAAAGTGCAAAATTCCCACTGTACTTCCTCCCAAGCTAAGATGGGCATAATATCACAACTCCACTTGTAGAAAAAAAGACTGAGGTGGAAAAAGACACATTTTGGAAAAACATATTCACCCCTATCCTGGATGTTATGCTGTCTCAGTTAAAGAAATGATTATCAAGACAAAAACCTGAAACTATGCAGGCATCCCAGTTTTAAACCCTTCCAGTGATACATTTTGTGATAAAGAGCACATAATTGAATTTTCCATGCAATACAAAAATGATATTGAAGATTTGATTCCTCACCTAAAAAGAACACTTCTGAGACAACAGAAAAATGGTTTAAATGTACCTACAGATTTACTGTACTTTGTCTCACGGTATTTATGGGACCACATAAGAAAGTACTCCACAAGTTGTTTGGACTGTGGATGTAAACACTGATTTTCTGTGCTTAAGATAATCAAGACCCACTTAAGAAGTACAATGAGCAATGGAAGATTAGGTAATGTAGTGGTTTTAAGCACAGAGTGAAGAGGTGCTAAAGCCATCAATCTTGTGGATGTTGTGGATCTGTTTGCAAATAGGCACAACAACAGAAGAATAAACCTGTATTGAGCCTTTTTACCAGCATGTAGCGTGTGTGTACATGTCTGTATGTGTGTGAGTGTGTGAGAGTGTGTGAATAAGTATCTACTAAAGTGACAGGGAGATGTACAGAGAACATAACTATGTGTGTATATTAAAGTATGAATGTATGTTAGTATACTCCAGTTACTCCTCTGTAAATGTTTGGTATGTTTTTACTATGATTAGCTTACTGTGGAAAAAATTAAATCGTTGTCCCTTTTTAGTTGCTAGACCAGGAGTCCTCAATCACGGTCCTGGAGGGCCGCAGTGGCTGCAGGTTTTCATTCCAGCCAGTGTACTAATTAGAACTCAGTTCTTGCTGATAATGAAAGTTGGTGTTTAACTCTATCCTTGTTAGTGCCTTTATTCATCAAAGACACATTTTAGTTACTTTGTAGATCAGAGGTCCTCAATTACAGTCCTGGAGGTCTGCTATGGCTGCAGGCTTTCACGTTAACCAATTTCTTAATTAGAACCCTTTTATTAACTACTAAAGCAATATGTTTTTTGGCCTTCATTTTAGTTCTCTTGCCTGTTAACATTCAAAAACCTTAATTGGCTATTTTAGATTTTAGCAGCTGCACTTAAGATTTATTTCTTGCCGGTTTTCTTAATCAGACATTAGTTAATAATGAGATGCAGATAACCAATAAACCAGCAGCTCTCCAGCTAACGTGCGTATCATGAAATGTAAGTGATAAAAAATGTTTAAAAATGAATGAGAGGGGAATTGGAAGGACCATTAAGTTTAAATCTATTCTGATCCTCAAAACACTTGGATAATGTTCTCAAAGAAGGAAACTCTACAGTGCAATTAAAATTTCTTTTGGATGAATGAAAGCATTAACAAGCCAAACAGTTCAATATCAAGTTTCATTATCAGCATGGACTGTCTTCTAATTAGGAAACTAGTTAGAATAAAAACCTGCAGCCACTGTGGCCCTCCAGGACTGTGATTGAGGACCCCTGTGCTAGACCATTAACATTTTGCAGTTCTTAATTCACTCTTAATTATGTAGAGAATAAATACTCCTGTCAGCGTCAGATTGTAGGTATTAAGGCTATTGCATATGATTCAAATTAGAATTTGGGAAATTGGTATTTCATAAGCCAATGAGTGATCTGTTTCTGCCCTCTTTGATATAATACTGCTAAAACATAATCCCGCTATTATACTGATAGCTGTTATACCCTGTAATTTGTCTATGGTGTAGATTGGCACTATCTGGTCACCACACTAAAAATGTTCTGATGGCAAACCAATTGCAATATTTGAGAATGTTATAAAGAAGTTAATAAGTTCATCTTGATCTCTAGATAAAAAGAACGTTTCTTTGTGCAAGCTCTTTCTATGCTTGGTACTTTCTCATTAGGTTACAAGCATGGCGATTTATCTTCCTCAGCAATCTGCTTGTTGAGTTCACATTCTTTAGGCTAACAGAAATAAATCAAAAAAGGTCATGCTCCTTCGAAGAGACATGCCATTCTGTCACTTAAAAAGCAAAACCCACCTGAGCCCTGTGAGGCTGCCTGGTTGTTCTTTTTCATTCAGTGCAGCCGATTATTTCTGACTGGAACCAATTAAAATTCCACTGTGACAAAATTTGTCAGAGTGAAAGCTGGTGCATGTATTGCTTCACCAGTCAACATTTTAAAATATTTTCTGTGGATCAACATCTGTTGGTATGCTGTTCAACTTTCATTCAATTATACTGATGACAAAACACAAACTTATTTGTAATTCACATAAAAATATGCTGAAGTACAAGCAAAACTAAACACACCCAGATCATTGTTATTCTGTAAAGTGCTAATTGATATTTAAATTATTTGTAATATGTTACTGAGTCCAATTATAATTAAATTAAACAACCAGGAGAATTTTGCTTCTGTTCTGAAGTTTTGACATTTTGCCTAGAAACTAAAGTTGTCATGCTTTATGGGATACCAAAAAAAACCAACTTATCTTTAAATAGCAATTGTCAGCAGCGTTTGAAGCCACCTGGGCTAATGAATGCTTTTTCACTTCAGCTGTACGGGGGCCTGAAGCTTCAAGTTCGTGTCACAGGAAGAGGGAGATGGTGAGTGGCACGCTGTCACTGACTCCACACCACCTTTTATCTAGGAGATTGCAGAAGTTAAAAATATATTTTTATTGAGTAAGATAAAGATATGGGGATGGGGATGGGGATTTACTTGCTGAGTCAACAACTGATCAGCAGCCACAAAGGAGACTTAGCTGTAACAAAAAAATGGACTTGGAAAGGGAAAGTTTTTATGTATTGGAAACATTCAGGTGTGTTGGAATCAGAGCATAATATTAACACTTCATAAAATTAAACTTTTAATTTCTTAAACACCGATACACCCATTTTATGTATGCTTATTCTGATAAGGTGCTGCAAGGCAGGAGAGCTGGAATTTATTAAAGTTGTGTGGGGAACAGGGCAGAAATTAACCATGAACCCTTGGAAATATCTGATATAAATTATTTCAACTGCCAATTAACCCAACATCTCTGTATGTACAAAACTTTCTGTTTTAATCTATGCATTCATTGAAAAGATTTAAACATCACAACTTGTAGTTTACAAATAATAATACAGTTGTAAGGCTGTTTATAATGTGATGCAATTATTTTGTTAAAGTTTTAAGGACTCTTACAAAATGGCCCATGTTATTTCCCTCTTTTTTTACATTTGCATAAATTTTAAGCAACTGAATTTTCTTTGCCCACATTTTAAAAGTTCAGTATTACATTTATGGGCATCTTTAAACTTACCTTGTAAGGCTTCAAGCAACAGAGGAAGTGTGGCTTGTACATGTTTGCATAATAAGCTTTCGCTAAATTTTTATAAATGATTTGCTGACCTAATTTGTTGACCCTGAGTGACTATGAGGGAAATTGGGGAAAAATAGAAAGGGTGGGGACTGAGAGTGGACAAGCATGGTTATGTGTTGACTCGGGATGTTGCACTACTGAGAACAGAGAAACAGAATTACCCTGGGTCACCTTCTTTTTGTTTTGGGTATGGTCAGCCAAATTTGTATATCGGCTTTCCTGGTAGGAAGCATTAAGGATTAAGAATGATTGGAGGAAGAGAGAGTTAAACAGCAGAGTTGGATGACTTGAAATTAGCCTCATCTT
The DNA here is from genome assembly GCF_900747795.2 of Erpetoichthys calabaricus. Taxonomy (NCBI): domain Eukaryota; kingdom Metazoa; phylum Chordata; class Cladistia; order Polypteriformes; family Polypteridae; genus Erpetoichthys; species Erpetoichthys calabaricus. The sequence continues at coordinate 296,837,596 of NC_041394.2, forward strand.
TATTTTAGTGCTTAAAGGAATATTCTACCCAAAAGTTAAACATTTTCATCTACTTCTTATCTCATGTTGTTTGTAGTAATAGTGGAAAAATATTTTTTATCTTATATTTTAATGGAGAAAGTAAATAACAAACATTCTGGTATATGGTGCTTAAATGAGGATCAGTAAAGGACAGTGCTGAGCAGCAGCAAAAAATATTAGCAATGAGTATGAAAAAATCACAATCTACTTATCAGTTATCCACTCATAAGCTCACAACATACAAAAAACAAAATATTGTTCAGTAAATACTTCAGAAAAATGAGATTGGTGCAAAAAAGTGTTTTTGAATGGATGACAGGTCTCCTGACTAATGAATGAGAAGGGAGATGTGTTTAAAAATTGTTTGTTGCTATTCAGCTTTGGCCCCACTTGTCTCAGTTGAAGTCCACTGTATCAAAAATTTGTCATTTCTTTTGTCCTTAGAAACGTGGCTGTCACTTCAGACAGCAAGGGGTAGGTAAGTCAGACTTTTCCTTTAAATGTTATTTATTTATTTCTCTGTTGCATTTTTACGGCTCTGGCATATCAACTGCCTATTGTTTTTTTTAAGTAGCTAAATTTCCAAGGTAAATCAAAGTCTAGGTACAGAGATTTGTGTGGGATGTCTTCATTTGACCATCTAGGTGTTCCTTCTTTCTTTGACAGCATATAATTGGGAAATAAGGGAAAGAACCCCAGTTTATCAGAGTCCACAGAGACGGTGACTGGGCTGAGATTTCAACCAGCTCTCCCGGGGCATGAGGCATCATGGTTAAATATTGCATCACTGTAACATGCTTTCTTAAACTTCTCAAAATTCTTGGGCGTTGGTGCAGCACTAGGCACAAGGGCACTAAAACTTGTACACTCTCATTCATGCTTTCTCATTTCAAGTTTAAGTTCAAGTTTATTTGTCATTCTAGCCATATCTACCATACAGTGGGACAAAATTGTGTTACTCAAGACAAGAAAATGTGCAAAAAGGGGATGGGAAAAACCACAAAAAAGTACAAAAAAAATTAAACCACAAAAAAAAAATATGAGTCACATATCTTAAAATAGATTTTTATTCCTAATCTTTCAACCCCTACTAGTTGTCATCATCAGAGGTAAATAATTAGACATACAGGAATCAAAGACAATATATAGCAAATTAGGAAGGGGGTGGTAGCTTGGGGTTTGGAGGGTCTTGGTTATAAAATCTTATTTAATATGTGGATAATTCTTCCTGTTAAGCCTGCATATGCTGGGTTCATGTCCAAGTGTCTGTTAATTATGTTTCTCGTTTGATACACACGATTCAGGCAGCTCTCTGGGACTTTTATTTTTAGCCTTAAATTTTACTTGCACCTTGTTCCAGTTAAAATTGTGTCCAGTCGAACTTATATGTGCACATATCAGAGACCGTAGGTCCTTCATTCTGAAATTCTTTTTAATGCCAAAAGCAGGAAATTACCAGCAGAGACAAGGAACACAGTATACAGTAAACCATGTAGTATATGTCCGGCTGTATATGAGGGACAAACATCTAAAACACTCAAAACATGTATATAGGAGCATTGCAATGCTGTCAGAAGGAAGGATACACTGTCTGTGTTAACAACAGAGGTTGTTTGTAATCAAATACCTATAGAAGGAAACTGGTTTAGCAGTACATGTAGCATTTCCTTCTCATAGTTTCATTTTAGTACCTGTTTTGGTTATTGCAGTTTTATTTGGTGAATTTCCTCTGGTAGCTCATGGTAATTTCTGTTTAAAGACATGCAGTTAAGGTGACTGAAAACTCTAAACTGGCCCTGTGTGAATGGAGATGTTTGTCCTTTGTAGCAGAGCAAAAGCCAAATGCTTGGGATGCCAACCAATAAAAACCCTGTTTAATTCAAATAAAAACAAGAAAAAAGTAATGAAAATACACACGCGTATGAGGTCTTTGCTAGAGTCAATTCCCTTGAATCAATGCTCTCTCTGAGTTTCACTCTCATTCTTTTCTGTTCTTTTAGAATTCATTATCATAGTCTGGTCCAAAATGAGATGCCACCTTCTGGGAGCCTTATATACCAGGCAAACTGGAAAGGGTGAGGCTTTCTTTGCTTCTTTGTCCTCAAGAGGAGTTTCATGAGGCTGTGAAGGAAAAAGGACATAAGACTGTTAGCAACAGCACCCGGTCTTGTGGAAGGGTGGTACCACATATCTTGGGAGAGTCTGGACAGTGACCCTCTGGCACACATGCGTGTCGCCTATCATTACATTGCATTCATTTGAGGACTGGGGTCAGCTGTATACAGTATGCTCTAAATCTTTGTGATATTATAATTGAGAAAGGGGTTAGACAGAATGATGAAGACAGTTAAACTTGAGAAAAGTATTTTTGTAGACAGCTGAACATTTGAAAGGTTCAATTAATGTCTGCAGTATGCAAAACTGAAGTACAATTTTTTGCAAAAAGAATGATAAAAATCACCAAAAAATTAGTTAAATAAATGGTTCCACCATTCTGCTCATCAGACTAAACAATAAGTTGTAATTTGCTGGACTGCAAACATTCAGTCACAAACAGTTTTAATGTTACACATTTTCTCCAAATAGTAAATCAAAAACAATATATTCTGCTTAAAGCACAAGAATTTCTTGCAGCATTTTTCAATCTTCTCCATCAAAGACTTCTGGTTACTAAGGATGTTTTAAAGTGTCCATAATTACAAGTCCAAAAATGCATGCATTTATTGGTGCATACGTACATTTTATCTAAATGTTGCTAATTTTTTTCCTATAAAGATGGCAATTACTTCATTGTTCATTTTGATAGAAGTTTAAGAGAAATTGCCCTCTTCAATTAAGTAGCAATGTGCATTAAGCAATGGGATGCTTTCAAATGATGTTATCCATTCTCCTGGATTTGTTATTCAATTGCCAAGTCAGGTCTTTCAGAATATTCAGCCTGACCTGGTAGTTGTAACAGATTTTTTAAAAAGCTGTTAAGGTTTCCATTTCAGAAATGTGACTTGGTAATTTATTACTGATTCTTAAACCCTTTAGTAGAGAAACTTTCTTTTAAATGCACTTACACTTCATTTCCACCCAGAAGTATGTGATTCATTATTTAAATGAATTAATTTCTGCTAGATATGCTATATTGATTTCCTAAATGAATATAGAGGAATCATGCAAAGTCCATGGAGAAGGCTCAACAGTATTGTTGTGAACATGGCTACAAACACCATTGCTCACAGTTCCATCAAGCAAGTCCAGGAGAATATTATTATGTATTGAAACAGATTTTTCTTCATTTGCTAGAGTTAAATGGCAGAGAAGCTCAGGATGCAGCATTAAAATGTCTACTTGTAAACCCTTGGAACCGAAAAATGGTACTTTTCTACTGGGGCTTCCAGAGGGACAGATGTGGAGCAGTGAGGGAGAAAGGGGACACTCACCTAGCTAGCCAGATCAGCCGAATCAACCCTAGCGATCAATGGGGTGGCAGAAGTCGCAGACCTTTAATGACCTCTTAGGCACAGCCTTCAGTAGTGTGTCTGTCTGTGGAGACAATGTTAACCTTGTCAAGAGGTTAACTTACTTTGGCAGTGACATTCATGTCTCTGGTGACTCTTCCCATGAAGTCAGTAGACGGATTGGGAGAGCATGGGGGGTCATGAGGTCACTGAAAAGGGCTGTGTGGCACTACAGATATCTATGCAAAAGGACGAAGGTCCAAGTCTTTAGAATTCTGGTGCTTCCTGTCTTGCTATATGGTTGCAAGACATGGATGCTATCCAGTGACCTGAGATAAAGACTGGACTCCTCTGGTACTGTCTCTTTGGAGAATCCTTGCGTACCACTGGTTTGACTTTGTGTCGAATGAGTGATTGCTCAAGGAGTACTGAATGAGGCACATTACCTGCAGGGGTGATCTGGCTTGCAGGATCCTCATTGTTGAGGACCCAAGTGGCTGGACCAGGCCATGGGGATGCCCACATAATACCTGACTGGGGCAGATAGAGGGTCACTTCCAGAGGGTGGGACTGGACCGTGTGTCTGCCTAAGGGGTTGCCAACCAGGATCCCAAGCTGTTTCGTCATGTGGTGGGTGCGGCAATGCACTGTACCAGTGCATGCTCCCCAACCTGACCTGACCTGTTAGGAAACTAACCGGTGCCAAATGTAATTCTAGCTCTCCAGTCAAAGTCGGACAAGGTAAACTACTAGTGTATGCCGGAAGAACAAGGTGCCCGTTGGGTAATAGTAAGGAAATATTGAAGCATCCTATGCCAAATGAAACTTTTAACTTTGACGATGTCTCTAAGCTTTGTGATTTAAATGTTAAAGTTGACACGATTCACCAAAGAAGTGCACCAAGTCATTCAGTCTATGAAAAATGGTAAAGCTGTAGGCCATGACCAGATAACAGCCAGATTGTTAAAGCATGGAGGTTCCTGTGTTGTTTAATTACTAACTGATTTGTTTAAGAGCTGCTGGCAGAAAGAACGTGTACCTGGAGAATGGCAACAAGGCATGATAGTTAAATTACCAAAAAAGGGTAACTTTACAGATTGCAACAACTGGCAAGGCATTACCCTTCTGTCTATCCCTGGCAAGGTGTTTTGTACTGTGTTACTTAGGTGGCTGCGTGATGCAGTGACACAAAATTACCAACACAACAAGCAGGATTTCGATCTGGTCAATCATGCTGTGAGCAAATATTTAGATTGCATAAAAAATTGAACAATGCCTTGAATTCCAGTGGTCACTATCAATAAACTTCATTGACATTAAGAAGCCCTTCAACTGCGTGCACAGAGAGTCACTATGGCATATTGTCAGACTGCAGTATATGGCACTCTACAACACTATGTAAATGAATTCAAAGATCTGTACTGAAACTCTAGCTGCTGTGTGAAAACCAATATTGGCACAACTGACTACTTTCCAGTTATTACAGATGTGCATTAAGTCTGGACATTATCACAACTTGTGTTCTTTTTGGTGATTGATTTTGTTATGCATCAAGCAGTAAACGGTGCACAGTGTGGTATACAATGGAATTGGCATTTAAGGCTGACAGACCTTGACTTCGCTGACAACACCTCACTGCTTGCAGAAACAAAAAACAGTCTTCATAATGTAACAACTAATTTAGAAAGGGCTTCAAGCAAGGTTGGCTTACAAATTAGCAGTTATAAAACTAAGATCATGGAAATCAGTGTTAGTCAGCCAACAACAACCCAAATCATGGAAAATCAAACACCAGTTGAAGAGTTTAACTGGTTTACTTACCTGGTTAGTATTCTGACCAAAAATGGTGACATTGAAGTTGAAGTTAATCTCAGGATTTGGAAGGCTGCAGTGGTCTAACAGCGAATGCATTCAATATGCTCAATGGCAAGTATCAACACCAATATCAAACTACATCTGTACGACACTATCGTCGTCTCTACTCTGATATATGCCAGCTAAACATGAAAAGTCATCGTGCAAATAGCTCAAAATCTGAATATTTTCCATCAGAGGTGTTTTCTGCAGAATACTCCACATTAGCTACACTGATTATGTTCCAAATGAAGAGCTTTTTTCCATAAGGCTGATTCCAAAAGACTGCAAGATATTATCGTAGAGCGAAGATTTTGCTTGGCTGACCACATCTTGCACCTACCAAATGACTGACATATAAAGATAGCCATGAGTTGGACACCAACAGATGATAAAAGAAAACCAGGATGGGGGAAAAATACTTGGTGAGTACATTCCGTGAGGTTCTGCAGAATGCGGACATCAAATGGGAAAATGCTGAAGAAACTGCAAGGAATGGAGAAGAATGACAACTGATTGCTGCCCGATGTGCCCAGCAGCACTAGAGTCTAATTTAAAGATTTGTTTACATTTCCACATCTCAGTGGTTGTATTTCTTACGTGCATGATCAGTATACTTAATAGGCCTAATTAAAAATGTTTTTGTGAATAATCCCCCCTCGGGAGGAAAGGTGAATAATTGCACTGTGTTCTGTTTGCGGTTTTTACAGAAAACTCTAAGAAATTGTATATAAACAATTATTTATACTATTAATTATACTATAGTTAATAGTATACTAAATAGTATATAATAGTATACTAAATTAACTATACTATGGACTGACCTTTTAAGCCTTCTGAAAAAAATGCATCAGACAAATATACAAAAATAACACTTGTCACAGAAGGCTGGGGCTCTTACCCAGCCGGGATGCCTGGAAGGACCAGAAGGTGGCATTTATATCTTTCGGGCCACGAGGAGCCAACCGCCCTGGGTCAGGAGAGAACCATGGGAAAGGAGCAAAGAGGTTCCAACCCGTTGGGACCCATGGCCACCACCAGGGGGCGTTTTAAGCCTCATGAAACCCGGGAAATATTTACTTCCGCCACACTCGGCAAGATGGACGAAGATCCTTCCAGGGATGCCCGGAGTGCTTCTGGTGCAAAGGGCAGCACTTCCGCCACACCAGGAAGTGCTGCCGGAAGAATGTCATAAGACACCTGGAGCACATCCGGGTAGAGATAAAAGGGGCCACCTCACTACAGTCTGGGAGCTGGAGTTGGGAGTGGGAGTAGGACAAAGCTCCCCATAAGGAAAGGCGGCCACGGACTGTGAAATAGAAGCTCGGAATAGGGGTGATTGGAGCTGGGAGCACTGTGTGTTGTGCGGGACTGTGTTATTTGTGCTTTAAATAAACGTGTGCTTTTATAAAGAATGTGGTTTCCGACTGGTGGTGTCCGGGCAAGTCTCACACACTGTATAACCATAGTAATGATAAGTTATTTAACTTTATATATACAGATTGTTTTAAGAATGCTGTAGTTAAACCCCTACTCAAGAAAAATAATCTTGATTCCTCTGCTTTGAAAATTTTAGACCTATTTCTAGCTTGTCTTTCTTAAGTAAAATTCTAGAGAAGGCAATCATTATGCAGCTTAATGATCACCTCAATAAACATGCCATTCTTGATAAGTTTCAGTTGGGTTTCAGAACAAATCACAGTACAGAAACTGCACTCGTTAAAGTAGTAAATGACTTGCGGGTAAATGCAGACTAGAGGCCATTTATCTGTTCTCATCCTCCTAGATCTGAGTGCCGCATTTGATACCATTGATCACAATATTCTTAGAAATCACCTTAGTCAATGGGTGGGCCTCTCTGGCAGTGTCTTAAATTGGTTTGAATCCTACCTGGCAGGTAGAAAATTCTTTGTCAGTTGTGGTAATTATACTTCAATGACACATGATATTCTATATGGTGTTCCACAAGGCTCTATCCTGGGTCCGCTGCTCTTTTCGATTTACATGCTTCCATTAGGTCAGATTATCTCGGGGCGTATCATGAGCTACCACAGCTATGCTGATGACACGCGACTGTACTTATCAATAGCACCTGATGACCCCGACTCTGTTGATTCACTGACACAGTCTTACTTGTGTTTCTGAATGGATGAGTAGTAATTTTCTCAAACTAAATAAAGAGAAAACTGAAATTTTAGTGAATGGCAATAATGGATATAATGAGGTTATTAGAAATAAACTTGATGCATTAGGATTAAAAGTCAAGACGGAGGTAAAAAATTTAGGGGTAACTGTTGACTGTGACCTGAATTGTAAATCACATATTAATCAGATCACTAGGACAGCATTTTTTCACTTAAGAAATACAGCAAAAGTTAGACCTCTTATATCATTGAAAGATGCTGAGAAATTAGTTCACACTTTTGTTTTCAGTCGACTAGATTTCTGTAATGCACTCCTCTCAGGACTACCCAAAAAAGACATAAATCAATTGCAACTAGTGCAGAATGCAGCTGCTAGAATCTTAACTAGGAAAAGAAAATCCGAGCACATTTCTCCAGTTTTGATGTCACTACACTGGTTACCTGTGTCATTAAGAATTGACTTTAAAATACTGCTTATGGTTTATAAAGCCTTAAATAATCTTGCTCCATCTTATATTTCGGAATGTCTGACACTTTACACTCCAAATCGTAACCTTAGATCTTCAAATGAGTGTCTTCTTATAATTCCAAGAGCTAAACTTAAAAGAACAGCCTTCTGCTGTTACGCACCTAAAATCTGGAATAGCTTGCCAATAGGAATTTGCCAGGCTAATACAGTGGAGCACTTTAAAAAACTGCTGAAAACACATTACTTTAACATGGCTTTCTCAGAGCTTCATCTTAGTTAAATCCTGATACTCTGTATATTCAATTAATTATCATTATTATTCATGGTGGCTCCAAAATCCATACTAACCCCTTCTGTTCTTTTTCCAGTTTTCTGTGGTGGCGATCTGCATCACCACCACCTAATCAAAGCACCGTGATGTCCCTACATTGATCCAGTTCTTCCATGTGAACCCTGAATACAATGAGGACTGATTGAGGTCATTTATGTTGGGTAGAATGCCTAACGGGGGCTGGGCGGTCTCATGGCCTGGAACCCCTGCAGATTTTATTTTTTCTCCAGCCGTCTAGAGTTTTTTTTGTTTTTTCTGTCCTCCATGGCCATCGGACCTTACTTTTATTCTATGTTAATTTAGTGTCCTCTTATTTTAATTCTTACTTTGTCTTTTTTCTCTTTCTTCATCATGCAAAGCACTTTGAGCTACATTATTTGTATGGAAATATGCTATATAAATAAATGTTGTTGTTGTATATGGAATATTTTGTTTTTATTAAGGTAAAATGTCAATAAAGGAAATAAAACTATTAGGCTTACTGTACATATCTCATTATATTTTATAGAGTTAATGAGTTTGTTTTTTAAATTGTATCACCTTGATACAAAAATTGTTTTAAAGCATTAACTACTAGTTGTCTTCCAATCTTTAAATCAATGAATGTTCCGCATATAAATTTTGAGATTATTTCAAGCTATTACATGTCAGTTTTTTTTTATTGGTTGCATAGATGACATTAATCTTAAAAAATGGTATATTCATAATAAAATGTATAGCCTCAAGCATCCTCACTGAGACAAGGTTAATCGCCACAATACATATCCTGTATATGATAAAGCGTGGGTGGCAGTCTCTAAAATGAGTCCCGATAAAGACTATTTTGATTAAAATGCCAATGACAAGGCAGTTAATCAAATCTACTTTTTTTCAAGGATTTTTTTACACTGCAGTCCACAAGTTTGAAGGCTTTATTTGTGCTTGCAAAGGATATCACTGAGACTAAAAAGCTAAAGTCAGACTTACTGGTTTCAAAGCACAAATCGAATGCAATGTTCTTTTAGTGAATGAAATCTCTCCCTCACTGTAGAAGCTGTGTTTTGGCTCAGAAAGACATTAAAAGATCTATTTCTTATTTTTCTACATAATTTTATTTTCTGTTTTATTGTACTCAAGTAACATATTTTAATAGAATTTTTTTAATAAAGAAAATCAATTCATCCATTTCTTCAAGTTACTTATTCCATCACAAGATAAAAGGGAACTGCAGCCTATCCTGGAAGCACTTAAGTCGAGGTAGGACCCAACCCTAGAACGGGTGCCAGTTTAGAGTTCCCAGTCATGCTAATATGTAAACCTTATGTCAGCACTAATAGTTTATGATGACCTTTGATCATGAAAAAGCCATTGTATTAAGGGGCACTCAATATCATCATATTGTTATATGCAACTTAGGAAGCAGCCAGTAAACAGTTTCTTTGTTTAAAATGGTTTCTTTTGGTTTTTTTTAGATTGCATCGTAATCCTCTTTTACACCATCACTCAAGACATAAAGTTTCACATTGCTGTACATTGCTTTATTGTATTTTCGCAGGTTACATTGTTACCGTGTAAACTAGGCACAACATTTAACTTTTATTTTATCTCAACTACTAATTATTATTGTATATGTTGCAAATGTCTTCACCCAAGGTCACTTAGAAGAAAACAATACAATATATTACACATTTTGTTTCTTCTATTTTTAAATTTTAATTGGGTCACAGCTACTTATATAATTTGCTCATGGTCACAAAGTGAATTACAAGTCGGGTTTAAATAGAAGCCTTGTGTTTTAAAGTCTAACGTCTTAAAAGGTTTTCATTATAAATGAGTTCAAGTTTTTTCCACAGAGCCTTCTGAGGCTCATCTCCCACTTGACATCAAACCTTTTTCTATCTGCACTACCACAGTCCAGACATATACAGTAAACTGCCTAAACGGTCATCATTAACAACCATTTATTATCAGTAGCTCAAAGTATCACACTTGTTTATAGAATTCACTCACTCTGAGTAGATGTTGTAGTGGAATCCTGATGATCTTCTTGTGGTATAAACTAAGAAAAACCCAGTTTGCCAGAATGCTAAAATTATTAGAAAACTTGCAAATACACTCACCACCCAGTGTATTAAGCACATCTTGCTAGTATTCCCTTTAACCTTCAGAACTGCCATAATTCTTTGTGGCATAGTGTTGTATCAGAAATAGCAGTTCACACATGTGTGATGCTTAAATATCTTTTCTTTATTTAACATCCACACCAACAAGCAATACTTCCATTTTTCTCCTACAACCCCCCACGTCCGCTTCTGCACAGACATCACATTTCCCCTCCCTTTTTTTTAAAAATGAAGGCCTACTTGGTAACATGGTCCTTAAGCCAAAAGGGAGGTCTTCTGTGCCTGAATGAACGTGAAACTTCATTGGAAACCCGTGGGAGTGATTGAGGAACAGCCAGTCCATTTCCAGCCACTGTTTGGGGCTCCCATGCCATCAGGCTATGCATCTTTGGGCCCTGATGAAGCTGACTTGGTGATGTGAGTTTTCTCAGGATATTTGCGTGACACCTAGAACCATCTTGCAGAAGAAAAGTAGCTGGTCCAAGCTGCCGATTAATTTTCAATGGATCTGACCAACGGGGTCTCATCTTATTGATACGGCAAGGAAGCCACACACGCACCCAGTCTTGTTCCTTTAGTAATGGCAGTTTTGATTTTCTGGACTGACTGAAATGCTGCTGCATACGCTGCTGTTGAGAGGAAACATGGGCCTATGTCTGTGAGAGTGTTGGTATAGGTAACGATTTACCAAAAGAAAGATGGTCCAAAGGAATAGTCAGCTCTCTACCTAACATTAAGGAAACAGGTGATACCCCTGTTCTGGTATGTTTTGTTGCTCGAAAATGTAACAGGGTCTGGAGGAGAGCTGCCTCAAACTGCCAACCTTCTGTCAGGTATGCCTGGATTCCATTTTTTATCGTGTGGTTGAGGCATTCGACCCCGCCATTCGATTCCGGGTGATACACAGCAGTTCTAATGAGCTTAATGGCCTTCTCTTCCAAATAGTTATGAAATGCACCAGAAGTGAACTGAGGCCCATTATCAGTAGTTATCATGTCCGTCAAACCCCACTGAGCGAAGAGGTAATCCAGGCTCCTAATAATGGATTGGGTAGTCACAGTTGCAAGAGGCAGGGCTTCTGGCCATTTGGAATGGAGATCATACACCATCAAGAGATAGCGAGCGTGGTGGCACCAAGCAATTCACCACAAATGTCGACTTGAATGTGCTTCCAAGGAGCAAGTGGCCATTGTACAGGAATGAGAGGAGCTGGTGGATTAGGTGGGGATTTGCCACTGAGGAGACAGGCAGCCAGTATCTCAACATCACGGTCTATATTAGGCCACCACACTATATCCCTACAATGCTGTTTCAGCTTAACAATGCCCAAATGGCCCTCATGTGCCATTCGCAAAACTTGTGCTCGTAGCAATGCTGGTATGAGAGTACTATGGCCTCAAGCAATACAGATATCTTCCCAACAGAATAAATCATCCTTAGCCCTATAGTATTGAATCAGTTCCTGTTCTATTGTGGTGGGCCATCCATCCCTAATAAAATAGCGAAGTTTGGAAAAAATAGGGTCATCCCTAGATGCTTGGCGCAGCTGGTCCAAAGAGATAATAGAAGAGAGCAAAGCATGCAACATAAACACCAGGTCTGGCTCCAGGTCACAAATCTGCTGTACTGCAGTAGGCACAACTGCTCGGGATAAGATGTCTGCTAATGCATTGTGCCTACCCAGTGTGAATTCAAGCTTAAAATTGTACTGGTGCAAACGGTCTGCCTAACGCAGCAACCTGAGGGGCTTATGACCAGATCCATTTGTGTGTAACAGTGTTGTAAGGGCCTGGTGGTCAATACGGAGAATAAAAGTCCTGCCATATAAGTAGAGGTGCCAGCATTCACAAGCCCATATACAGGCCGAAGCTTTTCTTTCTCCAACAGAATATTTATGTTTAGCGGGAGACAGTGCCCATGAAGCATAAGCAACAGGCCTTTCTACGCCATTGTGTACGGGAAAGGACTGCTTCCAAAGCTGCAACAGAAGCATCACATGTCACAATAGTGGGAGCTGTAAGACTAAAGTGGGCTAAAATAGGAGAACTGGTGAGCTGCTGCTTAAGTGTCTCCATTGCCTTCTGACAGTCTGCTGTCCAATGCCAGGAAACATCCTTCTTAAGGAGATGGCGTAGAGGTGCTGTTGTTAAGGCAAACTGTGGGAGGAAGTGAAGATAATACAGTATGTCACCATTCCCAAAAAGGTTGCCAGTTGTGAGGATGTTTGAGGTTCAGGAAGAGAGTGGATGGCATCCACATGCAACATTATAGGCGTGATGCCTTGCCCAGAGAGCCTATACTCCACAAAGTCAATTTCTTGCACCCCAAAAATACACTTTTCCGAGTTAAGAGTGACATGGCAACGTGAGAGTTGGTGAAGCACCTGAGAAAGGCGTTCATCATATTGGCCCAGGGTGGTACCATGCACTACGATGTCATCCAAATAAATGGCTACATCTGGAATTCCTGCAAGCATGAGAGACATGACCTTCTGAAAACAGCTATGTGCTGAGCTGAGGCCAAAAAGCATACTCTTGTAACGGAAGACACTGAGGTGTGTCACAAAAGCTGTTAGATCTCTGCTTATAGGATCAAGGGGAACCTGCAAATAGCCATGATTTAGGTCCAGTTTACTGAACACTGTAGACCCATGAAAATGTTTGGTCAGTTCCTCGGCAGTTAGCAAAGGGTATTTATCGGGAATAATTGCTTTATTTACAGAACGCAGATCAATGCAAATACGCAAACCTCCTGATTTTTTCTTTGACACAACTAAATTTTAAATCCATGGGGAAGCATCCACTGGTTCAATAATGTCCTCTTCCAGGAGGTGGTGGAGCTCAGTCAAAATTTGGTCTCTTAATGATAATGGCACTCTGCGCCGCGGTTGGATAACTCGAGAAATTGTTTTATCCACTGTGGGTCAATGGAAGAACCCAGTAATGCAGCCCAAATAAAGTAAATAACATTGGGAAGGCCTGTTGCCATTGTGATGTCACCTGCATAATGTCAGTGCCACTTGAATCACACAAATGAAATTGTAATCTGTGGAGCAGATCCAAACCCATTAGATTTGCAAAAAATGTAAAATCAAAAGGCCCTTGGTCTTTATACTGAACTGCAAGACAAACAGTGCCCAGAACTGGTATGTTTGAATTACCATATCCTGCAAGTGGTACTGAGGTGTGTTGGAGTGGGACATGAAAGAAGTGTCTCTCATATGTCAGTTTATTCAACAAAGAAACCTTGGCTCCTGTATCAATGAGTAAAGGGAGAAGAATGTTGTTTACATAACAGGCACACGTTTTGAAAGGGTTGCCTGGTCTGGACGCCAAATTAATTATTGCTGAAGATGAAGGTGTCTCAGAAGGGGGTGCATTTGGAGCAGAGCAACACCACCGAGCAAAATGGTTCATTTTTCGACAATTTCTACAGCGCTGGCCAAGAGGAGGACAGTCTAATGCTTTGGTAAAATGTCTGAAGGAGCCACAGTTTCTACAACGCTGTTGGCGGGCCTCCGGGGCATTCTTTACAGCTTGCACTGGCATTGGCAATGATGTGTCAGTAGGTGGTGCTGTTGCTGTGCCTGACAATTTAGATGCGGCCACTATCGCTGCTTCGACTTGTTTTCCAATCTCTACGGCTTTACTTAACGTTAAGGTATCCGGTTCCAATAATAAACGCTCTCTCAGCTGTTTACAAGATGTTTTCTCAATCAGTTGGTCCCTTATTAACTCGTCTTGTAGTGTCCCGAACTTACAGTGTTGCACAAGCTCACGCAACGCTGAAACAAACTGTGTGATTGACTCACCCGGCTGCTGAGCACGCTGACAAAACTGAAAGCGACTCAGGAGGACGCTTTGGCTTGGGCCGAAATGGCCATCCAGTGCTGCCACCGCGGCTGCAAAAGACTCATCAGTCAATTGCGAAGTAGAAAAAATGTGCTGTCCTTCCACTCCCAAACAGTGTAACAGAAGCACCCTTTTCCTTGTTGTCTCAACGTTATCCAACCCGGCCGCCAACACTTACGTCTTGAATGAACGATACCAGTGTCTCCAGGGAACTAGCTGTTCACCAGGTACTGACAAGAAAAAAGCTGGAGGAGGTAAACCAAACTCTACCATCCTCATCGCCAAACTGTTGTATCACACGTGTGATGCTTAACTATCTTTTCTTTATTTAACATCCACACCAACAACCAATACTTCCATTTTTCTCCTACAACCTCCCACATCCACTTCTGCACAGACATTACACATAGATTCAACAAGATGCTGGAAGCATTCCTCAGGGATTTTGGCCCATATTGACGTGATAGTATCACGTAGTTGCTGCAGATTTGTCAGCTGAACATCCACGGTGTGAATCTCCTGTTCCACCACATCCCAAAGGTGTTCTATTGGATGGAGATCTGGTGACCGTGGAAGCCATTTGAGTACAGTGAACTCATTTTCATTTTCAAGAAACCAGTTTGAGATGACTTGAGCTTTATCACATTGAGTGTTATCCTTCTGGAAGTAGCCATCAGATGATGGGTACACTGCAGTCATAAAGGGATGGACATGGTAATACTCTACTCTACTCTATAGGCTGTGGCATTTAAATGATGCTTAGTTGGTACTAAGGGGCCCAAATTGTGCCAAGAAAAATATCCCCCACACCATTACACCACCACCACCAGCCTGAACCATTGATATAACGCAGGATGGATCCATGCTTTCATGTTGTTAACACCCAATTCTGACCCTACCATCAAAACAGGAGTGACACCAGGTGTGGTTTCCTGCTGTTGTAGCCCATCTGCTTCTAGATTAGACATGCTGTGCATTCAGAGATGCTCTTCTGCATACCTTGGATGTAGTGAGTGTCACACACATGTAATTAGGAGGAAGTCAACAAGCCCGGAGTTGAGTGAAATATCGAGAGACAGAGGGTCAATCTGCAGTACTGACGCTTCTCTCTCTCTTTCTTCAGACAAATAGAAGAAAATTAAACTTATGTTTCTTCCGGGTTCCAAGATGGGCCACTGGAAAGTCACCTCTGGCATCATCTGACGACATCACTTCTGGCTCCAACCTAAGACAACACTTCTGGTCTCCAGTCGATGACGTCACTTCCACCCATACATCACTTCCGGTCACTTTTGATGACGTCATATCTGTCTGTCAGCTTCAACATCATTTCCTGCCAACTCATTTCCGCCTGCCACCTTTGTTTTGTATAGAAGCCACCATTTTGTAAAAGCGGTTGTGATGTACTGCAAAAGTATTTTTGATCACTATATTTTTGCCTATTCATTTTCTTTGTCCCGTGGACATTATACAGGGATGGTCCCCAACTCTTTTTTCAGTTGTGGAAATCATTTTTTTTATCACAATTCTCATATGACCTCTGGCATCAACATGGAAATTTTGCCCAGAGAACTGCCACTCACAGGATATTTTCCCTTTTTCAGACCATTCCCTGTAAACCCTAGAGATGGTTGTGTATGAAAATCCCAGTAGATCAGCAGTTTCTGAAATACTCAGACCAGCCTGTCTGGAACCAACAACCATGCCACGTCCAAAGTCACTTAAATCACCTATCTTCCCCATTCTGATGCTTGGTTTGAACTTCAGCAGGCTGTCTTGCCAATGTCTACATGCCTAAATGCATTAAGATGTTGCCATGTGATTGGCTGATTAGATATTTGTTTCAACAAGGAATTGAACAGGTGCACTTAATAAAGTGGCCAGTTAAGGTACATTTAAGTGTAATACATATTCTGTTACAAAATGTGCAAGTCTATGCATGCAAAAGGAAAACGGAAAAGTGATTTTATGTTGTTGTAGTAATGGTAGATTTGCATGAAACGTGTGTAATAAGTGAGCCTACCCTTTATTACCTTAATATTACCCAAAGTGCAGTTAAGCCTTATTGGTGAGTGCAAACAGGAAGATAGGACAAGAACAATCAACTTTTTGTGCTCTGTTTGCTTGGCGGTGACACAGTGAGTGAGTGAGTGAGTGAGTGAGTGAGTGAGTGAGTGAGTGAGTGAGTGAGTGAGTGAGTGAGTGAGTGAGTGAGTGAGTGAGTGAGTGAGTGAGAAGCTGTACTTTAATCATTTCAAAAGAATTGAACACCTGCTATCATATCCATTGTATTAGCAGAACAATAAATTTAGAAAGATAACAGATGTATCATTGTGTATAGTTACTTATTAACACATTTCTTAAAAAACATGTTTCAGTATACAAAAGGTCATGCAACAAGATCATTTCCCCTCAGGGATTAATAAAGTAGTTCACATCAAAAATACATTATACTTATATGTACAGAAAATGTCAGATTTAACCTCACACAGACTAGGCAAAAATACACAGTTACCAGTGCCCATATTTATCAAGCATCTCAGAGTAGGAAAACAGTCCTAACTTGCTCAAAAATCTGAGTGCAAATGTAATCCTACAGTTAGGAATAGGAGTAACAGCATTTTATCAGTTTTTCTAATTTAGGAAACTACTTCTAACTTCTCTGGAATTTAGGAGAGCTCGTGAGCTGGCTTAACTTGCTAGGAGCTGCCAAAAGATGGTAGAGGTTGTCACACACATTCTTGGAAAGGTTTAATGTTTTGGAAACGCTGGACTATAATGAACTCATAAAAAGATATTGATTTGATAGAAATGGAATAATAGCAGATCTTATACATCACATGATCGATGTACTTACACGAAAAGCCATTCATTGAAAGCCATGATAAAACTATTGGTAACATTACCCTTTTTGGCCATGGAGCAAATACAGCTTTGCAACAGTAATTGTTTTGATATGTCACATTCAACCATTTCTCAGATTTTGAACTAAACTTTAAAAACTATTACAACATGTGAGGGGGTGGCGCAGTGGGTAGCGCTGCTGCCTCGCAGTTGGGAGACCTGGGGACCTGGGTTTGCTTCCCAGGTTCTCCCTGCGTGTAGTTTGCATGTTCTCCCTGTGTCTGCGTGGGTTTCCTCTGGGCGCTCCGGTTTCCTCCCACAGCCCAAAGACATGCAGGTTAGGTGGATTGGCGATCCTAAATTGTCCTTTGTGTGTGTGTGCCCTGCGGTGGGCTAGTACCCTGCCCAGGGTTTGTTTCCTGTGTTGGCTGGGATTGGCTCCAGCAGACTCCCGTGACCCTGTAGTTAGGATATAGCAGGTTGGATAATGGATGGATGGAGTGAGGTGTAATTGAGAGGAGAAGAGAGGCAGGTATATTTTTAGATTCATTTCAGTTTCTGGGCAGCACGGTGGCGCAGTGGGTAGCGCTGCTGCCTCGCAGTTGGGAGATCTGGGGACCTGGGTTCGATTCCCGGGTCCTCCCTGCGTGGAGTTTGCATGTTCTCCCCGTGTCTGCGTGGGTTTCCTCTGGGCGCTCCGGTTTCCTCCCAAAGACATGCAGGTTAGGTGGATTGGCGATTCTAAATTGGCCCTAGTGTGTGCTTGGTGTGTGGGTGTGTTTGTGTGTGTCCTGCGGTGGGTTGGCACCCTGCCCGGGATTGGTTCCTGCCTTGTGCCTCTGTTGGCTGGGATTGGCTCCAGCAGACCCCCGTGACCCTGTGTTTGGATTCAGCGGGTTGGAAAATGGATGGATGGATGGACAACATGTGAGGTAATAAATAGATTTCTCCACCTGAGGTATTAAAGAAAATTACATTCGTGCAAACAGCTGTTTTTCCTGGATCTTTTGCTGTGATTGACAAAACACACAGAAAGATCATTGCCCAAAGTATGGATGAGCATGCATATGTGAATCGCTAGTGATATCAACACACAGATGGTAATGGACACAAATTGTAATATTCTTGAGGTTCTTGGTCCAGACCAATACATGACACTAGAGTACTTCATGGGCATAAATACTTTTATTTGAATGTAATTATGTTCACCATGAATCTCCCCTTCTTTGAGATAAGGGATACCATCAAACAAGATGGCTGATGGTTCATAAGCAATAGCTCCTTTTTGAAACCTAACAGCCAGTGTTTGATCAATATACCGTATATACTCGCGGATAAGTTCTCCCGCGGGTAAGTTGGGGCTTGATTTTACAGTATAATTTCTGGTATTTTATAATGTCAGTCGTATAAGTTGAATGCGGAAAAGTCACGCTATTAGTACAAGGGATTATGATATGCTAACGGCCACCTGAGAGAGTAACCATAGAGCACACTGCCTTTTTTTCTATGTGGGTGCGGCAATGCGCTGTATCAGCGCATGCTCCTAACCTCTCTCTCTCTCTCTCTCTCTATTGTGCCTACGTGACCACACGGTAATATCCAAACTATTCCGATGCAAGGTTTGCACTGATTTGTGTTTTTTGTATCTCACACCCTCATACACCTTTATCGTAAGAGCATCCCTTATCTATGATGGAGCGTTCGATGAGAAGAAAATATGAAGCTGGTTTTAAATGAAAAGTCTTTGAAGTAGTGAAAGAAATTGGTAACTGCGCTGCTGCAACAAAATTCGATGCATCTGAGAAACTGGTGCAAGATTGGAGGAGGCAAGAAGATATAAAAAAAAAATTGTCACATTTTTGAACAGGTATATCAAGAAGGTGTCTGATTTTATGATTGATTTTTCGGGTTTCAAGACCCGACTTATACGTGAGTATATACGATAGGTAAAAGTCAGAATTTGAGCACAGCACACCAGAGTCATGAGATAGTATCATTAATTACTGTGCCATTATTTTGTCATAAAATAGTTCAAGAGTCTGCAAAATAGTCGATAAAACAGAGAAAAAGAAACATAAAGAGCGACTGAAAGGGATTCATCATGTTCAAGTTAGCAAGAATTAAATTGTTTGATCAGATTCCATGTAAGAAAAGATATCGGGTAAAATCAGAGACAAGACTATTACAATATGTCACTAAAAGTGAAAAGGAAAAGGATTGTGAACCTTTATATTAATGTGCTCATAAAGGATCTAAATGAAAACAGATGAAGGAATGCAAGTGAAAAGTTTGACAATTCTCCAGTGCTCCCCACTCTGACCAGGCCTTTGCAGCATGTCCGTGATGGAAACATAAAGAAACTGGAGATTTGGGGAAAGTCGAATTCAAATGAACTACCAAATTTTACAAACTCTTTAGGTACAGATTATAGATATTGCTTCTTATATAGCAGGTTTCCTTTGGTGGAAGCTGTTTGTCAATCAAACTGTATGGGTTACAGTGAAGCTTCTTGAGTTTCAAAAGGCCTGCTTTAATATACTGAAATGTTTATGTTATTCCAGGAGAACCAATCAATCTGTACAACTTATCAAGGGTTCTGTGATGTTTGAGAGTTGAAGAGTGGAAGATTTCCTGACTGGGCTTTTACACACGCAAACTAAACCATGTCATCACTTTCTCTTCACACTCTTCCACTAGAAGGTGAATGAAGTCAATGTATGCCTGTATCTCTTCTCTGATTAATGTTGGGAAAATTATTTGCTTACCTTTGAAGTTTATGTGTTCATCTGTGACAACTCCCCTCTTTGATTTCACACTTTTTTAACGCGGTAGAAGAACATTTTCCTCTTTTCCAGTGAGACATCTGGTAAGTTCATCTCAGTTTTGTGAGCGGTGTGTTATCAGTTTGAATTTCTTTCAGACTAATTTTCTTAAAGTATTTGATGTGCATATATGCCCATAACTTCACTTAAGTTACTATTTTTGCGTTACAGTCATTGTCTATAAGAGGAATATATTATTATTTCAAATTTCAAGTCAAGTTAATTTTCATATGCACATAGTACAGTAAACACCAAACTTGCATGTCTCCTCAGACAGGTGACTAAACAACAATTAAGAAATAAATAAATAAAGAGTATACTTAGCATACAACAGATATGCAATTATATACTATATATGTGTATGAATATATGTGTGAATATGAAGCCATCTGACCATTGCTCTTATGCAAAAATACAGTAAGATCTACCAATAAATGGACTAAAAACTGCCTTCTGCTAAAATAAAAACAAATTTTAGTATCAGTTTCACAAAACTGTATGCAAAGGGACACAAAGATTTCTTTCTCACCAGTACCTGTTATATTTTGATGTTATATTTAATATTTGATTTGATGTATATAAATCATTTCATTTATTTCACATAACCTATGGAGGTTGCTGAACAAGGGCAGCATGGCGCGTGTCACTCCAGCGTGTAAAATGAGAATATCATTATCTTGTAAAATCTGAAATAATCTGATTGCATTTTTATCATATCAAAGCCTTGTATTTTTGAAAATACCAACACTATTGTCCATCTCAATATCATTATGACGTTCATAATACCAATTAACACTCAACGTTATGTGTTTTTTACAGCATGTTGTGAGAGAAGCATGATTTTCTACAATGCTTGTTAAGTGACTCGTATTCAGAAGATGGTAAAAAGAGAATGACTGAAGTCTGTATGTTTGAGTGAGTAAAAATAACACATAACTTTCTGTTTCTTGTTGGTAGACATTTTTTCAAGTCCATTTTATGAGGAGACAGTTCTAATTTCGGGTTTGAAGCCAATATGGAATCGTGGTTTTTATCAATTTGAAATTAACTTGAATGAATCACCTCAGGCGGTGCTGTAAAAGGAAACCATTCAGGAAACCCCTCATTCCTCCTCCACACAGGCCTCTGAACTAAACCAATGGAGATGTTAACCGTAGTATATGCAAAAATTAACGCTGTGGGAGGAAAACTGGAGTACCTGAAGGAAAACACACACAGACACCAGGAGAATGGGACTCAAACCCAAGAAGCTGAATCCAAAAAAATGATAAAGAAGCAATGCTTGATTATGAAAGGTGCAAAATACAATAAAATAAGTATGTTTGGAATCTATCAAGCAACAGGTGCAGTCTTATGGGTCCAAACCGACTGTTAAACTAGTGAAAGCCTAGACAGAATTTTGTATACTGTGTGGAGTAGTGCTGAGCATTTTCCCATATCATTTTCAACAATTCATATTCAGTATCTGACATTCAAGTACAGTATAAATTCTTTTCCTTTTAGAGCTTGAAGTTATTGAACTCTTGTGAGTTCTCATAAGTCACATTTGTCAAGAAATATTTCTTAAAGAGTAAGGGGTTGCCTTTAAGTTCGCTGTTCAGAAATGTTTTTTTTTTTCCTTTAGTGAACTTCATGTTTTTATAGGAAGCCTAATACGTTATCTTACTTTCACAGTTAGTTCTGTAGCAATATAAAATATGAGCCAAAATGCCCAAGAGCCAAGGAGTACCACTGAAGATAATGTGTGAGCTGTGTTTGCTTTTTCTTTCCTATCAGCCTTTTAAACCATTCATGCCTTTTGGGAAAGGCAAACAAGTTATCATGTGGAGAATAAAGCACAAAGTTGAGAGCATAGTGAACATTTCTGTATTGCTAGAGAAACCATGAGGTGTTTATCTAATCAGTTATCCCTTAAGGTGTATATTAAATTCTTATTTTCTCTTTTTACCCTTGTTTTCATAATAGCTAATGGATGTTTTCCTCAGTATTAACTGATTTTCTTCAGTGACTACAGCTATAATATGTGTCCTTTACATAACTGAATATTGAAAAAGGTCATGTGATGAAAATATATTTTGGTAGCCCAAAAAAAAAAATTAGGTGATATAAAAAAGAGAAGCGCCTCTTTCCGTTTACTTGTCAAGGATAGCAAAATGTCAGAGTTGTTAGCTAAGGTACTGACTACTGTGAAGTTCATGTGTCCGGCCTTTGTTCAAGTGGATTCCCTTTGCTTCTGTATACCCAAAGACACATAATGTGTCTTGAGCTGATTTATAATTCATTTTCTTTTAGTGTGCGCATGAGACAGAAATAGATTGGCACTCCATGAAGGGTTATGGTTTAATGGTTAAAGCAATAGACTTTAAACACCAATATGCTGGTTCAGTCTTCTGACAGGGAAAATTCTAAGCTAAAATCATTATCAATGTCTCCAAAGATGGACATTCTTTATTATATCAGGCCTGGCAGATGGAGCCTGTCAAGTACTCTGCAGCATGGCTAGACTACCTAATCTAATAAAGTAAGAAACGTTCATAAGTTAGGTTCATTTAAATAACACATTCAAAAAGGCACTTCAGTCTACACAAATAAGAGAACAGATAAATGGTATGATCTTCGAACACCAAAGTGCCTTTATATTATCTAAAGGTCTCAAAATAACAAGGTTATCTCAAGGAGAACAGAATCAAAAAATTAAAATGTCATATGATCTCTCTCCATATTGATATCCTAGGTTCAGATGATTCAGAATGACTTAGTTAAACAGGCAGCCATAGTTCAAGCTCTTTAAAAATGTATACAGTATGGCTACAGTATATAAAATAAACTTTGGATTTCTTCTTTACTTTTTCCCACAAATATTTCAGTGATAATATATTTATTCTGTGGACCTGTTTATTGAATCACAAGAGAACATCATTTAACAAACTCTACAAAAATACCCAACAGCTGATATTAAATCTTTTTTTTATTTTTTTTTTGAAAAAGCAAGTACACAGATAACTTTATTATCTGACTTTATAGATTACATAAAATAAGGTTGAGCAAAGAATTATCAAGAGTGATTGAATGTATATGGCTGTTGAGTGTATCAGATGGTTGAGCACATTTTCATGCTTAATGTATCTTCTGTTGTTTCAATTTCTTTGAATTTCTTTCTTTTTGTATTGATAGTGATTTTACCATTGTGTAAGATGGAGAAACCATTTTGACATTTCAAGACATGGTGAAGTGGTACGCTTAAAGAAGATCCATACCATTAGGTTGCACTGTATGCAATGGAATACAGAGTGTGAAGCCCAGGACACATACAACCGCCCTAACCCGACACAGACAGGCAGGACACAAGTTGCCACACAGCACACTGTTTATTTACAGAAAGCAGCCCAGTTCCTTATCTTTGCCAGTCCTTCCGCCTCCTCTACTCCTCACAAGCTCCATCCACTTCCTCCCGACTCAGGCCATTAAGTGATAGTGACTTTTATAGGTCCTGGGAGTGTTCCAGGTGGCTCATTAAGATTACCTGGAATCACTCTCAGGTGTAGTAGAAGACCATTGTAGGACTCTGCAGCTCCCCTGGTGGCCCCCACAGAACCCAGAAGGGCTGTACCACACTCCAGCTCCCAGCGTGCCCTGTGGGAATCTGTGGTGCCACAGCCACCTAAGAAGGGGTGACCTTTAGCCTCACAGGAGAGGTATTGTCTCATCGATGTTCTCTCCCCAGGTCCTTCAATTCTGTTGGCGTCCTGGGCAGGTAATGGCCATGGCTGCCGGTCACAAGAGATTACTAGATTTTGTAAAGTAGAAGTTGTCTAAGAGATTATTATGACTTTAAGTATCTCAAACACAGAATTTCGAATGCTATTCTAAAGTTAGTTTACCACCAATGTTGCAGTTTATGAATTGGAGTTGTACGATTGCAATTTTGAGTTTTAGATCATATAGTTCAGGATGGGAGAACAAAACTGTATGTGCACTTGTCTGTTGCTTTTCACTGGAATTGATTTTTCAATCAAAAAATTAATGATATTAGAAATAACATAGTATATCTCCCCAACACTAAGGATCCTCCTAAACCCCAGCATTCCGTTATAAACAAATTAAACTCTTTCACTAGGATAGATTTACCTGATTTACATAAAATAATTTCTCAACTGAAACCCTCCACCTGCGTCCTTGACCCAATACCAACAAATTTTTTCAAAGAAGTATTGGGCGTGCTAATTGATGTTCTTGACATAGTAAATTCGTCATTAGATACGGGGATCTTCCCAGACTGTCTTAAGACTGCTGTAGTTAAACCCCTACTTAAGAAAAATAATCTCGACCCCTCTGCTCTTGAAAATTTTAGACCCATCTCTAACCTGCCTTTCTTAAGTAAAATTCTAGAGAAGGCAGCCATTATACAGTTAAATGACCACCTCAATAAACATGCTATTCTTGATAAATTTCAGTCAGGTTTTAGATCAAATCACAGCACAGAAACTGCACTCGTTAAAGTAGTAAATGACTTGCGGGTAAATGCAGACAGAGGCCATTTATCTGTTCTCATCCTCTTAGATCTGAGTGCTGCATTTGACACCATTGATCATAATATTCTTAGAAATCACCTTAGTCAATGGGTGGGCCTCTCTGGCAGTTGGTTTGAATCGTACCTGACAGGGAGAAAATTCTTTGTTAGTTGTGGTAATTACAACTCAAAGACACATGATATCCTATATGGCGTTCCACAAGGCTCTATCCTGGGTCCGCTGCTCTTCTCAATCTACATGCTTCCGTTAGGTCAGATTATCTCAGGACACAACGTGAGCTACCACAGCTATGCTGATGACACACAGCTGTATTTATCAATAGCACCTGATGACCCCGCTTCTCTTGATTCACTAACACAATGTCTGACTTGTATTTCAGAATGGATGAATAGTAACTTTCTCAAGTTAAATAAAGAGAAAACTGAAATCTTAGTGATTGGC
Organism: Erpetoichthys calabaricus; assembly: GCF_900747795.2. Taxonomy (NCBI): domain Eukaryota; kingdom Metazoa; phylum Chordata; class Cladistia; order Polypteriformes; family Polypteridae; genus Erpetoichthys; species Erpetoichthys calabaricus. The sequence goes on from NC_041394.2 coordinate 296,862,456, forward strand.
AATAATGGATACAATGAGGCTATTAGAAATTAACTGGATACATTAGGCTTAAAAGTCAAGACGGAGGTAAAAAGCTTAGGTGTAACTGTTGACTGTAATCTGAATTTTAAATAGTGTAGAAGAAAGATGTTCTCCTGAGCACCTTGTACTCTGAGTATTTGGTGACTAAAAACTTTCATTTCAGCAATGCTTGCAAGCTCTGGCTATGAACTGACAAAAATATATGGTGCAAGGGCTCAACAAAATCAGTTTCTATATGATTCAAACTGTTTTCTTGGTTAACTTCCTCAAAGTAAATGAGACAGGGTGAAGAAGTCACAAGGTCGCAGGGGGTACGAAACATTTGTCTTTTGGCCAATATTGGAGACTGTAAGAAAATGCTTAGTTAGAGATATAAGAAAAAGCTTAGCTTTTATATATTGTTTTAAGGAACTAACCATTGTTGTTGTTTTGCAGTACTTGTGTAATTAAAATCACAAGACAAAGCGCTATAAAAACTTTGGGATACCCTGGCCGGGGGGCAGATGAAGGGCGGTGTCCTAGGACTGCGCTTCTCTGTCACTTTACCTTTGCCTGATGTGTTTGAATAAAAGATTTTTTACTAACTTTAAATATATCTCTCTGTCTTCAGTCACGAGAAACGACACCATAGAAAAAGTGTCCACAGTTTTCTGGCGCCCGAACGTGGGACAGGAGACGACCGGCTGACTCCTCAAGCGGGACCACCTCAGTGATCCGTCTTACCAGCGGACTGCTGTCAATCTGAGCTCCGGCAGCAGAGTAAGCAGCTCCGGCAAAACTTAGGACTGCCCTGTCCTGAGAGGGCTCCTGCGTGAGGAGCCTCCGGTCTCCTCTTTGGCTACATCCACGGTGACTGAACGGATTTCCAGACAGAGTTTAAACACTTCCAGGCTGGGGTACGTTTCGGGGATTTCCAACCGCCTGGGAGGGCGAGTTTCCTGTTGGCCGTCTAGTCATACTCATATCTCAACGGGTTGCTTAAGGTGATGGAGACTTGACCCAAGCAGTTTGACGCATACGAAAGGTCTGACGAAGGGATACTGGCCTCACCCATATCCTAGACTCGGCTGGACGTATTGATGTAGTATTCTGCTGAACCGAATCGGACACGAAGTCACCTGAGCTGGAATCCGGGGATGTGAGAGGACAGGCTAACGGAACGTGTAATGGGGTGGATGGAAATATAAATAGAAAATAGCACAGATCTTGCAGGTTTACTGTTAGGACGGGATAAATAAATCTACATACAAATAGGGAAATACCGTGTTCTCCTGGGAACTGGGACAGGACCGATAGCTAGTGTCTCCCCTTGGGACTAAAAGAAGGGAAGGTGAGGGAACAGTGAGTGGCACACTTAATACCTCGCTAATTCATATGTACAAGGGATTAGACGAATCAGTACATAGTTGGAAAATTAATACAGGACTCAGGAAGAACAAGGGGACATAATGGGAACTTATAACAGTAAGCCTGCTAGTCGACGCTCTGAGGGCCCGAAATAATTTATGTTGGAAGGATTATTTTCGGAGGATCAGCAGACGCCATGTAAAAATGGGTCCCCTAGAAGCTCATTGAAAAGAAGTCAGGGTTAGATTTAAAAAAAAAAAGGGCATGTAGGACGTGGAATAAGCACAGTGGGGGTAGATGAGTGAGAAACAGGAAATTAGAAAAATATTATGTAGAAATGCACAAGGATGTTGTATGTAGAAATGTACGAGGATGTTGTAACAAAGGTCCGTATTATGTATGACAGATGGCAGTTGGTTATTAAAGCCTGTATTTATTATAAGGCAGTACAGAAATGAATTATTGGCCGTGGAAAGTTAAAACTAGAAAGGAAAAAGAATAGTTATTTATAGCATCACAGAAAGTGCAAGCAGATTTGGGACCACAGTCGAATGAGAAGCGGAAGAAGAAAGACCCGTTATATCCCGTACTTGCTCCCCCACCTTTCCTACACTATCCACATCCACAGCCCCCACCTTCTCCTCCAGCGCCCACCGCACCAGAATTAAAAGATGATCCCTCGGGGTCTGGTTTCTTTGAAGAATATCATTATGATCCCTCATTACACACTGATCCGGGGGATGACAAAAGTAACGTAATGGGTGTGGCAGGTGGCTTTCACGATCCTAGAACCTCCATTTCACAACGCACTAGAAATCAAACCCCATTCCATCAGCCCCCTAATCAAAACACCACCTTTCAATCCCCCTTAAAGTCCCCCAAACCCCCAGGCCCCTTATTCGAATTCCCCCTGATTGAGATCCCAAACCCCCCCGACATGATTCAATGCAACCTGCAGGAGCCAATAGCCCCACTACTGTAATGATACATCGTAACTGGGACATTCAAGAGCTGAAGGACGTTGTGTCCGAATTGCCTGATCCCAAAGTCATCGGTGGGTTAAAAAAAAAAAAAAAAAAAAATCATAGAACTATTGCAGCAGCTGTTGATATGTATAAACCCAATGCCACAGAATGGACTCAGGTGCTGCGGAGAAAGCTTCTCACCACATGGGCAACTGTAAATCATGGACAACATAACGGAAACCCGTGGCAGTGGAACAAGGCGTTGCCTCAGGGCCGAGATGAAGGTCCCTTTATTACGCAATGGGAACGTTTTAAAAATAATATTAAGGACAAGTATAAGAAAGGCACAGACTGGTCTCTTATCTTGGCTGCCAAACAGAAAAAGAAGGACGAGACAGTAGATGAATGGACACATCGTGTTCAAGATTTAATAACAAATCACTCTGGCTTAGACAATCCAGACAATTGCAGTAAAGCTGCAGTTCCCTTTTCGTGTCTGATCTGCGAAGTGACATTCAAAATAAAGTACGCACCTCCTGTATTGGATGGGAGGCTGACGCGTTTGAGGAAGTACAATGTCACGCAGCGCATGCTGAACGACAAAGAAAGCAGAAAGAGTCAGACACCCAGACAAAGCTGATTGCAGCACAAATGAACTATTACACTGGTGGGGCCACTTCCGGCAGAAGTCGTGGACGTGGAGGATTTTTCCGGGGACAAGGGCGTGGACGGGGACGAGGTCGCGGATATATGCTACCTAATCCAAGTGGATCACCCACTCAGTTGCCTCTCCGTCCAGATCCAAACGCTACACCTTATGCTTGTTTTGGGTGTGGTGAAATGGGACACTTCCACCGCAATTGCATTATTGACTTTAATGGTGAATGGCACTGAAACTGTTTTCCTCGTGGACACAGGAGCCACGCGCTCAACCCTTTCGCTGAAGTAAGTCCCTGCCTCGAACGAGACTGTTACTGTGCTTACTGCTTCCGGACAACCACATGTTTTACTGGTTTCAAAGCCTCTTCGAGTTCAGCTGCATTCCAGTGGTTCCACTTTAACACACAGATTTCTTTTAAAACAGCTCTGTCCAGTTAACCTTTTAGGAAGGGATCTCATGACAAAACTTTCTCTCTCTATTTCTATGACTGAAAAAGGCTTTTTCTGTTCAACCCCCAAGTTGTTGTGTCAAATCACCCCCCATCCTAAACCCTCCTTTGCAGCATGGACTTTAAATATTTCCCCACACTCCATTCTCCTCAAAGCCCTACACTCTTTTCCCTCCTGTCTTTTTCCCCATCTCCAAGTCCCTGACACCTTACATTGCACTGCCCAATATTTTCCTACAGAAGTAGACACCCCCTGGCTAGAATCTTTCCTTACTTCAGGTACTTGCCCCGAAACCCTTCACATCCCCTGTATTTTTATTTCATCCACAAAGGCAGCTGCGTCTGTCCATCTCACATGCTCACAGAATATTTTCTATCTAGGCGGCTCAGTGCCTCATATTTCCTTAGCCAAATCACGCACTGTTAAATGGGTGGAAATAGGACCATGGGTAGAACAATGTCTTAATAGAACAGATTGGTTACCTGTTGCTCCAGGTATTTTTGATACTTCAGACCATTTGATAACTAAAGTGGTGCTTCAAACTGATTTTTTAGAAAATCGTGCTTTGTGCCGTCCTTCCTCTTTTGCTTTTTCATTGCAAACCACTTCCCCTTCTTGGTTATCTATGCTCCCTGATTCACTGTGGTCACAGGGAATGAATGATTATGGAAGGATAGCCCATTGTGAGCCTCTGGTGATCTACCCAAAATCCTCCTTCCGCCCGCACCGTGCCCAGTATCCTCTGTCTCCCGAAGCAGAGGCTGGCATTTCCGCCGTACATTCTGATCTCGTAAAACGCGGTGCCATTATTCCAATTAAATACTCTCCAGTTAATTCCCTTATTTTACCTGTAAAAAAGGCTGATGGTTCATGGCGTTTCGTGCAAGATTTGCGACAAGTCAATTCTGCCATCTTCCCTAGGGCTCCTATCGTCCCTAACCCTTCCACTATTCTTTCTACAATCCCTCCCTCTGCTCGTTATTTTTCAGTGATTGATTTAGCCAATGTTTTCTTTTCCATTCCTGTACACCCTGATTCTCAATTTTGGTTTGCTTTTACTTTTCAAAACTGCCGCTGGACATGGAACGTCATGCCTCAGGGATACACTGAAGCCCCTTGTGTATATGGACAAGCCCTTGCTCAAAATTTAGAAGGCTTTTGGCCGGACAGAGGTAGTATATTAATACAGTATGTAGATGATATAATGCTATGTAGCAATAATAAAGAGGACTGTGCACGAGATACCCAGAAGTTATTGTTGTATCTGGGGGACAATGGCCATAAAGTTTCTAAAGCTAAGCTGCAGTTAATTCAAACAACTGTAAAGTACCTAGGTCATGACATCACTTGTGGAACAAGAGCTCTCTCTAGCGATCGCATTAACACCATTCAAAATCTTCCCAGACCTGTCACAAAACAGCAGGTCATGTCTGTATTGGGCATTCTAGGCTACTGCAGACAATGGGTTTTAAATTTTACTGAAAGAGCACAGCCGTTGCAACAATTGGCTAATACACCTGGCGTTCCTCTTTCGGGCCAGGTCCAATGGAATGAACAGGCTGAGAAGGCTCTCCGTGACTTAAAAAACTGCTCTTCTTTCTGCGCCTGCGCTTGGTTTACCTGATCATTCTCGTCCATTCACTTTGTTCGTGGACGAAAAGCAGGGATTCATGAATGCAGTATTAACGCAGCTGCATGGGAATAAACAGAGACCAGTGGCCTATTTTTCTAAAAAACTGGATCCAGTAGCCGCAGCGCTTCCTCCGTGCCTTCGTGCTGTGGCTGCAACAACAGAAGCTGTATTAGCAAGCACGGATGTAGTTCTCATGAGCCCCCTTACAGTACAAGTACCTCATGCTGTACATTCCATATTAATACAGGCTAAAACCTCGCATCTCACCACTGCTAGGGCAATACACTATCAGAATGTACTCTGTACTTTGTCAAATGTTACAATAGAAAGATGCTCCACTTTAAATCCTGCCACCCTCCTTCCAACCGAAAATGAAGGTGAGCCACATAATTGTCATGATGAAATAGCAAAGGTTGTAAAACCTAGAGTAGATCTACAGGAAACACCCTTCGAAATTGGAGAAATAATTTTTGTGGATGGATGCTCTTTAAGATTAGAAAACGGAGCACCCTCGACCAGTTATGCAGTGGTCCAAGGGGACCGCCTGCTGGAAGCAAATCGAATTCCATCAAGCTTAAGTGCACAAGCAGCTGAACTCATAGCACTCACTCGAGCGTGTCAGCTGTCCGAAGGAAAGATCGTAACAATTTATACAGATTCCAGGTATGCTTTTGGAGTCTGCCATGATCATGGAGCATTATGGAAACTAAGGGGATTTAAGACCAGTACTGGCAAACCCATACAACATCAGAAATTGATCGAATCTCTTTTAGAAGCCATAACCAAACCATCGAAGCTAGCAATTGTTAAATGTCAAGCCCACACAGGAAAACAGGATCCTGTTAGCAAAGGAAATGAATTAGCTGACCACTTTGCTAAAAAGGCTGCATATAATAGCACACCAATTTCTTTATTCCAACAGAGAAATGACCAGGGCCCTGATAACCAAATTATTTCTTTACAGAGTGCAGCCACGGACATCGAAAAAAGAAAATGGTCCAAAGAAGGATCCCTTTCTGATGGAGTCTGGACTCATAAACACACTAACAAACCTTTTCTCCCAAAAGCCTCTTTCCCAGGAATGGCAAAAATAGCCCATGGTCTCGATTACGCAGGTAGAGATGCCATGGTTCGAGATGCTGAAAAACATTGGGAAGCTGTAAGTTTCTCTACATATGCAGAGCAATTTTGCAGACGCTGTGCATTATGTCAGAAGTTTAATGTAGGAAAGGGCACCCAGGTAAGTCCCGCCGTTACCCCTAACCCAATGGGTCCGTTTGAACATCTCCAAATGGATTTCATTGAACTAACACCGTCTAAAGGTTACCGTTATTGTCTAGTAATTGTTGATGTGTTCTCCCGATGGGTAGAAGCTTTCCCTTCAAAACACAATGATGCCAAAACAGTAGCTAAAGCACTAATTAAAGAGATTATTCCAAAATGGGGTATCCCTCAAAAGTTGCAAACAGATAATGGCACTCACTTTGTGAATTCCATTATAAATGAATTAACTACCTGGCTCCAAATCAATGTGCACTATTATTGTAAATACCATCCCCAAAGTGGATGCAATGGCACCTTAAAAGCTAAGCTCGCAAAAATTTGTGAACAAACTAATTTATCATGGCCGGATGCACTACCCTTGGCTTTAATGGGATTGAGAGGACGGACACACCGCCAATTGGGACTATCGCCGTTTGAAATTCTGACCGGACGTCCCATGGTAATGTGAGTTTGCATACTGTGGACAATGATCTTCTCTCTAGTCTTGCAGGTCTCCGAACCTCATTGAAGGAAGTCCACCAGCAGGTTAATCAGGCCTGGAGGACCAGCCCACCTTCTAAAGATTCACCAATTCCCTTGGGCACCTGGATCCTGGTTCGAGACACTCGGAGGAAACACTGGCATCAGCCTAGGTGGAGAGGACCGTTCCAAGTTCTTCTGTCCACGCCACACGCTGTGAAAGTTGAAGGATTGCCTGCCTGGATTCACGCTTCACACTGCAAAAGATGGCATCCCTAACATTCATACTCATTTTGATTACAGTTTTACTGTTCTTCCTTCCATTATCCAATTTACGAGTGACATTGACTTTCCAGGTGGGGAAGACTGCCTCATTCCAGGTTGACTTTTGTGTAATTGTCCCCTGTAGTGGCAAACAAGAACAATGGGAAGAGTTTGACAAAATATGTCTGTGAGCTACCCTTATTATGACTATGATTCAAGTTTTGATTCATCTGACTCTGAATGTGCCTTCTGGAGTGATGTGTTTGCAAATACAGGACCACACGACTGGGGTTATGAACCCTGGCAGGCCACACAGTATGGCCTAAAGACTTGATTTTCTATTATAAAAGGACACGCCCCTCATGACTGTGCTGAGAACCATTGTAACCCTTTGATTATTACTTTAAAAGATCCCTCTTCACAGGATTCAGGAACTTATGTTTTAGCTGCATACGCAAGTGGTTCTGATCCACTAGGATTTTTTTCAAATTAAGGTTACTAATAATTCCCATGCTACTAAAACTTGCCAGCTTTCTTCTACCTTTCCTCCTGATTCACAACAAACTCTTGTTAAAATAATGAATGTTTCTACTCTTTCATCCTCCTTTTCTACTGTGTCCAAATATTTCACTGCTTCCATGGCTAAGGCTTATATGTTACACGAGGAGCGAATGCTCCAATTCTCTTCCACCTCTACTTCTACTCCTTCCCCTTCTCCTATTCTTTCCCGGTCTGCTCCTATCTAACCTATATTTTTGTCTGTTCAAAAAGGGGGAGTGCAGAAGACAGATGTTCTCCTGAGCACCTTGTACTCTGAGTATTTGGTGACTAAAAACTTTCATTTCAGCAATGCTTGCAAGCTCTGGCTATGAACTGACAAAAATATATTGTGCAAGGGCTCAACAAAATCAGTTTCTATATGATTCAAACTGTTTTCTTGGTTAACTTCCTCAAAGTAAATGAGACAGGGTGAAGAAGTCACAAGGTCGCAGGGGGTACGTAACATTTGTCTTTTGGCCAATATTGGAGACTGTAAGAAAATGCTTAGTTAGAGATATAAGAAAAAGCTAAGCTTTTATATATTGTTTTAAGGAACTAACCGTTGTTGTTGTTTTGCAGTACTTGTGTAATTAAAATCACAAGACAAAGCGCTATAAAAACTTTGGGATACCCTGGCCGGGGGGCAGATGAAGGGCGGTGTCCTAGGACTGCGCTTCTCTGTCACTTTACCTTTGCCTGATGTGTTTGAATAAAAGATTTTTTACTAACTTTAAATATATCTCTCTGTCTTCAGTCACGAGAAACGACACCATAGAAAAAGTGTCCACAATAGCATATTAATCAGATCACTAGGACAGCATTTTTTCACTTAAGAAACATAGCAAAAGTTAGACCTCTTATATCATTGAAAGATGCTGAGAAATTAGTTCATGCGTTTGTTTTCAGTCGGCTAGATTACTGTAACGCAATCCTCTCAGGAATACCCAAAAAAGACATAAATCATTTGCAACTAGTGCAGAATGCAGCTGCTAGAATCCAAACCAGGAAAAGAAAATCCGAGTACATTTCTCCAGTTTTGATGTCACTACATTGGTTACCTGTGTCATTCAGGATTGACTTTAAAATTCTGCTTATGGTTTATAAAGCCTTAAATAATCTCGCCCCATCTTATATATCGGAATGTCTGATATCTTATATTCCAAATCGTAACCTCAAATTAGTGTCTCCTTAGAATTCCAAGAGCAAAACTTAAAAGAAGTTGTGAGGCGGCCTTCTGCTGTTATGCACCTAAAATCTGGAATAGCCTGCCAATAGGAATTCGCGAGGCTAATACAATGGAGCACTTTAAAAAACTTCTGAAAACACATTATTTTAACATGGCCTTCTCATAACTTCACTGTAATTTAATCCTGATACTCTGTATATCCAATTCATTATAATAACTATTCATGGTGTCTCTAAAATCTGTACTAACCCCTGCTCTCTCTTCTGTTTCCTTTTCCGGTGTCCTTTTGGTGGTGGCTTGTGCCACCACCATCTACTCATAGCACCGTGATGTCCCAACAGTGATGGATTAAAAGCCAGAGGTCTGCATGACCATCATCATCAAGGCCTTCCGTGATAACCCTAATTACAAAGAGGACTATTTCATTTATGTTAGGTAGAATGCCCAGAGGGGACTGGGCAGTCTCGTGGCCTGGAATCCCTGCAGATTTTATTTTTTTCTCCAGCTGTCTGGAGTTTTTTTTTTGTTTTTTCTGTCCCCCCTGGCCATCGGACCTTACTCCTTTTCTATGTTAACTAATGTTGCCTTATTTTAATTTCTTATTTTGTCTTTTATTTTTCTTTTCTTCATTATGTAAAGCACTTTGAGCTACTTTTTGTATGAAAATGTGCTATATAAATAAATGTTGTTGTTGTTGTTTTTTTTTGTTTTTATACTTTATTGTGGATATTGTCTGTTTCTGCCTGACTCTACTGTTTCCTTTACCTTTGGGCATACTTGTGATTCTACTTGTTTCTAGTCTTTCTGGCCTGAGTTCCACTTCTGATATTACTATATGCACCTACAGGCCTTGGAGTGGTCTTGTGAATGAAAGGAGTCTAATCTGTGAGTGTTTTTGCCAGTTGGATTCATTAGATCTCACGGACTGTATTTGTCTCACTACTGGATGCACCATGTTTTTGGTGTAGCTCATTGTCCTGCAGGTAAAATGCTTAGATAATATTCATCTTATGAATTCCTGCTGCTTAGGCCGTGCTACAAATCCATTCCCTCTGTTTTTGCTTAGGCCCAGTCTCTGGACATTCTACACCACCTACATTATATTTATCATAGCACCAAATGACAATGAACAATTTATTACTTTTCTGGCTGGAATATTAACATGTATCAATTGTAAATACACAATACAAAGCTTTCTTAATTTAATTTATTTAAGTCAAATCTCCAGGATCACTCTTACAGCTATTTTGCCCAATGTTTGTTCCCTAAATAATAAAGCCTTGTTTATCCATGAATTAACTTGTGGCAAGAGAGTATTTTTACTTGAATCAGGCGGCTCTGCCAGAATTTCTTTGTAAATCTGTACCTGGTGCTTTGATTTATTTGTCTTTTGTTTCTCAAACTTTTTTTTTTTACTAGGAACTTAATCTACCAACACTGGTGTATCACACCCTCAAACTATCAAAATAAGGTCCACAGTTGTGTACAGGTTTGAGCCCTGTTGAGGATTGCCAGCTTCTTACTCCGGCCCTCACCCCCAGGCCGCCAGGAGGAGCTCTCCGGACAGCATGGACGTGCCCCGAGGTCCAGCAGGGCCTTATGGACTATGTAGTTTTTATACGCAGCCCTGCTGGATACCTTGGGGGCCACCGGGTGTCGCTGTAGGGGGGCTCGTAGGCTTGTATGTGCCCTATAACCCGGGAATACGTCATGGTCACGTGATGGGAAGAAACGACGTGCTCCCGGGGTGAAGAAAAGGACTGTTTACCCTGACCCTTAAGGAATAAGGAACTGTGGACTGTTGGGCAGGAACCACTTCCGGGTCAGGGGGTATAAAGGACTCATGGGTAAGCCCAGACATTGAGCTGAGCTGGGAGGTAGGAGGGCGAAGTGTCTGGGCGAGGAGGAAAGAGAATTGTATTGTGATTAGAGTTTATTATTATATGAATAGTGTGGAGTGGAAGGTGCTTGGTGCACTGTGTTATAGTACAATAAAAAAGAATTGTACTTTTACCTGGCGTTTAGAGTGGTACCTGAGGGTTCAAGAGGCGGAGCAATGCTTCTACTGCTGCAGCCCAAAACAGAACTGAAGGTAGTTGGTGGGGGTCTTAAGGCGGATAAGGGGAAGTGATGTCATCAAAACAGGAACCAGAAGTGACATTATCTGCCCAGGACCCGGAAGTGATGTCATCGGCACAGGATCGGGAAGTGACATCATTGGCAAAGGAACCAGAAGTGAAGTCATCAGACCCAGGCAGGATTTCCCTTGTTTGGTCTGCAGAGATAATAGAGAGAGGATTATTGCACTCTGCCACCCCCTGGCCTGGCGTGGAATTGTCCTCTTTTGAACTCTTTAGCTGCCTCCCATGTGCACGTGTGTGACATCAGTTAGATAGATAGATAGATAGATAGATAGATAGATAGATAGATAGATAGATAGATAGATAGATAGATAGATAGATAGATAGATACTTTATTAATCCCAAGGGGAAATTCACATACTCCAGCAGCAGCATACTGTCCTCACAGGTGGCGCAGTGGTAGTGCTGCTGCTTTGCAGTAAGGAGACTGTGGAAGATTGAGGGTTCACTTCCCGGTTCCTCCCTGTGTGGATAGCGCTTTGAGTACTGAGAAAAGCGCTATATAAATGTAATGAATTATTATTATTATTATTATACTGATACAAAAAATAATATTAAATTAAAGAGTAATAAAAATGCAGGTAAAAACAGACAATAACTTTGAATAATGTTAACATTTACCCCCCCGGGTGGAATTGAAGAGTAGCATACTTTAGGGGAGGAACGATCTCCTCAGTCTGTCAGTGGAGCAGGACAATGACAGCAGTCTGTTGCTGAAGCTGCTCCACTGTCTGGAGATGACACTGTTTAGTGGATGCAGTGGATTCTCCATAATTGATAGGAGCCAGCTTAGCGCCTGTCGCTCTGCCACAGATGTCAAACTGTCCAGCTCCGTGCCTACAATAGAGCCTGCCTTCCTCACCAGTTTGTCCAGGTGTGAGGCGTCCCTCTTCTTTATGCTGCCGCCCCAGCACACCACAGCATAGAAGAGGGCGCTCGCCACAACCGTCTGATAGAACATCTGCAGCATCTTATTGCAGATGTTGAAGGACGCCAGTCTTCTAAGGAAGTATAGCCGGCTCTGTCCTCTCTTGCACAGAGAATCAGTATTGGCAGTCCAGTCCAATTTATCATCCAGCTGCACTCCCAGGTATTTATAGGTCTGTACCCTCTGCACACAGTCACCTCTGATGATCATGGGGTCCAGGAGGGGCCTGGGCCTCCTAAAATCCACCACCAGTTCCTTGGTTTTGCTGGTGTTCAGGTGTAGGTGGTTTGAGTCACACCATTTAAAGTCATTGATGAGGTTCCTATACTCCTCCTCCTGCCCACTCCTGAAGCAGCCCACGATAGCAGTGTCGTCACCGAACTTTTGCACGTGGCAGGACTCCGAGTTGTAGTGGAAGTCCAATGTATATAGGCTGAACAGGACCGGAGAAAGTACAGTCCCCTGCGGCGCTCCTGTGTTGCTGACCACAATGTCAGACCTGCAGTCCCCGAGACGCACATACTGAGGTCTGTTTGTAAGATAGTCCACGATCCATGCCACTAGGTATGAATCTACTCCCATCTCTGTCAGCTTGTCCCTAATGAGCAGAGGTTGGATGGTGTTGAAGGTGCCAAAGAAGTCTAGAAATATAATTCTTACAGCACCACTGCCTCTGTCCAAGTGGGAGAGTGATCAGTGTAGCATATAGATGATGGCATCCTTCGCTCCCACCTTCTCCTGGTATGCGAACTACAGAGGGTCGAGGGCGTGGCATACCTGTGGCTTCAGGTGGTGAAGCAGCAGCCGCTCCATGGTCTTCATCACATGTGACGTCAGAGCGACAGGCCGGAAGTCGTTCAGCTCACTAGGACATGATACCTTTGGGACTGGGGTGATACAAGATGTTTTCCAAAGCCTCAGGACTCTCCCCTGTTCCAGGCTCAGGTTGAAGATGCCCTGTAGAGGATTCCCCAGCTCCAGCGCACAGACCTTCAGCAGTCGTGACGATACTCCATCTGGACCCACTGCTTTACTGGCACGAAGTCTCCTCAGCTCTCTGCTCACCTGCGCTGCTGTAATTGTGGGTGGGGATGTCTCTCCTATGCTGGTATCAGCAGAAGGATGGGTGGAGGGTGTAGTACTCCAAGGTGAGAGTGGGTTAGGGTGGTCAAACCTGTTAAAGAAGTTGTTCATTTGGTTTGCTCTCTTCACGTCTCTCTCGATGGTGGCACCCCACTTCGAGCTGCAGCCAGTGATGATCTTCATCCTATCCCACACTTCCTTCATGCTGTTATTCTGCAACTTCTGCTCCAGCTTTCTCCTGTACTGCTCCTTCGCCGCCCTGAGCTGGACTCTGAGTTCCTTCTGCACGCGCTGGAGCTCATGCTGATCACCACCTTTAAAAGCCCTTTTCTTCTGGTTCAAAAGGCCCTTGATGTCACTTGTAATCCATGGCTTGTTGTTAGCATAGCAGTGTACTGTTCTTACTGGAACTACAATGTCCATACAGAAGTTGATGTAGTCAGTACTGCAGTCAACAACCTCCTCAATGTTCTCACTATGTGATCCCTGCAGGATATCCCAGTCCGTAGTTCCAAAGCAGTCTCTCAGAGCCTGCTCTGCCTCAGGGGACCACTTCCTGAATGAGCGTAAGTAGTACGCGAGGCTGTCCTAGATGTCTCTATGAGCTCAATGAGCTTGTTTACATTATTACAGTGTGGAATTTTAACATTTTAGATTAATTAGCTTAAATAAAATATTTTATGAGCAGCGCTGAGGTGCAGTGTTAGCGCTGCTGCCTCGCAGTAAAGAGACCTGGGTTTGCTTCCCGGGTCCTCCCTGAGTGGAGTTTGCATGTTCTCCCCATGTCTGCATGGGTTTCCTCCGGGTGCTCTGGTTTCCTCCCACAGTCCAAAGACATGCAGGTTAGGTGCACTGCCGATCCTAAATTGTCCCAAGTGTGTGCTTGGTGTGTGGGTGTGTGTGTGCCCTGCCATGGGCTGGCGCCCTGCCCGGGATTTGTTCCTGCCTTGCGCCCTGTGCTGGCTGGGATTGGCTCCAGCAGACCCCCGTGACCCTGTGTTAGGATATAGCAGGTTGGAAAATACTGAAAATATTTTATCTTATAATTTTCTTTCATAAAAATAAAAACTCTCAACACTGATCGTGCCTCCATTATTAGTATAAAACCTTTTTGGGGCTTTCATTCATCCACTACAGAATTCGCTGCATATTATAATAAATATTTAATTTACTCTCTGGACATTCTTTCTCCTATTGAAACCTGAACTTTAATTTATGTATAGTGCACCTTTTTATTCAACAGAGATCCTTCATAAGAAAGCAACTGATGTCACTTGGAACACTTAGTCAAAAGAAGTGGCCTGACTGTATACAGTAAACAGTGTGCTGAAGGGATTACTGAATATATACAATATATATATATATATATATATGTATATATATATATGTATATTGTCACACACGCGTGTTTAGGAGGCCACTAAAGGGCTCGAATACATGTAATTCCATGCCGGACCAGGGGGTGGCGAAGTGCACTAATTCTCCCCTTTCGATCTCTTACAGACCATTCTGGGGAAATCCCTCCCGGCTATGGGGCAGCCATCGACGTCACTTCCGGTTCCGGTCCTGATGACATCACTTCCTGTAATAGCCTTTAAAGCTGCCATCTTGTTAATATTGAGTTAGTTCTGTTTTGGACTGAATAGTGTGAACATGGATCTGATTATTAAGAAGTTTTGCAGCCAGGAACAATTATACAGGTGGCTGCCCCAAATCTTCGCAATGTCTTGTGATCTTTATTGTTACAGTGGCGTAGTCGGCAGGATGGAAACAACCCAGGAGAAAACGGGACCGTACCTGAATCATGATCAGGTGGGAGAGTACCTGAGCCCAGCTTCCGTTGCGCTCAGCTAACTCTAAATCCATCGCACAGGAACTAGTAGGAGTATGTGCGCGTGTTGGAATTCCTAAAGAAGTCCTGATGGACCAAGGAACGCCATTTACCTCAGAGACGTTCAGGAAAACGGCTAAGTTATTCAAAATAAAGCACTTAAAAGACCGCGGTGTATCATCCTCAAACCGATGGTCTAGTAGAGAGGTTCAATTAAACTCTCAAACACATGCTTCGCAAGGTGGTCAGTGGGGATGGAAGGAATTGGGATCAACTCCTCCCCCTCGTACTCTTTGCCTATCAGGAAGTCCCTCAAGCCTCGACGGGGTTCTCACCCTTTGAATTATTATATGGATGACAACCCCAGGGCATATTAGACATTCTAAAGGAAGGTTGGGAAGGAGAGGCTCTTCCCTCAACTAATATTTTGGAATGTATCGCTCAATTACGCGATAAATTTGAGAAAATTCGACCTATATTAAAAAGTCACATGGAAGAGGCGCAAGCAGCTCAGGCCCTCTATTATGACTATGGCACGAAGCTCCGGGAGTTCTAACCGGGGGATTGGGTCATGGTGTTGGTTCCCACCTCACATTCTAAATTACTTGCCCACTGGCAAGGACCATATGACGTTAAGGAGAGGAAAGGGCTCGTCGACTATTTGGTGAAACAACCCAATCGTCGGCCGAGCGAGAGGATATATCATGTGAATCTGCTGAAACTGTGGAAGGAAAGGCACCCTTATCCCTCCTCCGGTCAGCCCCGCTCATTCTTTGCTCAGACCAACCCACTTAACTTCGACCCTAATCTGAGTACCTGACAGAGGCAAGAGCTCAAAGCAGTTATCTCGTCTGTCCAGGAGGTGGTTGATGAAAAACCTGGAAGGGCCTCTCTGATTGCCCACGACATTGTGACCGAACCTGGGGTTATAGTCCGAGAACACCCTTATCAGCTTCCCGAGGCAAAGAAGGCAGAAGTGGAAGTTGAAATCAAGCGTATGCTGGACTTAGGAGTCATAGCGGAAAGTTATAATTCCAGGTCCAGCCCAATAGTCTTGGTTAGTAAGCCTGATGGAAGTTGGAGGTTTTGCAATGACTTCCGTCGACTTAATCAGGTTTCACAATTTGATGCTTATCCTGTGCCTCGAGTGGACGACCTCCTTGAGAGGCTCGGACCAGCAGAATTTTTGACCACTCTTGACATGACCAAGGGGTACTGGCAGGTTCCTTTAATGGACTCCGCAAAGGTTAAAACCGCGTTTAGCACCCCTAGCGGGCACTGGCAGTATCGTGTACTTCCATTCGAGTTACATGGGGTTCCAGCGACTTTCCAGCGTCTGGTGGACAAAGTGCTCCGACCCCATAACACATATAGTGCTGCCTACCTGGATGACGTTGTCATCTATTCCAGCACATGGAAGGAACACCTACAGCACGTCCGAGCGGTATTTTGGACACTGGGTGAGGCCGGTCTTCGTATCAATCCAAAAAAATGTTTTTTTGGGTTGAAAGAAGCCAAATACTTGGACTACCTGGTGGGCCGTGGTACTGTAAAGCCACAGTGCTCTAAAATTGATACCATTTTGAAATGGCCCCGTCTGCGTACCAAGCGGCATGTCCAAGCATTGTTCAGTCTAGCTGGGTACTATCACCGGTTTGTGCTACGCTTTTCGATGAGAGCTGTGCCCTTGAGTGATTTAACAAAGAAGAGGGCTCCTAACATTGTGGTATGGACTGATACGACAGAAGCTGCATTCAGTGACTTGAAAAAGGCCCTGACGTCAGCACCTGTTCTGAAAGCACCTGACTTTTCGCTTCCTTTTATCCTCCAGACAGACGCTTCGGACACAGGCCTAGGAGCAGTGCTGAGCCAAAGCATCAATGGTGCTGAACACCCTGTCATGTTCCTTAGCCGGAAACTGCTGGATCGGGAAACCAGGTATGCGGCGGTGGAGAGAGAGGCTCTTGCGATTAAATGGGTGATTACACAGTTGAGGTATTACCTCTTGGGTCATGAGTTTACACTTGTCATGGACCATGCAACTTTACAGTGGATGGCCCTGCACACGGAGTCGAACCTGCGAGTCACTAGGTGGTTCCTTGATCTATAACCTTATAAGTTCTCGCTCGTTCATCAGAAGGGTTCTCTCCATTCCAATGCTGATGCTCTTTCTCGCATTCACAACCTCTCGGTGCAGGACGCCCGACCCAGGGGGTACTGTCACACACGTGTGTTTAGGAGGCAAGTAAAGGGCTCGAATACATGTAATTCCACGCCGGACCAAGGGGTGGTGAAGTGCACTAATTCTCCCTCTTGATCTCTTACAGACCATTTTAGGGAAATCCCGCCCGGCTCTGGGGCAGCCAACGACGTCACTTCCGGTTCCGGTCCTGATGACATCACTTCCTGTAATGGCCTTTAAAGCCGCCATTTTATTAATATTGAGTTAGTTCTGTTTTGAACTGAATAGTGTGAACATGGATCTGATTATTAAGAAGTTTTGCAGCCAGGAACAATTATACAGGTGGCTGCCCCAAACCTTTGCAATGTCTTGTGATCTTTATTGTTACAATATATATATATATATTGTGGGAGATGGCCGGCTGTTCATCCCGGCCAATACCCCCAAGCCGCTAGATGGAGCCCTCCCTGTAGCATGGGAGTGCCCCGAAGACCAGCAGGGAATCATGGACAATGGAGTTTTTATTCCCAACCCTGCTGGACATCGTGGGGCCCACCAGAGGACGCTGCAGGGAGGCTCAAGGACTTATATGTGCCCTATAACCCGGAAGTGCGTCCTGATCATATGACCAGAAGGAAAGACGTGCTTCCGGGATGAAGAAAAGGACTTTTAATCTGACCCGGAAGGGATAGCAAATCAGGGACTGCAGGGTTGGAATCACTTCCAGGTCAGGGGATATAAAAGGACTGTGGGAAAGCCCAGACACTGAGCTGAGCTGGGAGGAAGGGTGGCTAAGTGTCTGGGAGAGGAGGATTGAGAATTGTATTGGTGATTGATTATTGATTTATTGTATGTATGTGTAGTGTGGAGTGGAGGGTGCTTAGTGCACAATATTATAATAAATATAAGAATTATTATACTTTTACCTGGTGTTTGGCGTGGTACCTGAGGGTTCAAGGGAGCACTAGTGCCCCCTACTGTTACAATATATACATATATATATATATATATATATATATATATATATATATTGTGGAGCATGGCCCAGACACAGACAGGCGGACACCAATGGTTTACCCAACACACGTTTATTATACATAATTCTATTTACAAAGACGACACACACAGCCCGAGTATTTCCCCAAAGTCCAGGCCTTCCTTCACACTGCCTTCCTCAGGTCCACCTCCACTCCTCTCTCCCAAGACTCCGTTTTTCTCCACTCCCGACTCCAGTCATAGAATGGAGGGAGGCGGCCCCTTTTATATCCACCCGGATGTGCTCCAGGTGCTTCCCAGTGAGTGACTGCCGGCACTCCCCGGTCTGGCGGAAGTGCCGGCTGTGCACCTGGAAGCACTCTGGGTGTCCCTGGTCCTCTTCCCTCCAGCACTTCCAGGTGTGGTGGAATGCTGAGGGCCAGGGCTCCCTAATCATCTGGGCGCCCCCTGACGGTGACCATGGGCCCCTAGCTCTGTTCCCGTGGTCCCCATATCATCCAGGGCGGCAGCCCTCTCGTGGTCCGGTCTTTCCGGGTGTCCCGGCTGGGTAACACCCCCAGCCGCTTGCCACTATATATATATATATATATATATATATATATATATATATATATATATATATATATATATATATATGAATGAATGAAAATGAGGACTACAGCCCAGTGCTTCCAGGATAGGCTTAGACCCCGTGTGACCCTGAACTGGATTGCATGGGCATGAGACTGAATTGAACAACACATTTTAAAAACTAAAAATAAATGTTTACTTGGATCTAAGAGTTCTTGTTTTTTCCCATCTGTCCATTTATTTTCCAGAATTCTCATGTCTTATAGCATTGCCACAGGTAGAGAATTGAATCATTTGCTGATAAATTCTCCACCTGCCAAATTGCCATCTATTTTTGAAGTCTTTATGTTTACAGACATGGAATAATCTCATAAACCTAAGCAATAGTCTTTGCCTTAATATGACACCATAGTGACTTTATATTCAGTAACACATTTCCTTAGCGATTATCTGTCAAATTTGTTTCAAAATGGTATAAATAATGCATAAATAAATAAAGCTGGATTACTAGTTGTACGATTATGTGCATCTGAAAATATAGCTGAATCAAGTTCTATAGTACAACATCTTCATGTCACACTCTTTTAAAATATTGGGAATAAAGTTATTGTTCAGAAAATATTAAAAAAAATACATACAATACATACACACTATATATATATTAGGCAGTGGTTGTGTAGTGGTTAAGGCTTTGAACTTCAAACCCTGTGGTTGTGGGTTCAAATCCTGCTACTGACACTGTGTGACCATAAGAAAGTCACAACCTGCCTGTGCTCCAAATGGAAAACCAAAAGAAATGTTAGCAATGTAGGCATCAGACAAATATGTAAATGTACATAGTGTGTTTACATAAATTTGTGCATATATATATATATATATATATATATATATATATATATATATATATATATATATATATATATACAGGGTGGGCAAAAGTAGTTTACAGTTGTGAGTATGCAAAACACAGAGTTTATCATTTCTATTATTATTTATCAATTTTTGTATTATTTATTTGTATTATTTATGTTCTTATTTTTCTTCTTGTTGTTATTATTTCATATTCTTATTTATGATTTATCTTTTAGGTAATTTGAGCATTTACAAGATTGTATCTAAGTGCATTATGCCATTGTGAGATTCTTTTGATTTAATGAAGGTTAATAAAGCTATTTTAATAATCATATCCTGTATGTCTTTTTCCATAGGAACAACTGTAAACCTACTTTTGCCCATAGCTAACATTGCCATCTTCTTCTCTCTCTGCAGTGCTCAGATTCCACCCTGTGAGGGCAACTGACTCAGCCACGCCTGGTTTACTCTCCATAAAAGATTGGGCTTCCTGGAAGAAGGCATTATTTTTGGCAAGAGCAACATTCCAGACAGAACTGCTGAGAAACTGACCTGATACCATTGCCTAACCAGCCGATTGATTGAGACTGTTTTTAGCCCAAGGAGTTACAGGGTAAGTACTCCCAAGGGCATTTATTGCTTCCAGCCTTGCACCTGATGCTGCTGTCTGTGCTTGTACCCGTGCCCCTTAATTGAATTAGTATATTTAAGAATCCAATGTTACGTTCAATCAAAACAGTGACTTCCAATTTTCAAAAAACAGACTTCATTAAAATAAGAAAGAACCTACAAAACACTTCTTCATTATCAAAGCTATTGACTGTGCTACTATTTTTCCCAAAACAAAGGCATTATTAAAAGCACAAGACTGAAAGGACCATTCTACAAGGAAAAGAAGAAATAGCACTACAGTGGATAGTCAGAGAACTACTGGAAATGTCAGCTGGGTATCAAAAAAGCATCTGAAAGATTACAAGACAAAGTGTAAAAAAAGAATTACAATAGAAGCTAAGATAAATAACAAAAGTGTTTTGTAGTACTGCAGCAAAAAAACCCTAGAGATGCACAAGGAAAAATTATTGAAAATGAGCAAGCAATAACAAATAAGTAAATATTTCACTCAACCCTTTACAAAACAAAAAGTAAATGGGACACCTCAGGCATAAAGTTGAATGTTCTCTGTGTTTAAGGCTTTTAAAATAGAATAGTCAGATGTGTTGCAGGCATCCATGAGTGTTGAAAACTAACAAAACTCCTAAACCTGATGTACTTTTGACAATGGTCCTGAAAGATCTAGAGAACTTTATTTGCAGTTTATGCAGTTTTAACCAAGAGAGGTTGGTACAGATGAATTCCTGGGCTTCTTGACAGCTAAAACTAAGTAGAAATAAGTTTATTAGTAGAGCTGATATTCCATCAAGCCTGAATAGGCCAATGTGCTTTAACCTTCTAAAAGTGCAGGGGAGGACCTCCAGTAAGAATCTCTTCAGAACAACTACTGTATGTTGGTATAGGAAACGGGCAAGAATATGTGGTGCTGCCAGTGGTAGCCCTACATAGACAGCATTAGGATGGCTAACCAGTAACATGGAATTGATTATGGATGCAAGCTGAAAGGCCACTTCTGGCCAGTTTTATTTTGACCATGCAGTCCTTAGGTAGTAATAGACCAAAGCATCAGAGGAGCAGAGAAATGTAGTTATAGAGGATTTCATCTTACAGGGAGAAAGCCACCCCAAAAAGTACTTAGTGACTGCTTTTATATAATTAAGCACTGATGTTTTATTACTTCCCTAGTGTGCTCTAAATATTTTTTTACATTTTTGTGTTCTAGTCCTGGATTTCATAGTCAGTAGTATTCAAGTAAGAGAGGAAGGTTATTTTGATTGTTACAGATGAATGCATTGATACTGAAAAAAGGGTTTCTGGGAATGAATGTCCAATTCTGCTTGTTGGGAACTATTTCCAAAAGAAGGTAATCTAGGATGGTCTGGAGGATCAGATGAAGCAGTATGGGAACAAGTGCTAGCCTAATGCAGAAGACTAGTCTTTTAGGAAAGGAAAAGCCAGATCCTGGGTAAAGACCAATTAACTGGTAACTGGTCAGTCTAAATCCTCCTCTTGAGTGAAACCACTATATGGTTAATGATTTCAAACCTTTTTACTGGTGGAGAATATGCCAGCTGAAGCATCAATTCTGGTGGGATAAACCTTAATATTTGCTCAGCATGGTAGGAGTCTCATTTGAGTCTGGCACTCCTATACCTTCCATGTGCTATTGCGTGAATGAAACCCTTAGCAAGGGTTAGTCTTATAGACCCTCAAAAGATATGGAATGACTGGGATGTTAATTTAACCAAAGTAAAGCCTAGTGAAGTTAAGGTAGATGCAAAAATGATTGAAGTGGTGAATAGTAAGAAAGAGGTTCCATCTTGAACTGCATAGTTTTATCCTGGAACAGCAACATAAGATGAAACAATTTTTTGATTGATAGAAAGCAGGTTTTGCAAGGCATGACAAAGATTTTGGTTGAACTGATGCAGCATTTGACCTATTCTCATAACCTTGTACCAAGATTTCCAGATGTTATTGGCTGGGATGTTGGAAAGGGAGTTATTCGTGAAAATTCTAGTCCTTGGGCAGCTCCAGTATTACTGATGAGGAAGACAGACAAAATGCGGAGATTTTGTTTTGATTATCATAGCTCAATGTTGTCAAATATAAAGATTTGTTACCTCTACTTTGGATTAAAGAGACACTGACAAGCTTCAAAAAGGCCATTTGCTTTTCTTGATCTCACCAATGGATATTGGCAAGTCAAAATAAATCCACAGGACAGGGACAAAACAGCTTTTTCTACACCCTTTGGATGGAAGAGTTTGAACGTATGCCTTTTTGACAATGTAATGCTCTAGACACAATTCAGCACCTCATGCAGCATTGTCTAAGGACACAGGTATTTGACTCTCTTGTGATTTAATTGTTTACTCCCCAGATTTTTATATACAATTATATACAGTAATCTGGAAAGGGTATTTGAGTGGCTGCAACAGTATGGACTGTGGGTACAATCACAGAAATGGCTGTTCTTCCAAACAGAGGTAAAGCATCTGGGACATATAGTGTGCCAAGATGGGGTTTCTAATGATTTGGAAAAAGATGAATCAGAAAGTTGTAAAGACTGTTAAAAAATTATTTCTTTCAAGGGTGTCCCTTTTACTGTTTCATAGATAACAATCCACTTTTTAGTTTACAGGCTGCTAACTTGGGAGGTATGGAGCAGCACAATTGTCTAATTTCAATTTTGAAACAAAGTACAGTCTAGGCTTATAAAACATACATGCAGATGTGCTTTGACAGAACGGGCATTAGTAAATATGTACTTATTTCAAGCTTCAGATATAGTATTGTAGGAAGAAAACAGAATGTGGAGCTGAATTGACTGGCATGAATTGCAACTTGGAGTTATTATCTGGGTTGGGTTAAATGTGCTGCAAATCAACAGTTGCCTTCCATTGACTGGCAAAAGACTACTAACTTGAAAATTGTAACAGGAATGGATGTGCTTTCAAGTTAAAGATGGTAATCTGGAACAAAATTGGTATGAACTGAGTACAGGTCAACAAATTGTTGTCCTGCATGGGAGTAATAATACCATTACTCATTATGACATCTGAGTTGGGCGAGAACATTTGCAATTCCAACACAAAGAATTTATTGGCTTAAAATAAGTGAAGAAGCCCAAAAGTGGGCCAAAGAATGTCTTTGCTGTTTGTTGGGTTAACCTGATCCAGAGGTAACAGTTCCCTTGCACCCTGTTAGGACCTCCTCTTTCTTAGAGGTTGGTGCATTAGATTATTTGCATTTAGGTTGATCAGGTGATCAGAAACCTTATGCGAATAAAAGAAAAAGAAAAGAGGTAAAGATGAATCAGTGTAATACAATGATAATATCAATGATGGCTTTAAATGAACAAAGTAACAGGAGGGGGAAGGCTGATTGAGGAACTGCTTTGTAAATGTGTCAAAGTAAAGCAAATAAATAAATAACACGGTTGGCTTGCCTGGCAATTTTTCCTCGTAGGAAAATCACTAAACTGAGTTTCTAATAACAAGAAAG
The DNA here is from genome assembly GCF_900747795.2 of Erpetoichthys calabaricus. Taxonomy (NCBI): domain Eukaryota; kingdom Metazoa; phylum Chordata; class Cladistia; order Polypteriformes; family Polypteridae; genus Erpetoichthys; species Erpetoichthys calabaricus. The sequence continues at coordinate 296,885,967 of NC_041394.2, forward strand.
TGCTTAGAATTAGAAAAGCCTTAGGCCTACACAAAAAAACTGCTCTCTTATCTCTCAGTGACAGAGGAATAATTATATTGCTACTCCTACATAAAATGTGGTTGTGTAAATCCTAGTAGACAGAGATATCAAACTGTGCTCCACATGCAAACAGAACACCATTAGAAGTTCTAAATAGATTAAATATGTCAAACCAATTAGGAAAAATAAAGGCTAAGAAGCAAGAAAAACATTTATGTGATTCTAAAATTGTAAAAAAAACAGTACATCTGTGTGACCAATACAGAAAAGCTGAGTGAAGACCCCACCACTGTAATTGGCTATTAATTGATAAAAAGAGATAAAACCTCTCCAAACTATGAAAACTCAATGCCTATAAACGTTAGTCATATTTGTGAAAAACTATATAGCTGCCATGATTCTTTGTAGAAAGCAAATTATATCTGAGATTCAACTTTACATTTTAAATAAGATATATTACAGATTGATTGTTGTATTCTTGTTGCTAGGAATTATTGGTATATGTCTAGCTCTTACTTGGACGCAGAAGCGCTTAATTGAGGATCATGCATAAAGTGATCAGATATATCTCATGATCCTGGGATATTTCTGTATATCTTCTCCAATGGAGATATTCTCCCTTAATCTGAAAAAGTTTTATTTGTCCCATTTTACACATGACAAATATACCTCCTGCAGTTTCTTATGCAGGAATTGTACTGTGAAAGTTGATGCTCAGAGAACCTTACTATGGACATCAGTGGTCTTCCTTTAATTAATTATCACATCAGATCTATTAAAAACAATTGTAAAGGTAACTGTCTTAATGAAGAAGGAAAACAGCAGCATTAACACCCAACATTTCTTAAAAACTAAGGTACAGAAGGATAAAATTGTTTCACAATATGTAAGTAATCCATCCAGCCATCCATCCATCCATCCATTATCCAAACCGCTATCCTAACTACAGGGTCATGGGGGTCTGTTGTAGCCAATCCCAGCCAACACAGGGCACAAGGCAGGAAACAAACCCCGGGCAGGGCGGCAGCCCACCGCAGTATTTAAGTAATCAAATATCCAAATCATAAAACAGGACCTGACAAATTTGACCATGAATGCAAATCTGCTTTCATAGTGTCTCAAGTTGGCCACAAAAACCATGTCACTACGCATTTCAGTGACATATGACCTCCTTGTGACTATGTCTAATGGGTCATATGATCATCTCTGTCTGATGTAATCATGTAATGGGCAAGTTGGATATACTGGAAGCAACAGCATTTCAATAAACAAAAAAAAAAACAAAAACAAACACATAATCAAAAATGTCACAAAATAGTGCACATTACTTACAACTGGCTGTGGGTCCTGAATTGTGTGAAAGGCTGTTGTCTTCTATGTAAATGTGGTCACCATCTAGGTAGATTGCTTTAGCTGTGTATGTACCCTGTGAAAAATAGGTTCAAGTAAAAAATACAACCCTTCAGATAGGAAACATAAATTTAATAAAGAATTTTTGCGTATTTCTTTTTCCATAAATTATACTGTGAATGTAACCAGCAGTGTCATAAACTTTAGTGATACGCTATTTGTGTTTGTAGTTTTGGTTTGCTGTGCTATGAGTCTGATTCCTTTTTCCCTTTATAAAATTGGTTTGATGTGTGTAACCTGTTTTACATGTAAGCAATAATAATATCTGAAAAACACAGGTTCTCAAATCAGTATTGTAAAAGAGAATTTGAAAGTCTAAAACCAAAGTACCTAAAGAAAGAACCCCAACCACCCTAATCCTGTGTTACTTCTAGGAGAATTTAATTACCTTTTAATGCATCAAGTGTTTGTTGCATAATATCTGGTTTAAAACTTCAGTGATTATATTTTTTAAGAAAACACACAAAGATATTTACATATGCTGTGGTGCTGTGTGATTCTTGAACAGGAATATGCATTCAAGACAGAACACCTCGGTAAAACTGACACTGCTCTGCATACAACCACTTATATTTTCTTTACTTTGTATCACCTTTATAATTTTTCTGTTGAAGGACCAACATTTCACTTCTTCAGAATGTCATAAATTTAATTTATCTTATTTATACTGTTTAAATTTCTGAGTTAACTGAGTTGAGTTTCCTTTCATGTGATCTGGCACAAGGCAAATGCCAAAAGAGGAGGGAAACCGTCACATAAATCCATGCCCACAACAAAACTCAATAATAAAGACATTTTATTAAACAAATAAAAAAATTTGTAAATGTCCATAAACATTTAGTAGGTTTGAAATCCAAAATTCAAAACATAAAAATTCAATAATGAAGAAGTTATGAAAAATGTCAAAATCTAAATACAAACATTAAAAAAGAAAGTTACAAAAGGAAAGCGAAAAAGGTAAACAAAGTAAAATGAAATCTGAAGTCAGAACTAAAATTTAATAAAGCACATTAAATGAAAGAGCAGAGAAGACCACAAGTCTAACCAAAGAGCCAGAGTAAAAGGGCGCAAATAAACAATGCACAAGGCTAAGGACACTGCAAATCTGTATTGGCCAAAGGAGGCTTAAGTAGAACTTAAAAGATTAAAGTACCTTGAACCTGTTTACAAATAACAGGTTTTGCCCCACCCCCTATGGAATTTTCAGTTAATGTATATACTGTATATACTCGCGTATAAGTCGAGTCTTGAAACCCATAAAATCCATCATAAAATCAGACCCCGTCTTATACGCCTGTTCAAAAATACTTACTTTTTATTTTTTACATCTTATTGCTTCCTGCAATCTCGCACCAGTTTCTCAGACACAATTACCAATTTCTAAACAACTTTTAATTTTAAACCAGCTTCATATTTCTTCTGATCGAATGCTCCATCGTAGATAAGGGATGCTTAATGCTCTTATGATAAAGGTGTATGAGGGTGTGAGATACCAAACACACAAAATTGTGCAAACATCGCTTCAGAATAGTTCGGGTTACTGTGTGTTCACGTAGGCATAATACATAGAAAAAAAAAGGCAGTGTGCTCTGTGGTTACTCTCTCAGGTGGGTGTTAGCATATCATAATTTCTTGGACCAATAGCGCGAGTTTCCACATTTGACTTATACTACCGACATTATAAAATACCAGAAATTATACGGTAAAATCAAGCCCCGACTTATCCGCAGGAGAACTTAAATGCGAGTATATATTGTATTCTTTTCAAATTATTACAAGTACTGTATATACTTAAATGAAGTTGTAACAATGAAATATTGAAACATAAAGAAAAGGACTGACTGTAACTAAAGGGTTATCTAAATGTGGCTTAAAGCTTGAGCATGTGAGGTCTGCCTTATCTTTGAGAAACCACCAGTTTGATTTTCCCAGGTTAGAAAGTGAGGATAAACTAAAGGTAAAGCCCAAAGACCCCTCCTAGGAAGCAGCACTAAGTCAATAGTAAAGTTCACAGGATTCCCCTTTAATGAGATGGCATTCAGGTAAATGTAAGAGTCAAAAGGATTTAAAAAATACTGGTGGCACTAGATGATTGGATGAAATAATAAAGGTATGCATATTAAGAGTCACATGATGTGATGTGTTAAATAAGGTAATGGTAGCATAAAAGTAAATGAATTATACCATTGATTGCTCTCTTCATGGAGACATTTGTGCATATCTATGTGAAAATAAAGAATTGTTCTGCATTTGCATCTGGACAATGTGAATGACTTCTTTGAAAATGGAGAAACACACCATCAAAGAAGATCAAAGGACTAGAAGGGAGACCCATGATAAATTATGATAAATGCTGGGTTAACTTGTACAACCTTAAAGACACTGGGAAGTCAGCCTATCTGAAGGTGAAAATAGAGAACATAAAGCATGTTAACATGAAAAGATGCAAGACCGGAACTTAAATTAAGTTGGACAAATTTGTAAAATTGTTTACAGATAGCATAGAGTGAGGAGAAATCACAGCATACATAGTCCATAGTCCATTAGTCTATCAGCATGCAAGAGACAAAGTCCACAGAGCAGACCAACCCTGGACACTGAACCTTCTTCCTTGGAGAAGGTGACTGTGTTTTTTAGATCATTGTCATGTTGGCTGAGGGCAACAGCTTTTGTTCCTGAACTGAGACGGTGAAATATCAACATATTGTGGAAGTGATGACAGGTTTATAAAACAAATTTAAAGGATTATCAAAAAAAAAATTACAAGAAAGGCATGTAGGCAAATATGAGAGCAGAAAGAGTGCCATCTAAGGTATGTGCAGGTTTTATTAATGTTTTCAGTAATACTATTTGTAAAAGTGCCTGAAAACATTTATTGTTTACTTTTGCTTTCTCAAGTGTTGTTCTGCTGAATTTCTACAGTAATATCATGGAGTATGTAAACAAACTTTACTGATTTTTATTACTATTTTAACCTTGTTAATAACATTCTGTCAAGTGCTAATCAAAAACAATAATTCATCAGTAAATGTAATGTAAATAATACTTCTTAACTGTTAACTGTATATTATTAATTAGGAAAATAATACTTTGTGTTATAATACATATTACCTGACAAATCAAAGAGACCAGGGTTCACATCCTGGGTCCTCCCTACGTGTTTGCATGTTCTCCCTGCGTGAGTTTCCTCTAGATGCTCTGGTTTTCTCCCATAGTCCAAAGATGTGCAGGTTAGGTGGATTGGCAGTACTAAACTGGCCTTAGTGAATGTGTTTGTGTATTCGCCCTGTGATTGTTCCTACCTTGTTAGCTGGGATAGGCTCCAGCACCGCCTGAGACCGTGTTCAGGACTAAGCAGATTAGAAAATGACTGACCTTACAAATCATGGATTTAGCGCCATTTGTAGAATTTATGTAAACTTAATCAAATTGCAAATTAGTTCAGGTTTTTGTTGAATAATTACCATCAATTTAAAAACTGTCCATAGTTAGTGTCGCTTTTGTTTTTCCCACAGCATGAAACCCATAGAAGTGTAATTTTTCCACCTCTATTCACTCTGCTGCGTTTTCCAATTGGCCTTCAGGGCAAAACATGTTTTTTTTTTTTTACTTTGCATGTTTGGTGAAGCAGAGTTGCAAATTTGCAACTTTCAAATAATTTCATGGAAAATAAATAAGAGTATTGACTGTACAAGTCTATCCTGGCAGCACTGAGCAGAAGACAGGAACCAACCCCAGATGGAACACCAGCCAACATCAGGGAATGATAATGTACACTCCACGTATATTTACATTACCAATCGGCCTAACATGATCATATTTAGATGTGTTAGGAAACCAACTTGCCCAAAGAAAATGTGGGGATGGTGTGCAGACATAGGCACGGAACCGAACACAGGCTCATGGATTTGTGAAGCAAAGTGCTATCCTCATAAATGGCACAAAAATGGTACATAATACTCATTGTATATTTTAAAATGCTCAGCATGGAATTCCATCCTTAATTCTGCAGAGATTCACCTCAAACCATCTTACATGGCTTAAAGGATTTAACAGTCAGCTTCAATGTTCATTATTATAAACTATTTTTTTAATTGACTCCATCTGTTTGCTAACAAAATTAATCTCTCACAAGATGAAATATGCATATTTATTTCAGCCAGATACTGTGTACAAGAGAGGATTATTTTATGTTGTCACTGATGATCTTGCTTCATTATGTAAGACATGTCAACACAGTAAATAATATCTAAATGTGAACAAATCAACAATTCTCTTCAGTGATGTTCACAGACTTTTAATGGCCAGTGGCTCAAAAGGGCACTAAACAAAACTGGATTTGTTACATGTTAATCCTGTACACAAATTAGTGCCCACTTTTAATTCTGTGTTTCTAATTTCATGGGACATTTGAATGTAAATTTAGGGGCATTATAATATTTACAAAATAGCACAAATTATTTGTCAACGACTGCTGATTGATCTTTAGATTATCAGAATGGAAACTGAACCTACTCCAGCCTTTACTGTGTAAGTATTTCCCTAATATAACTCATTTTAACAAAACAAAGTTACAAATAAATAAATGTCCAACTAGTTAAATGAAATAGCCAATCAAATCAAATTTTTTCAACCTATACTACCTATTGTGAGTCCAATATTCAGCAGGCCATTAGAATAGGTCATCAGGTCCCATGCATCACTGTTGCTTTTAGGCATTAGGCTTTCAGCAAAGAGTGGTAAAAATCATTATCATATAAAACCTTCAAGTAAAATGTAAAATATTTTACATATACTATATGCAATAAAATCTCTCAGTAGTAAAATCAAAAGAAAAATAGTAATGCCCTTTGGTTAGCTAGCTGTTCTTACTTTTGGATTGCATGTTTTGATAACAGAGTGACTTCATCTACTGTATGTCAAAAGTGAAAGCTGTCTCGGCAAAGCCCGAAGATCAGAGATGCAAACAGGCTGTGAGATGAGAGAGGTTTGTGGTGTTGTGTGTTTTTAAATAAATAAGAAAAGACAGTGTGGGTAAGGCTTCGTGCAGGTACAGTATATGCAAATGCATACATGACCAACCCAGGGTTTAATGGGGGAATTGACTGGCTGTGAATCTATGTGCAGAGGCATGCGATTCCATCAATTTTCTGTGTTAGTGCTCCAGGTTTTGTGATTGCAACACCTGCACCCAATCAGTACTTAAAAGGGGAGCCTGGGCCAGAAACAGGGAGGAGAAGAAGAAGAAGGAAAAGAGCAGAGGTTAAGGGAAAAGACAGTGAGAGGCAGGATTGGGAGAGGCTGATGGTTGGAAGTGAGCCTGAGCAAGGAGTTTTAACCCTACTTATGGATTATTTATTGATTGTTTTTAACCTGCACACATCACCTGATTTTCTGGATATTTTTAATTACCAAGAAGAAGCACCACACTATTTTGCACATTGTTGTTAAAAGCACAAAGAGCTTGTAGCTACCTTTTGCTGACTATGTGTGTGTCTTCATTTGCCTGGCTCATCCTCGGTCTATGAAAATTGTTAATTCAAGGTTCAAGGAGCAAAAGAATGTAGAACCAAGCTGGACCAACACAGAACAATAACCACAAACAAAATGGAACAAGCGGCCACAAACTAGCAAAACATAGAAAACAAATGAACAGTATTGTGCTCACAGATTAACAGTCTTGGAACACACATAAAGCGTGACAAAGCTGCGGCATGGGACTGGCTCTTTCCATTGTTTGTAGTCACAGCTCCAGTCACAGCTGGAATACACCTTGTGAGCAGTAATAAATCTTTCCTTTTTAATATTATTTCACAGGGTCACAGGGTTCTTTTTCAGGTGGGAGGAGAGGAGGGTTCCTTTAATGCTTGTTTTGGATCGTTGCAGGAACACATGGCTAATTATGCAAGCAAATTAGCCAGGCAGCACTGTGTAGCCAACGCATAGGGAGTAGTATATATAAATTATATTATTTTTATATATTGTAATACAACAAAAACACAAAGAACATGTTTTGGGGCACCTTGAAGGCTAATCCTGTATATTAAAAGATGCAAAAGATATCAAATTTTTTTAAGTGCAAAAATGTAGTGTCTTTCTTAGGTTCAAGATGGAGTAGATGCCGATTTTGAGGCATTCTAGGAGTATAAGATGGGTCCGGGTTGGCTGACCCTGGAAGTTATGTCATAGGTGGAATTGTGTCAAGCTTCCTTTCTGCAGTAGGGAAAGAAGAGAGAATTTCATTGCATGGTGCCACCTCATGTCCCGGAGGAGAATTACAATCACCAAAGCCCTTAGGCTGTTCCCGAAGTGCCTGCATGAGACAATATGTTATATATCCAGTGGCAGTACAGTGATCCCTCCTCGATCACGGGGGTTGCATCCCAGAACCTCCCATGAAAGGTGAAAATCTGCGAAGTAGAAACCATATGTTTATATAGTTATTTTTATATTGTCATGCTTGGGTCACAGATTTGAACAGAAACACAGGAGGTTGTAGAGAGACAGGTACTTTATTCAAACACTGCAAACAAACATTTGTCTCTTTTTCAAAAGTTTAAACATGCTCCATTATAAGACAGAGATGACAGTTCCATCTCACAATTAAAAGAATGCAAACATATCTTCCTCTTCAAGGGAGTGCGCATCAGGAGCAGAGAATGTCAGAGAGAGAGAGAGAGAAAAGCAAACAATCAAAAACCGAAAGGTGCTGTTCAAGCTTTTAAGTATGCGAAGCACCATGCGAGAAGCATATCGCTTGACAAAGCAGCTGCAAGGAAGCCCAGCAAGGAAGGGAGAAATGTGAAGGTAGTCTATCAGCATTTTTTAGACAAGCGTCCGTATCCTCTAGGGGTGCGAACAGCCCCCCTGCTCACACCCCCTCCATCAGGAGCAGAGAATATCAGAGCAAGAGAAACAGAGAGAGAGAAAAGCAAACAATCAAAAATCAATAGGTGCTGTTTGATCTTTTAAGTATGTGTAGCACCGTGTGGTAAGCATATCGCGCAACAAAGCAACCACAAGTAAGCCCAGCAAGGAACGGAGCAATGTGAAGGTAGTCTTTCAGCGTTTTTTGAGGAGCAGCCGTATCCTCTAGGGGTGTGAACATCCCCCGTGCTCACAATATATTTGAGGAGTTTTATTTAATACGTAATACGTGCTCTGATTGGGTAGCTTCTCAGCCATCTGCCAATAGCATCCCTTGTATGAAATCAACTGGGCAAACCAACTGATGAAGCATGTACCAGAAATTAAAAGACCCATTGTCCACTGAAACCCACGAACCAGCGAAAAATCCGCGATATATATTTAAATATGCTTACATATAAAATCCGCGATAGAGTGAATCCGCGAAAGTCGAAGCGCGATATAGCGAGGGATTACTGTACTCATAATATTCTCACTATAGTCAGTTAATGTACTCCTCAGTTGAAAACACTGCAAGTTTTTAAAATTTTTTTGTTTTTTCTTTTTTAATGCATACAGGGTGGAAGGATGAAGTACTGATCAGGTCATGACATTACCTATGTACAAAACAGCTGAGCAATGATCGTATAGTACTTATGTGTGAAAATTCTTTGCATGGCTGCTCTGATGATTTCGCTGATGACACTGCTATCGTGGGCTGCATCAGGAGTGGGCAGGAGGAGGAGTATAGGGAACTAATCAATGACTTTGTTAAATGGTGCGACTCAAACCACCTACACCTGAACACCAGCAAAACCAAGGAGCTGGTGGTGGATTTTAGGAGGCCCAGATCCCTCATGGACCCCGTGATCATCAGAGGTGACTGTGTGCAGATGGTGCAGAACTATAAATATCTGGGAGTGCAGCTGGATGATAAATTAGACTGGACTGCCAATACTGATGCTCTGTGCAAGAAAGGACAGAGCCGGTTATACTTCCTTAGAAGGCTGGCGTCCTTCAACATCTGCAATAAGATGCTGCAGATGTTCTATCAGACGGTTGTGGCGAGCGCCCTCTTCTACGCTGTGGTGTGCTGGGGAGGCAGCATTAAGAAGAAAGACACCTCACGCCTGGACAAACTGGTGAGGAAGGCAGGCTCTATTGTTGGCATGGAGCTGGACAGTTTAACATCTGTGGCAGAGCGATGGGCGCTCAGCAGGCTCCTATCAATTATGGAGAATCCACTGCATCCACTAAATAGTATCATCTCCAGACATGAAGAGCAGCTTCAGCGACAGACTGCTGTCACTGTCCTGCTCCACTGACAGATTGAGGAGATCGTTCCTCCCCCAAACTATGCGACTCTTCAATTCCACCCGGGGGGGTAAACGTTAACATTTAACATTATTCAAAGTTATTGTCTGTTTTTTACCTGCATTATTATCAATCTTTAATTTAATATTGTTTATTGTATCAGTATGCTGCTGCTGGAGAATGTGAATTTCCCCTTGGGATTAATAAAGTATCTATCTATCTATCTATCTATCTATCTATCTATCTATCTATCTATCTATCTATCTATCTATCTATCTATCTATCTATCTATCTATCTATCTATCTATCTATCTATCTATCTATCTGATGTCATGCTTGCCTCGCAAAGTATCATGTAGCGCTGGGAAGAAAATGTAGGTCTAAACCAACTGCGGTGAATTTCCAAGAAAATATTCAGAGAACAAAGTCACTGGCAAAAATAGCATATTTGGTACAAGAAAATGTTTTGCTGAATTTCGGATGTCAACACTATTCTTGACTTCTGAAGTGCGGAACTCTATAGTAAGTCTAGTGGTCTTCTTCCCAGTGCTCCCTCTGGTGCTACCAAGTCTGCTTGTGCCCCAATGCACAATTAAAGCACCAGCCAGGTGCAGGTTCTTCTTGCCCTCCAAAACCTTAATGCATGACACAAGTGCATTTCCACTTTATGCATTCAAATGCCTGTTTAAGACAAAAGTACTCTTGTGAGCTGGAGTGACTTATGTCCTAAACTAGACAAACGTTTTTTAGACAAATGCCTTAGAAGACTGATTCTTCTAAAAACCTAATTCACTGCACTTATTTGAAGATTGTGAGCAATTTTTTGAATTAATATCATCTTGTCAATGCAGTAAGAGAAAATTAAAATGAAAAAATTAAAAGGGTTACTGCTTTGAAATGTTTTGGGGTACTGACAGCACTCATTATAATCAGTAATTAAATATCCATCTATATATCAATTTTTTAACTTGTCTCTGGGACGGACCCAGTAACATTTTGTTAAGGGCAGAAATCAACCCTTTTGATTATTATGATTGCTACTAAAATATGGTGTGATAATGTTCGCTAAATATGATGTAATTCAATGCTTTCAACTTTCACATTTAAGCAAAGAACATCATGATAAGAAGTGAAGTTGAAACCCACCTAAGTGTTGCTTAGGTGAAACAAGTTAATTCAATAATCAAGGTTAAACATTACAATTAATAATACAATTTTAATCAAGTAGTTTTTAAATCAGAAGGATAAATATCATCATTTTTCAAGGTAAAGGAACAAAGGCTAAAAGCAGTGCACAATGCAGTAGAATTGCATTTTTGCTGTCAGTGTTGCTATAGAAACATACCTGCACAGATGAGAGAAAATTTCAGTGAATTTTATGAAGACACTGATGATAATTTCAGTATTTCTGATTAGATTGCATTTCCTAAGCAACTTGTTGCTGAATTTTTATAGTTAACCAGTTTAAATAGACCAATTAGGCTAGATATGTTTTCTTTATTCATTCTGTTGTGCTTTAATGGTCCATTACTACTCATACCAACAGACAGAGGGACAATTTTTAATATTCAGATGTCATAAGGCTAATCAACATTCACTTGTTCATCAGTGTTTGTTATGTATTGTATACACAATATGTACGAGGCATTCAATGTCTGATGTCGTATGACGTCTTTTTCAAATTAAGTTGGTCCCGATCTACTCTGAGTAATCTGTGGGAGACTTGTCAATAAGAATTTCATTATACTATCCACACATGATAATAAAATCGAACTTCATGAGTATGACAACCTGATCATGAGCATTGTGTCAACAAACAACCAGAAGCACTAGACAAAAAAATTTTTAAAACAACAGTGTATGGAAAAATGATGTGTGGCATCATAAAAAAAGAACTGATTTTTCAATGTTAGCTTATATGGTTTTCCCAAAATGTTGATGCTATGTAACCTTGCTTATGACATGACAAATAACCACATGTTCCAGTTCATTACATAACTTGACCACATCCTCATGTCAACCAGTGAGTTAAATAGGAGATTGCATAAAAAAAGACAAAAATGAGCAAAAAGTGAAAAAAGTACCATCAGAAGTCTGTAGAATCTTGACAATTATGTAGAAAGACTTCAGACATGCCTCTAAATGAGCTACCCTTTAGCATTGTCTGCCATGTAAAAAATGATACAAAAGCTTGGATGACTTGGATGACTTCTCCAAAACACTGTCTCAGAGTTCATATGAAACATAACCTACAGTAAATATTCCATTTATACACCAAAGACCTATATACAGTATGAAGATCAACTATGGAGGGTTTATCTATCATGGAAATGTCTATTTTCTCAATTTTACAATCACGTCTAAACAAAACAAATCAAGATTTCCTCACATCAACTATCGAAGGTTGACCATTTTTCAGTGAAAGTCAGATCCTGTCAGATGACCTCTCATTATGGTCTGATGTTTATTGAACTATATCACATAAAATACTGCAATTTATGAAAGGTTTCATCTGCACTAATAAACATGTACTGAAACATTTTCTGCTGAACCAGACTATATATAATATAGAACATCAGATGGTGAAGATCATCCTAATAGTTTTAAGTAAAGATCAATATATAAATCAGTTTCATGTATTTATTTTTAATTTTACCTTGAATCACAGCCAAGGTAAAAGGCTTATAAAGGATTATGTAATCATTCCTTGGCAGGGGTTTAATCTGCAACCTTGCAACTTAATGCATGAGACTTTAGCTGCTAGAGCACAGAAAGCCCAAATGAAATTCCAATAAATAGTGTGAAATTTACAAAATAATGAATACTTTACACTGTATGAAATTTAATTAACTTTCCTGAAAAACTTCCAATGCTAGACCTGTAGAAATATGTAGATCTTTGTACAAGGTTGCAGATGTGTAACACCTTAAATTATTATTGTCTCCATTTTACAGTGGAAAACAAACGCTGTTTGGATAGTGTTTTGATGTTTACCACTTTTAAATTAGAATAATATGTTTAAGAAGGAATATTTGTTGCTGGAAATCCACCAAGGGAGAAAATGAATCACGTATCATAAAATAGTTTTTTTTTTATTCCTAAGCTTTCAACTCCTATCAGGAGTAATCATCAGAGGAAAATGATTAGACATGCAGGAGTCCAAGGCAATATATAGCAAATAAGGAGTAGAGTGTAGGTGGATGTAGGGAGGGGGGAATTAATGAGGTGGGATTTGGAGGGTGTTAGTCATAAAGTCTTATTTATTATTTGCATGTTCTTCTTTTCACACCTGCATATGCTGGGATCAAGTCCAAATGTCTGTTAATGGCATTTTCATTGGATAGCCAATGGCACTTTTAGATTGAAATGTATTCTTGTTTTGCTAAAGCATTCTAAACAAACTGCTGACATTGTATATTCATGAATATTTAAAAATTTCTTTAATGTAACATTTAACACATAATGTATGTATTATAATTACTAATCAGTCAATCTTTAATGTCCCCTTAATAGTATACACTATAAGAAGTTGTGTTACAGAATAAGTACGATTACAGCATAGTGTCAACAGTACAAGGAAAGGAGTACCATAAGCCTCAACAAGTTAAAAAATGCAGCAATTACGGAAAGAGCATGGAAGTATACCGTACCTGGTTTGAAACAGACAGAACCCAAAATCACTATACAAATTAAGAACAGATGTGGTATATATCCTCAAAAAGGTATACAGTAATAATAATAATAGAAAGTAAAAATACAAAGTGAAAGAAATACTAAATTATGGGTAGAGAAATTAAAGCCAGTTGTATGAAAATTGTAACAATGCTATTTTATTGAATGGCAAAAAACCTTGAGACTTGTAAAAGAAGCAAAAGCCATTATAAACACTGGAAAGAAAAAGAGTCTTCAATCTATTTTATGTACTTGGGGTTCTCAACCTTGGGTGTCCACACATGCTTGATGGCATTTTAAGGGATGTGACAAAGAGGAAGGCTGTGTTGTGACTCAATAAAATTGAGTGAAGTGTGTTGTCCCACAAATGTGGTGCCATCAGTATCTGTCAGTGTGCTGTCATCTGTATGTCATTTATTAGTTAGTGCTCCTGTTCTATGTTATGAAAAGATTCAAGCATTGCACATGCAGATGTCACCTGTGAATGAGTTCCAGAAATGCGTGTTCTCATAGATTTCTTGCTGCAGGAAAAGCATTCATAAAGGCAAATAACTTTTTTCAAGAGAATGGAATTTGGACCTTGCAATGATGCATAGAGAAGGGTGAGGTCTAGTGTTGATTTCTGGGCAAGCTCTGATTATAAAGCGTCACTGATTTCAAGGTTTGATTGACATTTTTGTCAGGGGTGGCAAGGGGAACTGAATTGGATATAACACCTGCTGCTTACACTCAGCCTATCTCTCTTGCTGGTGGTCCTGGCAGTAGTGCAGCAATTTTAGCTGTGTGGCACATCTAGTTTAGTGCAGGTGTTATTGGGGGACAAAGCTCATAAACTGTGTCTCATTGCTTAATGGCACAATCCCCCAAACCTCTCGATCATTGATCTTTGCGGTGCTTGATGCTTCAAGGGATGCCCCGACCCCTGGATCATCAATCGAGTGCCTAAGGTTCATGGGAGACACATTTATACAGGTAAATTGTTCAATTCATATTTAAATTTTATGTACTGAATTAAAAGCTTTTTTTTTACTTTAAGTTGTTCATCCACTGTACTATATGTGGTTCAATTTGTGGTTCAAAAATTCATCTTTAAATACTTTTATAGGAGGTGCGAACATAAATCAAATATTTTCTAGGGGTGCAGGGCAGAGAAAAGGTTAGTAACCACTGCTGTAGACAGGCCGAGCTTCAGGAATATACTAAGAAAACCAAGAGAAGAGAGTTGATTTGTGCAATAGTGTTTTTGAATAGTCTAGAGATCAACATGTGAAGATCTTAACTGTTTTAACAGCTATAAGTTGTTATCGGCATAGAAACTGTTCTGGAGTATTGGAGCAAACAAACTGATAATTCCATAGCAGAGGTCTGAAGGCAGTTCAGTACCTGACAGGAAGCCAGTATAGACAAGCCAGCTGAGGGTTGATAAGGTTACAGTGTTTGTTTTGGGTCAAGACTCTAACAGAGTTTAGTGGGAACATTTAAAACCTGATGGAAACTACTATTACTTTACAGAAGGAAACATTGAAAAGTGAACTGCTCTAATCTAACATAAAATTAAAGTACAAAAACAGAGTAAACAAACTATGGAGATGTGCTGTATTTGATAGCTACTGCAGAACTGTGGGATTAGAATGTCAGATAACTGTCCACCATGACTCCAAGGTTGTAAGTTTACAAGAGGAAGAGCAGATTTCTCCCATATTATTTGGTACATTTTTTCTAATAGTACAAGCCACACAGCTTGTTTACATTTTATACTGTGTACTTGTTAGCCTAAAAATAATTATTATTATAAAAAACTGTCTCTGGATATATAAGTCAGTTGCTGAATGAGAATTTAGAATTCATTCATATAAGTGGCAGGCAAGAATTTTATTGTGGATTTCACAGCAATAAAAATGGCTATGCAAAATGGCAACATTAAATAGTCCCAGAAGGTGTCAATGTTGTGGCAAAAATTATCACCAGAAGGCTTTTTACCTGAAATGAAGACTATTAGGAGTCTCGGGATAGTTTAATTGCAATAAAATAACCATAATAATAACAAGGACTCAACCCAATACGGCCAAATTGAGCTGAGCCCCGAACAGTTCAAAACCCAAAACTTATATATCATTTCTTATCACTCTGACCTCGTTCAAATTAGCTCATTTGCTCTTTTACTCTGACTCCCCTCTACTCCTGTCCAGCCGATACCTTGAGTTCCCATGGGAACCCTTATTATCTCCTGACTTCACGCTGTAGCTGGTCCCTGGCACTTTCACTGTCTATTGTTCATTTCTAGTTTCTGTTTTTGCTTATTTCTTTCACTGGCCAAGGCCTTGATTCCATATATGGGTTTCCTCTCGTCATTTCCTTTTCTAAGCCTTTCAAACTGTGTTATAATGGTGGCCTGAAGCTAAGCTTTAATTTAAAAAGAAATATGGCATGTGCCTTTATTTAATCATTTGCTTGGCATGCTTGTTTTATATTTAATTCCTGTACTTAGGTTAAATGCTAGTATAATTTTCTAAACTTATTTATGCTAGAATATATTTTGTTATTTTCCATACATTACATCATCTGACATTGGCAGCAATGCCTTTTTGCCATCTTTGCTGATTCACTATTCCAGCTGGCTTCTTACGTGCCTTCTAAGGCCTATTTGTTACTATTATCGTTTCTCAGCTTTCTGGCTTACGAACACAGGTGCACATGCTCCCCCTTCTTCTGTCCTCGGGTAGTTTCTGTGCGTCATTTTTGTCCTGTTCTCTTCTTCCTCTCTTAATACTGTTGATTTTCCTTTTTTACTAGAAAATGCAATATGACCGATTTTTTTAGTTAACCTATCTTATTTGCTTATACAGTATATTGGGTTAGCTAATGCTTGTATGACTTATTAATTGAAAAAATAAGTAACTTAGATTATCAGCCCATGGTGGCGCAGTGGTAGCGCTGCTGCCTCACAGTAAGGAGACCCGGGTTCACTTCTCGGGTCCTCCCTGCGTGGAGTTTGCATGTTCTCCCCGTGTCTGCGTGGGTTTCCTCCGGGTGATCTGGTTTCCTCCCACAGTCCAAAGACATGCAGTTAAGGTGCATTGGCAATCCTACATTGTCCCTAGTATGTGCTGTATGTGTGTGTGCATGCCCTGCGGTGGACTGGCGCCCTGCCCGGGGTTTGTTTCCTGCCTTGTTTCCTGCGCCCTGTGTTGGCTGGTATTGGCTCCAGCAGACCCCGTGACCCTGTAGTTAGGATATAGCAGATTGGATAATGGATGGATGGATGGATTATCAGCCTTGAGTATTGTGTGAAACGTTCTATTAAATGTATTAAATACTTGAAGTATAAGCAGACACATTTTAGTCAATCTTATTTGATCCAAGTAGAACCTGAAGCAATTATGTCAGGCAGAAAACACAATGTGGTGTTAGAAGTGAAGTGGTTAAATTAAGTACATGTGTTAGGACTTAGCTAAAAAGAGAAACAATGAGAAAATAAAAGAAGGAAGAATTTTTCTGAAAACTTCAGAAAATATAAAGCATATGTGAATATGATTAGAAAAGCAATGGCAGTATCAGATTGTCTGTGGTGGGCTGGCGCCCTGCCCGGGGTTTGTTTCCTTCCTTGTGCCCTGTGTTGGCTGGGATTGGCTCCAGCAGACCCCGTGACCCTATAGTTGGGATAGAGCGGGTTGGATAATAGAAGGATGGATGGTATCAGATTGTAAAATGCAACTGCTAGAGGAAGACACTGGACAAGCAAAGAGATGCAGCTGAGAAGGCCAGGCAGACCTGCAGTTGACTAAAGAGGGAGATACATTTACAAGCTAGCTCAGTGAAGAAACTAGTCTTATGCTGCCAGAATTGCTAAAATGTCCGTGTTTCCACCAGTCTGTTAAATTGAACCATTCAGAATACAACCAAGAAACAACAAAGCAACATCTAGCTGCCTAGAAAAAAATCCTTTAAAAGTTTTAAGACAACATAATCAGTAATGTTTCGAAATGAATGTTTAGAGAATGTTGATTCAATTAAACCACCTCAAAGACTTTAAAGTCATTAACTCAGGGAAGAAAGATGTCCTGGTGTGTTTGAAAACAGGATATGGGAAAAGATTAGTTTTCCAAGCTTGGCCCTCTGTGTGCAACCTAAAGTTTACAACTTCATAAAGCAATGGTTTTAGTTATACAGTGGTGGGCAAATGTAGGTTTACAGTTGTTCGTATGGAAAAAGACATGCAGGTTATGATTATTACAGCTTTATTAACTCAATATCTTTATAAACTTTATTAATTCGAAAGAATGTCACAGTGGCACTGTGCACTGTGCAAATTGTCAGCCTTCATTATTTACACATTTTTGCAGTCTACTTGCTACACTCAAGCACACTGTAATAGAAATAATAATGAGAAGAAAACAAATATGAAGACAAAAAATACAGTAATTACTAAATAAAAATACAAGAATAAACTGTTTCACATATTCACCACTGTAAACATACTTGTGCCCACCCCTGTATGTAATATGAAGAGAGAAATAATTTCATTTCTTAAATGCAAAGGGAATCCCAGCTGCCGATGCAGGTTAATGCACAAAAATGATGGGAAGATAGCTTCTGGCGATTGTCTTTGGAGCACAAGTTATTGTCTTAACTGTGGATTATTGACTTTTACCATTAGGCAAGTGATGTCTTCAAACGTCAAAGTATAATCTGGTCTAACAGAATATTTTCTCCTTGAAATAGGTTATGTTTATTTTCAACACATGTAACTTATTCTCTAAGCACTCAAAACACATTTAAATATTTAACATTGGAGACTTATTATTGGTTTGGCGATGTTAATGAGAGCTCCGTTGCTGTTTGCAGATTAAATCCTCACCCCTACTTTGAGCTACTGTACATCTTCACTTAGTGAGCCATCTAACTATTTATACCCACAAGCCAATTTCATTCACAGTTGAATTCAGACATAGATATACAGTAGATACAGTAGACCTTCTGGTCACCGAACATTTCTGAACACGTACAAATCGGGTTACGATCAAAAAGTTTGCCAAAATTTTGCATCTGTTCACAACCACATGCTCTGGTGGCGAACAAAAACACTGGTGTCCAGTTTCCCTACGCGCGTTCATACGCGCTAAGGATTTCCCATTCTGTGTTTCCCATTTTCTTTTGTTTGCGTATGCAGGGCCTAACAAAGCAGCTGATGTTGCAAAAGGAGTTGCAATGTTAACCAAGCAGAGGCCTCAAGTGCTGGAATTGTTGCTAGTGTGGTTAAACGAGAAGCAACTTGCAGGGGATATTGTAAGCGAGGCGATCATATACGAGAAAGCCAGGAAGATTCATGCCGATTTGCTGAAAAAAATCCTTCTTTGAGTGGCGAAGGTGAGGAATTTAAAGCCAGTAGAGGATGGTTTGAAAAGTTTTGCAAGAGAAGTGCCATTTAATTTTTTTTCCCTGTGTTTACAGCGAGCAGTTCGTAAGGGTCTAGCATGAACTCTTACAATGTTAGTTTTCTCTGTTGTTCAAGGTTTTCTCAGTGTTATTCAATGTTTTTACATTTAGTTTACTATACATTGTGCATTCTATGGTATAATTAACTATTTTTGTGCTTAAAAAATATATATATTTACTTACAGTTAGCATGGTCTAGAACAGATTAATTGTATTTACTTACAATCTTATGGGGAAATTACGTTCGGGTCGCGACCAAATCAGGTCACGTAAAGAGTTTTGGAACGAATTACGGTCGTGACCAGAGGTACCACTGTATATAGATAAAGATATATAGATACAGATATATATTGTGGCCACTAGGGGGTGTCTAATCACTCCAAACCCCAGACACATTTGTACTACAACAGTCACTTTTCCATTAAAGTGTTTTAAATTTAAACATTACCTTCTGCACCACTCAGCAATACAGCACAACTCATTCTTTTTTTTTCTAGAGCTCCACTCCCTCCTCCACACCCAACTCCAACTCCTCCTGGGTTGAGCGGAGGGCTCACTTTTAATTCCAGACCCAGGAGTGCTTCCAGTGTTTAATCTATTGCACTCTAGGAAGTACTACCGGGTCAGGCAGGACCCCAAACAGTCTTTGTGCCATCTGTATCCAACAGCTCCCCCTGGCGGCCCGAACAGAACACAGCAGGGCAGGACCCTTGGACCACAACTTCCATGCTGCAGGTCTCCATTGTAGCTGCAGCATCTTCCTGTGCCCATGTCCTGGCATGGCTGGAGAATATCATCTCTCCCCAGCTGGCCTTCATTTCAGATGACCTCCTGGCCAGGTAAGGGAGCAGGATACATCTTGGCAGGGACTTCACTGGTCCCACAAGACTCACATCCACACTGACAAAATTAAAATAAGAACTAATGTAGGAAGTATTTTAAGATAGAGAAGCTTTTATCTGTGGCACCTCTGCACAATAACCAACTTTTTCCACCGTCTCAAACGTACACAGTTTTTAATGTCTGGAAAACATCCAGGATTAAATTATTTAAAGATCTGTATATAGAAGATGTCTTCACATCCTACAAACTGTTACACTCCAAATCTAACATTCCGGCAACACATTTCTTTCACTACCTTCAAATTAGAAACTTTGTTAAACAAAAGCTACCCAATTTCCCTCACCTCTGAACTCACTCTATAATGGAAAGAATATTGATCAGTCTTGAGGACTCAGACAGCATTTCTGTAATATATAAAAACATTTTACAGTCCCTCCCTTTTAAAGATCCCAGAGTACAGTGAGAAAAGGATCTCTCACTCAACATCTCAGAAAAGGAGTGGAAAGTAGCAATGCACAGAATTCACTCAAGCTCCATATGCACAAAGCATAGAATTATTCAACTCAAAATTATATATCAAGCGCATCTCTCTCTTTTAAAATTGTCCGAAATGTTTCCAGGGCGAGATGCAACCTGTGAACGCTGCAATCAAGTTCCAGCCTCACTGGGCCACATGTTCTGGGTGTGTACCAAATTAACATAATTTTGTACCAAAATCTTTGAATACCTATCAGACAGCCTTGGTGTCATAATCCCTCCTAATCCACTAACAGCTGTTTTTGGTGTACTCCCAGATGGGCTTAAAGTGGAGAAGGACAAACAAACTGTGATTGCCTTCACTACACTACTGGCATGCACACTTATCTTACTCAACTGGAAGAATCCTAACTCACCTCTTTTAAGTCAGTGGGTAACTGATGTTATATACTATTTGAAATTGAAAAAAACGAATTTTCACTTAGAGGATCTGTACAGAACTTTTTCAAAACCTGGCAGGATCTGATAAATAACATTTTAGAATAAGCATTTAAATTGAGGAAGTGGATTTGCTTTTTCTATTCTATCTATTTTTATTTATTTACATATTTTTACTATTATTAAAGTGCTGATCTAGCTCGATTTCTCATGGGTAGGGGTTGATTTGTTTCAACCAGTTTTGTTAAACTTGACATGCATGTATGGAATTTTTTTTTATTTTAATTCTATCTATCTATCTATCTATCTATCTATCTATCTATCTATCTATCTATCTATCTATCTATCTATCTATCTAATAAAATATTTTTAAAAAATAATAAAAAAATAATATAAGATTTGAAACTTGAAATTTTGGCAGTTCACATTCATAAAGTGTGTCAGTACATTATTGGTAATAATGATTGTCACAGTATATTTGAAAGTTAATTAAACCAGAAATTCTAAATGAAATCCTTTGAAACCACTCATGCATTTTTTATCAATTGAAGGAAGTAAATATCATAACTGTTTGTACCGCATTGCACCTACTTTTTGTAAATACTCTAAGCTGCTGCCGATAACTACTAATGTTTAACACTATAGCATACCTTGAGTAAACTCATTCATTAAGAAAGGCAGTATGTTACTTATTTCATTTTGAATATTTATGTCCACCACTATCAGACACAATGAAAGGCAATCATTAAAATTTATTTTACAATGAAACTCAAGGAGACTTTGAAAGCAATTATTTTAACTTTATGGGAATACTGTTTATTTCAAAGTAGACATATTTTCATTATATTGGATGTGGGGTATAGAATACGTTGAAAATTTACTTTAAGGTTTGTCATAAAATCCTGGAGGCAGCAGAGACTAACAAATAATAATTTCAGCTCTGAAATGTTTTCTTTTGAACTTCAAATGGGCGCCAGAGGGAAGGACAGATTGTGATTACTTTTAAGGGCTTTGCCAATACTAGCTTTTGACTTTTGAGATTTCTCGATAGCTATTTTAATAAATTGAAAGTTATTATTTTTTTAGAAGCAAGTAGAAAATGAATTTAGAAGGACTCTCATTCCAGGAACAATTTTTTCAGGTCAAATAACGTTTAAAAGAAAACATGCTTTGTACTGTGCTTAGTAATTTACACAGAAAAGAGAATTGTAGTCTGCAGTAAATATAGAAGGATCACCAGAGAAAATAATGAATGGAGTGTGTAAGAGAAAACTTATCAATTGCTTAGTGGTAGAAAGATACAGAGAGACAAGATACAGAGAGTTATTATTGGGAATTTCTAATAAATACACTAAAATTTACCATACATTATAAAAAAAAACTGATTGCCACAGTTGTAAAACCATGCAGATTTACAAACGTAGATAAATATACTTATATTGTATATCTGTATCTAATTCACTTGATATAAAATTTATCTTATATAGATAGGTTGATGAATAATAAAATAATTCTTATAATTCTTATTAACAAAGATGATGCAGATATCCAAAATTTGTAAACCGAGGCCACATGGTGGTACAGGGTACAGAGGTTAGCACTGCTGCTTTATTAGATTCTGTGCTTGAATCTCAGGCCCAGTTTGTGGAGTTTTCATATTTTCTTTGATTCTAGATGAATTTCTTCTTAGTTGTCAAAAAGACACTTTTTTCATTACAGAGACTTTACCAAAAGGAAGAAAATTCAATTTCCTACCCTTGTACCTTTATCTTCTACAGAGATATTACTGCAGAATCACAACACTGATAAAGGAATTATGGCAAAACTATACCAATGCTTCCATAGCAACACACACCTATGAATAACCTGAAAAAGCACTAGTAACAGGCTCTCTTAGTAAGATTTTAAGGTAATGAATGGGAATAAACTCTTCCACAGTCTGTGCCGGATTTGGGTTATTTCAGTTCAATATTGCATATCAAGCACAACTCCCTCACTTCATTTTGTCATCTAGGATCAGACCTTATTGTCTATAGTTCAATTGTCTTCACATATCAGCATCTCTTGGCCAAATGTTTTTCCTATTTCTTTGGCAATACCGTTCTGGATTACAATCTTTATAATCTACTTCTGGGAGTTACTACAAATTCTAACCCTTGAATCACCTTCTTTGGTGTATTAACAAATTAAGCACCATTATACTACAGCCTTGAGATAATTATCTTGATAACTGTTGGTGCCTGACCAATTCAGTGCCTCGTCTTCATTAGTTTTGCAGGGCCAGATGTGATTCTTAAAACTCGTTAAAATGTTTGTAGTGAATAGTGGCGAAATCTGCTACGGGAAAGGCTATGTCCACAGGGTTTCTTCATAAAATACCCCGATTTCTACAGTTTGTGCACTTTGGGATTGATGGAGAAAGCAAAATAAACTTTAGTTATTCATATAGATGTGCAATCAGAAGGTGGATGTTGTGCAGCTGCATGCATGTTTCTGTTGGTGTCATTAGGCAGATTTACTGATTTCGGTGTTTTGAGTACTGACACGGGGTAACACATTGTTTACTTTGAATGCATATTTTGCACTTCATGTTTTTATAAACATAGCTGCCAATTGTTTTAACCTTACAGCGACTCCTTACACTATTATCATAACTGTAAACAATAGAGAGCACACACAGTTCTTGCTGTAATATACTGTATCTTCTTTAACCACTAGTCCATTGATGCCATTGAATGCCAATGTATACCATATATACTCACGTTTAAGTTCTCCCGTGGATAAGTCGCTTGATTTTACTGTATAATTTCCAATATTTTATAATGTCAGTCGTATAAGTCGAATGCAGAAAATTCACGCTATTGGTCCAAGAGATTATGATATGCTAATGCCCACCTGAGAGAGTAACCACAGAGTACACTGCCTTTATTTTCTATGTATTGTGCCTACGTGACCACACGGTAATACCCAAACTATTCCAAAGCGATGTTTGCACTGTTTTGTGTTTTTTGTATCTCACACCCTCTTACAACTGTATCGTAAGAGCGTCCTTTATCTATGATGGAATGTTCAATCAGTTGAAGTGGTGAAAGAAATTAGTAATTGTGCTGCTGCAACAAAATTCGATGTGTCTGAGAAGCTGGTGCGAGATTGGAGGAAGTGTCATATTTTTGAACGGGCATATAAGTCGGGTCTGATTTTATGATCATTTTTATATGTGAGTATATATGGTAGTCTGATGTTACAGAATAGCTTTTCACTTTGTGAGTGCTGCTAGAAATGGATGGGTGTCCCAAAGAGGGGGAATCCTTACCTAGCACGAAGGCCAGTATAAAGGGAGGACCTGGGGAGACACCAGCATCTGGATACTAAGTCCCCCGATATGCTAGAAGGCAGCATCCCTGGGATTTGGGTCCCCTTCTGATACCCACAGGGTATCATGGGAATTGGAGTTCTGGAACACAGCTATTAGGTTCCATGGGTGCCATCAGTGGGATATGGTCCCTACTTTGGGGGATTCCTGTGTGACCCAGGAGTGCTTCGTACATACCATGTCCTAGCCTTAGAAGTACTGTGGGGTCAAATATATAAGGAGCTGCATCAACTTAACTGAAAGGCAGAGACGGAAGTAAGTGGATGAGGCTTGACAGGACAAGTGTGAAGAAACAGGATTGTTTTCTGGGCTGTTTACTTTGATTGTTCTTATTATGATTTGTGAAGGTGACATTTATTAATAAAAAGTGACTACATTTAAACCTGGCTCAGTGGCGCCCCCTACTGGTTACAGCTACTGACAGGTTATGTTTATTTTTAGCACATGCAAAGTGTTCTCTGCACACATGACACACATTTATATGTTTCATAGGGGTCTTTTTAGGAGTCTTTTTGGCTGTACACATTGTAATCAGAAGCTTACTCTCTGTCAGACCAGTTAATGAGAGCACCTCTAATCTTTGCAGTTCAAAATCACCACCCCTACTTTAGGTGAAGCCTTCATGAGGCGTTGGATTGGTTTATAAATGTGACATGCAATGAGCCGTCTAATTGTTTCCATCCAGTTTTAAGTAAAATTCACTGATGGTGGTCTCCAGGTATATGTATTATACTTTTGGCCCCATGAGACTACATCTTTGTTAACTTGAATTCTAAACGAATTACCATAATGTAGTGCTCAGTTTAAAAAAAAAAAATCACTCACCAAGCAACAATTAAGTCCTAAATAAAATACTTTAAAGTGCTGATCATACTTAATAGTACTATACTTTAGAGCTTCATTTACTTTTCTTCTGGCAGAGCAAAACTAGGTGAAATGAATGGGACCAATGTACTCTACCAAAATGTATTTAAGATACATTTAAGATATAAAAAACAGCATTTGGTACAAAAGGCTCAATGTAACAGAGATTCAAAATAGGAGTTTTGTTTCAGTTTATTAAATAAGACTCAAACTGTGTAAGTATTTTATTTAGATAGGATGTAGGCTTTAAGTGAATACACTATGTAACCAACACTATAACTATGTTGTAAATCATTAGTTTTAATTATGTACATTTAACCAAGAGTTTAGCAAAAAGGTTTGCAGAAAAGCTAATGACAGGTTCCTCTAGAATGCATCTTTCTCTTGCGCGATTTGGCTGAAAAACTAATCAGCACATTGTCGTCTCATAACAGGCTTAAGTCTCAAATTTGGTATTTTTCCATCTAGCCGTTTCAACTCTAGACCACCCTCAAGAAACTATGACACACAGGCACACACAGAGACAGAAGTATGCCCATCATCAAGATATCTGATGTTTTTGGTATCAGGGACCCTAAAATGTTGAGATTCGTTGAAAACCAGAGATCAAAATCTTTGATGAATCTAAAGCTTTCGCTCCTCCCCCATAGACGATAGGTTATGGTGAGGGAGGGCGCAAAGCAAAAAAAAAATCATCATTTAGAAATCCTATACGTTTTGTGTCCCCACCCAAATTCTTATTGCACTTCCATTGTCTGTTTCTAATGGATATCAAATTGAAAATACATTTTAGCAAGTATTAGTTGTTATACTCTACCTTTCGATTTATTTAAAACATTAGATTACTGGCATGTATTTTTCACAGCAACACATAAACATTGTAAACATTATTTTCATCAAAATAAACAAAGCATTTAGCAAAAGAAATTCATAAAAATAAGAATACTTTTAATATTAATTTGGACTGTGATTAATCAAAAGAAAACATACAGGGAAATATTCAGACCCCAAACTAAGTAAGGGTTGTGTTGCCTTTACAGTTTTATTTACCTTTGTATTAACAAATATTTTCACTATATATCCAAAGGTTTGTAGACACTTCACCATCACATCTGCATGGGCATCCCATTTGAAAGCCATTACTTTGGAGATGACCCTCCTTTGCATCTATAACGTCCTCCACTTTGCAAGGAAGGCTTTCCACAAGATTTTGGAAAATTTCCACAAGATTTTGTCTGTGAATTTGTGCCCATTCAGCCAAAAGAGCATTTGGGAGGTTGAGGTACTAATGTTGGATTCCTCCACACCAAACTTGTCAAATCATGTCTTTATGGATTTGGCTTTGTGCACAGTGGCACATTCATAGTCATATTGGAACCAAAAAGGGCCTTACCCAAACTATTGATACAAAGTTGGAGGAGCACAATTGCCTAAAATGTCTTTGTATGTTGTAGCATTATCAGTACCCTTTACCAAAACTACAGGGCCTAGCCCAAACCCTAGAAACAACCCCAGACCATTATCCCTACTCCACCAAACTTTATGGTGGGCACTATACCAAAGGTAGCATTCTCCTGGAGTCCACCAAACCCTGATTCATTCAACAGACTGGCAGATAGTGAACTGTGATTCATCACTGCAGAGAACATTTCCAGTGGTCCAGAGTTCAATGGTAGTGGGCTTTACACCACTTCAGCTGAGTTTGGCATTGTGCATAGTGATCTAAGGCTTGCATCCAGCCATGGAAACTCATTACAGACTCTGCTGTGAGTGATGCAACAGAGAACAGGTGATTTATTTTTACATGATACATACATTAGCACACCACAGCCCCACTGTATGAGTTTGTGTGTTCTACCATTGTTTTGACTGAGCTGTTGTTGCTCATAGTTGCTTCACCTTCAAAATAATAGCACTTAACTATGAATGGGCCAGCAGAGGAAACATTTCACATACTGACTTGTGTCAAAGGTGGCATCCTATGACAGTGCCACATTTAAAGTCACTGAGCTCTGTTTGCCATTGGAGATTACATGGCTGTGAGCTTCAGTTTATGCACTGTTAACAAAAGGTTTGCCTAAAACACTTTTAAGTACACATACTTTTGGCCATTTAGTGTACCTTTACAATTTCACTGCATTTACCACAAGCCACATATTGTGACTTTTGAACATTACACATTTTTCTTGATAAGTTTCCAAACCACTAACCTGAAATTCAGAAAAGAAAACAAATGTGAGAATGGGAGACACAAAGGAATTTTAGTTTTTCTTTCCCAAATTGTTCATATTATGAGGAAAAACAGAACCAGTGTATCTAATCTCTGGCTCACTTGTGGTCTCATGCTACTATTTACTAGAATGAAGTGGTGCAGCTAGGCGAGTTCACCAAAAGTGTTGTATAGCACTGACAGAATCTGATTAAGTCTAAACTATTTATGGTATTCCATCAAAATTTTACAGACAAAAATGAATAATACCAAATTTACAGAAATGTGACCCCGCTTTAAGTGGGTTTCACAATAGCTACATCCACAATCACACCTTCCTGGTGACAACAAGTTTGAATAATCTTGCATTTTTGAATGAAATGATATGTTTACTGTTCCTAGATTTAAGAAGGTTCAAATAATAAGCAGTACCGAAGTTTGAACAACCTTTATATTTAACTAACGCAAGTTTTAATGCAAGTTAATGTGATCAATTACGGCAAGCTGCTCTTCTATAATAGACAAAACAATGACAATCCTTCCTTCCTTCTCCATTCATGTGCCATCATCCCAAATCATTACTTGATTAAATGAACTAGAAGGAGTAAATACTATAAAGAAATGCTCAGTCAGTAATTACCACAGTTTAATAATGATGTAAATGGCAGTAAAGAACATCTGAAATGATTGCTGAAGATCAAACATCATGCTATCTAAATTGAAAAAAGAATAATTACAAGTTAGTAATGTTTTGTTCAGCAAAGAGAGCAGCTGGGAGTATATTGAAAAGTCTCAGTCAGAGCTGTCAGTATGGGTTCGTCACGGTAGTTTGATGGGGTTTTTCCCCTCTTCATTATTTTTCTCCCTCTTTCTTTCATTTAGTGCCTTGTCAGGAGAATAAATAACTTATTACAACTTAATTCTATAATATGAATTTATTGATCTGCATGAGTTGGCACAGTGTAATTGAAACAAGGCATGAACATTCTTTCTAGGATATATGTAATTGTGTTCTTCGCTTGAAACATGCTTATACTGTAGCTATGGGCAAAATTTAATAGAATAAAAAGGAAAGACTTTCCTGTAAAATACAACTACGGTATATCCCAAAGCTTAGTCACTGTCTAAAGAACTAATTTTAATAAGAAAAAAATGATCTAAAAGTATACCATTTTCTCAACTAATCTTTAAGATTTTAAAAGTTGTATCATCTATGAATTAATCAGTGCCAAACCGCTTATTTATTCGCCCTGGGAGAAACAGAGACATGTAAAATATAGAAGAAATTTAAATTAGACGTCTGTGGAATCTGTTATGCTTTTGACAAAGCTTCACATGAGATACATTTTTTCACTTCTTGTAGACAGCTTGTGCACTTATGCCAAGTAAGTAATTATTTAGGGTCAGTGTATGGAAATCAACAAATTGGAAAGACAAACTTGTCATCTTCTGCATCCTAAAAAAACATAAGCTCTTCTGACAGAAAGAATCAGTTCACCTTGTCACTTTTTAACTTGCACTTCTGAAAAATATACTATAGCCTAAATGATATCCATTGTGTTAGCAATGGTTGCCGTATTCTTTCAGGTAATTTCTGCTGAGTCATATGGATGAAATCCAAGAATAGGTCACTGAGTCAAACACCACCCATCCAAACAAAAACAGGGTATTGACACAAGTATGCATGTATCAAGATCAAAGCTGTTTGAAAATGTCACACAAAAAAAATCCCACAGCATATAAATTCTGCTTTTATCAAGTACAACAGAAGACTGGCAAAAACTCATTTCAGGACACCACACCAAAAAGTAATTGATGATGGAGCACAGTTTCAAATTTAAGCACATCTATTCACTACTACATACACAACATAATGGACACACAGAGATGTTTGAACACTTAAAAGAATAAGAGTATGGAATGAAAATCTGAAGAAACTCACAGTCATTTTGGAGAAAAAAATAAACCCAATGAGACCAAAGAAAATGTTCTTCAAGAATCCAGCAGTCAAAAGAAGCCTTTTACCTTAAGAGGTGGAATGGAATTAGAAATCGACTCTGAATTAATAAGAGTTTCTAGACTTCCTTAACATGAACAAGTGTAACCCAGATTGGGCTGGTTTCAGTGATAAGCAGTGCTGAGAGTTAACATTCACATTGATTAAAATTTACCTATAGGAAGAACAGAAAAAGAATTCCTGATTACTCGTGTGATCTGACCTGATGCTCCAGAGAACAGAAAAATCATATCCATGTGATAGACTTGGGCATGAGAAATGAGAAGTCACACTTGACCTTTAGCTTGAAAATATTGACAATCTATTGGTCTGTGTGTCCAGTTCCTCAGACTATTCCCATTGGTCCGTTTGGCTTTGGTTACACACGAAAGAAAAAGCATGAGTATGAGTCACACAAGGAGCAGTAAGGTGTAGGATGCATGCTGAGAGTTGCCTTCAAAGACGGAAAGTAAAAACCAGACAGGAGGAAAAAAGGCACCTCTAAAATAACAGCAAAGTCTGAGAATCAGGCTTTATAGGAACACACTTGAGTAAGGGACCGCCAGTGAAAACAGGTTCAGACACACACAAATACAGAGGAAAAGTGCTGAAAGTACACGTAGAACAAAAAATAGCAAATATTTTTTAATGATTGTATTACCTGTCTTTGATAGGTACCGTGGGTAGTTATTTATTAAAATAGATTCATAGCTACAGATATATAAAGATCAGGGACTATCTTTACAGAAAATATATCAAGCTATTGCTTGAATATGTTCATTATTCACTGTATGTGTAGAAACCAATCCAGACATTAAGTATAAAGTTAATAGGTAAATATTTGGACTTGCAAATACAGTAAATGTAAGTTAATTCACATCTCTAATTCTGCAATGAATTTCTTATAATATGGAGACCACAAATGCAAGCAATATTTAGGCTCCACAATTGTATGCAGTACAAACACAATCTAAGTTCATTTCTACACTTACTGTCTAGTTTCAGTTATATATTACCCTTCAACCAATAAAATAAATATTTTTATGTAGCAAAACTTCAGCTTCTGGTCAGCTGTTAGCCTCACATGAAATTCTGAATTTACTTCAAAAATTAAAAATGAAATTTTTATAACTTTAAATAATGACAATTTACATTTTCTACTTTGTGATCAGATTCAGATTTAAAATACAACATATAGTTAATTTATAATTAAATACATTTTTAACTTTTTATAAAAGGATAATTAAATCAGAGTGTAACTGCATTTCTTCCAAAATTCTGCAGCCACTGGGAAAGTTCGAGAATTAAGTATGCATATGTTGAAATTCCAGAGTCCAACTATATTCATTTTTAAAGTGTATGTGAAATTAGAAACAATAAAAAGAGTTCATACAAAAATTAAGAGAAAGATTGGTAATACACACAAAAATAAGTTCCTATGTATCATGTTACAGTTTCAGGATTTTTTCTTAGTTTTGTTTCTTAAGTTACTATTTCTGTTGCTAAGTACACATTACTGTAGACAGTTAGAAAATTGTATGCCATTATATCTTTACATTTGCAAGTAATCTATCTTTCTACGTCAGAATTTAAGCAAATTCTCAGTAATATTTACATTACACATTATCTTTTAGAGGATAAACAAAACCTTCCATTATCTATATTGCTATGTAAACATAACATTTTATTCTATTAAGCAGATACTTACGTGAATTTAACATTATGGATTTCTAGGGTTGACTTTTACATAAAGAAAATGTTTTTGTGCAATCACTTTCTTAAGTGTTCTATTAATGCTTCTTAAAACTAAGAAAGAGAATAACATCAACTGACTTAAAAAGTCATACAAGCATAACCTAATTTAATTCAATTAAAATAATAAAGCTCTAAAGGTAATGCTTCTTTTTTAATCTTTATATTCACCTGTACTATCAGCAGGTGCCCTTTAGGTGCTGCCGTGTTGGCTAAATGTTGAAATCTGACTCTGGTACTGTGAAATATACAATACATTAGCAATGGAGAGTGTTATCAGTTAAGACATGAATATCTTTGAATGTCTTAAGTTGATGGTCTACATTATACCTAGTTAAGCAACTCCGCAAAACAAAGCTTCACCAACATGTACTGCTGACAAGTTTTGCACCGAATCGCCACTTTCATGACATATCCAGACTTAGATGGTATGTGTACAATGCTAAAATGGCTATTTCATCATGTTGATCTTTGTAATTGAGTTTTGTGAACTAACTTGTCAACCTGCCCCAGACCACTGCTGAAGTTATATTTATTTAAGAGCACAGAAGGCAGAAATACCAAATTGAACACCATGATGCTATGAGATAACTACTTTGATAACTGTTATTAAATGACTAGTTCAATGTTTCAACTTTACTAGCTTGAAGAGCTCTAAATTAACTACCATTTACAATGGGAACAGGATGTGCTGCACATTTTATAATAGACAAAAATCACTCACCAAACTCCTGAAACAAAACACCTTAAATTAAGTACAGATCATACTTAGTAACTCCAAACTTTATATTAATTCTTTTCCTTTTTTCTATTCTTTCTTGGCTAAAATAGGTGATGTGAATGTCAGCAGCAAACTGTACAAATTGTATTTAGAATATATGAAAAGCAACATTTGCTGCAAAAGGCCCTATCAGTCCCCATCACTAGTCTGGAAAAAATAGTTAAAGCCACAGACCTACACTGAGCTTCTTTAATACATTAGGTTGCTGTGTCTCTGTCATTTCTACAAAGATTTGTAGTCATGCATTTTATTACTACATGCATTACAAAATACGTTTCAATTGATGATGAACAGCAAATGTGTCAATGACGCACATGTCGTCCAGTGTCCACAAGAATATCTTCAAAAAATATTTACTTTGAATGAATCCCCTCAGGAATTAATTAAACCTAAAATAAATTCTATTTCAAAAATGATTAAACATGAGAAAAAAAGCTTAAAAAGGGCAGAATCAGAAAAAGAAAGACTAGAAGACTAGAATGCCAAAATCGCAGAGACAGCAAGAACCACAAAGAAAGAGGATATAAGGGCTAAAATGTCCAATAAACAAAGGCAACAAGAAGTCCAAAGAAAGACGGAAGTCATGGCTAGCATATTCAGTGAGCACAGGTTCCTAAATCCATGACATGATAGAAACAGACAGTCTGCTGTTCACACTCCCACCACTTTTCACCTTGCCTACAATGTTCACACCAATGAATCTATTGTTATCAGTGATAGTTGTGAACCATTAGGCTAAGCATTTTTCTGTGGAACAACCCCATAATATGGGATTTATTCGATGATATCAAAAGGGAAAATTATTTCCATAGCCCACTCCATACGACAGGTAATGACTGGAAATTTTATGGAAAACATTAAATCAATCAATAGCTTCTTAGCATTTGTATCTATGGGTACCAGGATCAGGTTTTTAAAATTGATTACTGGTGCGATTTACCATTGTGCCGGTGCATTACATAAAGCTAATGGAGAAAGAAGACAGTTTGCCAAAAGCATTTTATTCAAAAAAACCTTTTTATTGATAATAAAGACTACAGATTTTGTTTTATACAATCCCAATCCATGAACAAAATTAGAAACAATAAAAAATTTAATATACTATAAAGAAATAACAGCTTGACACTTCTACTAATTTCTACTCTAGCAAACAATTCTGCCTTTAATGGAAATGGTATATTCTGTGTCACACACGTGTACATAGGAGGCAGCTGAAGGGCTTAAAGTTGAATGATAATACGTCTGCCCAGGGGGAGCGGGGTGCACTGATGCTCTTTCTGAGTTCCCTGCAGGCCTTTCCCGGGAAATCCCACCAGGAGCCACTGCCTCGACTCGGGGCACATCACTTCCGGTCCCGGCCCTGAGGACGACATCACTTCCGGTCCCGGCCCCAAGGATGACATCACTTCCCCCAAACTTCCTATAAAGCCTCACACCCTTTTCCCTGGAAGTCAGTTCTGTTTTGGACTCTGTCTTGTAAACTTGACTCAACAACGAATCATTGACTTTTGCAGCCAGGATACTGAATTATATAGGTGGCTTCCCCAAACCTTGCCATGTCTCTTGTATCTTCTTCTCACATCTGCAAACCTATGTAATATCACAATAAGATATAGTGTAGATTTCCTTTGCCTATTTTCTACTTCCGTTCTTTTCCTTTTATATCATTGTACCATTGCGCCAGAAATAATTTGTGTCTAAAAAAATATCTCAATCTAATTTTTGGTAAAAAAAATAAAATAAAATAATTGAGATCTGTTCATGAGAAGGTTCCTAACTGGGTAACCACTGACTATACAAAGTGAGTTAAATATCATGACATATCACTAAGGGGAAAGCTCATACAGATAGTTGCTCATAATACATTCATCTTGCGTTAGAGAAGTCACTTCACCACAGAGTAATCGCTCCGTAATAAAAACTTTGGTGTGCCCTGAAGTGCACATCACAAAAACAAACTGAATGTGCATAAACAAAACAAAGAACACAAAAACAAATTAGGAAACAAAATAAAGACAAATTGAATATGCAAAAAAAAAAAAATATTAGAAAACACAAAATCAAATCAGAAAACACAAAAACAATTTGGAAATGCAAAAACAAATCAGAATCCAAAATAAAAACAAAATGAATACACAAAAACAAAGTGCATAAACCATATGAAAGTGGAAAAAACAGTAAGAGCTAAAAGTATATTATGGTTCAATTGCAGCTTTTCAGCATGTGGTATGTGGAAGCAAGAACGCTGAGAGGTAAAAGAAATCTCTTATCTTTTGCAGGTATTTTCATACACTTTGGCAGAAAAGAAAAGGAGTGTGCTGCTAACAGCTAAATGTCTTTGGGAATATAACTTATTTCGAACTGCCATGGTCTGTCAGCATGGCATCCTGTGATGCGATTTGCGATTTTTCTCTCTTTGTGCTAAGAATTATAGTTTACTTGCAGGAGTGATATATTCGTGGTAATCCGAGACAGAGGCTGCGGGCCGAGGGGAGAGGGAAGCGTGACGTCAGGAGTAGGGAGCCAGGCAGGACCTTCCTTGCTGTCCTGTTTCACTTCTACGTGGATGGAGCCATGGGGGACGGCTAGTGTGAAATAAGACAAGGACCAGCCCTGGACAAATAGCCTGAGGTCATTCACACCCTCATTTTGAAATCATCACCTAAATAAAGGTGCACCTTTTCAGAATGAAGGAATAAAACAAGTACTTGGAGAAATACCAAAGCATACATTACCTCCAAACAGGCAGGCATTGAACAGAGGCTTCTTGATTTGAGGCAGCAGCAATAACCACTACACCACTGTGCTGTCTCATAAATATATTTATTTATATACATTAATTTCAGATGAAATGTAAAAATGCAGTGCTCTGAACACAGTAAAATGTGATATTTAGGAATAACATTAATTTATTAGACTTACTAATTAATATTATTTTACACAATTATGAAAGCATGTTCATCTCAAATTCAAGGGGTGGCCTAAATCAGAATGATACATTTCATATTTCAAAAGAAAATTGAAAACAGCATTCCATTTTAGTCAAATGGATTTTAGGTGGGCTTTAATTTGAAGTAAAACAAAAATGAGATGTACACTATCAGTGCTCAAGTAATGTTTCATCAGAGATAAGATTACTGTAGCTTGTTTTCTTTGATCTTTCTCTTTGAATTTTCCTTGCATAATATGGTTGTCTGTGAGTCTTGCAAACTGTAGCCAGGACAAGGAATCTCAGCTGTAACAGAGACTGAAAGAAAAATATTATTAAAAAGCAATTTCTCACTACTAGAAACTCTCATTTAAAGAGCAGCTAGAATTTTGTTGCAGGTTTACCGGTAAACAAGAGATGTAGTGTGTGATTGAATGTCAGATCAATTAACCTTTTCACTTTGGATCGTAAAGAGGCATGGCAGGGCCTAGCTTGTTAACAAATCATTTTTTGTCACTGTATCTTATTCTTAGGAAAAAAAAAGGTCCGCCAGTCTGCTTAAAGGACAGCACAAAACATGCCCTGATTATAACTGCGAAAGATTTTTGTTCTTGTTAAGTAACAACAATATTATTTATTGCCTTACAATCATAAGGACAGGTCAAGAATTAAGAATTCAGATATTGCTCATTAATACCAAAAATGAATCTATTACAAAGCTTATAATTTATTATCTGGAGACAAAAGCTGTCTGACAAATGCAACAAGAAATCCACCAGTCATAAACAATTTAGTAACTGTATGCTCTTTTGTACATACAAAAATACATCCAGACTGCTCGCACTTTACCACCTATGGATATTTCCTGTTGCACTTATGCTTTGCCTACAGCATGCTCCTAGTCAATGTTTCATAAAGGCATTCCCTCACTTTTGAACACTTTATCTGTTTTATCTTACCTGGCCCAGTTAAATCACTGTTCTACCAGATACAGTCTCACCAGCTCTGCTCTTAACTTGCCCTACTGTCATTATCAATACCACAGAATGCCTGCCAGTATTGCTTATGACAGAATGTATAACATTGAGCTTCTCTGCAAAGATTGCTTTTGGTTTTGTCACTCCTACTCTGTAACACTCTTGTTTTCTAAAGCTGTTCTCTCAGTATTACCTCTTTAAAATGCACTCTTATTAGGGCTTTACTGTACTGTAACTTCTCTAGGGTAACACTGATATATTCAAACTTTTCCTTATATACAGAAAGAGACTGTTGCGAATCAATGAGTCAGGCACATATATCTTAAGTTAATACAAACATTTCTAATTTTTTTATTACAAAGTGCAGACTGTATAGGAAGGAAGACATTTTGCACAATGTTTAGTGTTTCATTCAACCTTTAGTGGGTGTTCTCAAGCTATCCCCAAACTGTCAAATCTGTGTTTTGGGCTCATTAAATTCTGTCTGTTTCATTTTTAGGATTTTGTAATGTATTTTTCTGGTATTTATTCTGTACATGCCATTTTTCATTTTTTACGCTGAATGGCAGAACTCAATTTTGTGGACTTCGCTGTATGCCTGCAGCCATATTGTTTGGTGTCACTATGCCAGTCAACTGACACAGAAGTCATATGACCTATGTGTCATCAAGCCCTTTCCATTTAAAATGATGGTACAGTAGAACCTCTGGTCACGAACGTTTCTGAACACGTACAAATCGGGTTACAATCAAAAAGTTAGTCAAAATTTTGCATCTGTTCACGACCATACACTCTGGTGGCGAACAAAAACACTGGCGGTCAGTTTCCCTACGCACGTTTGTACGTGCCAATGATTTTCCATTCTCCATTTCCAATTTTCTTGTGTTTGCGTATACAGGGCCTAACAAAGCAGCTGATGTTGCAAAAGGAGTTACAATGTTAACCAAGCAGAGGCCGCAAGTGCTGGAAGAGGCGGAAAAACTGTTGCTAGTGTGGTTGAACGAGAAGCAACTTGCAGGGGATAGTGTAAGCAAGCCGATCATATGCGAGAAAGCCAGAAAGATTCATGCCGATTTGCTGAAAAAAAATCCTTCTTCGAGTGGCGAAGGTGAGGAATTTAAAGCCAGTAGAGGATGGTTTGAGTGGCACAAAAGATGTGGCATTTAATTTTTTTCCCTGTGCTTAAAACTCATAAACAAAAGTGTTTACAACGAGCGGTTCATAACGGTCTAGCGCAAACTCTTACAATGTTACTTTTCTCTGTTGTTCAAGGTTTTCTCAGTGTTATTCAATGCATTTACATTTAGTTTACTATTACACTGTGCATTCTATGGTATAATTAACTATTTTTGTGCTTAAAAAAATATATATGTACATACAGTTCATACGGTCTGGAACAGATTAATTGTATTTACATACAATCTTATGGGGAAATTATGTTCGGGTCACAACAAGAGTTTTGGAACGAATTATGGTCGTGACCAGAGGTACCACTGTATGTTGTTGTCCTCATCCTTTTCTTGGATTTCTTTTGAAAATAAACAAAATCTAGTAAAGTTAGGGAAAGGATTTCTAAAAAAATCTATGTTTTTTTGATATTATCTTTTCTATTTACTGTCTTGGTTTTGGTCATTTGGTTTGTTTGTTTTGCATGTTAATTAGATTTGTCTAGCTTTAAATAGATATACTTTAATAATCCCTATGGGGAAATTCAAATTTATACTACAGCAATACAAAAAATATAAAAACAAAATAAGACAATAGAATGAAACATCCATCCAGTTTCCAACCCGCTGAATCCAAACACAGGGTCACGGGGATCTGCTGGAGCCAATCCCAGCCAACACAGGGCACAAGGCAGGGAACCAATCCCGGGCAGGGTGCCAACCCACCGCAGGACACACACAAGCACACCCACACACCAAGCACACACTAGGGCCAATTTAGAATCACCAATCCACCTAACCTGCATGTCTTTGGACTGTGGGAGGAAACCGGAGCGCCCAGAGGAAACCCACGCAGACACGGGGAGAACATGCAAACTCCACGCAGGGTGGACCCAGGAAGCGAACCCGGGTCTCCTAACTGCGAGGCAACAGCGCTACCACTGCGCCACCGTGCCGCCCAGAATGAAGCATATAAAACAAAATATATTAGGCTTAAAAATAGTAAATTGAAGTTTATATTATTTTCTTATGGCTTCTGGCTGGAGTGAAGGAAGGGACATCGTGAGGAAGCATTGAAGAACTTAATGGCAGCACGCAGAAGAGATCCACAGAAGTGCTTCTGTTGCACCATAGAGGTATGAGCCTGTGGCTAAAAGTACTTCAAGAAAGCTTCCTCTGGAGGGGATGGGCAGAATTGTTCCTGATGGCATTCATTTTTACCAACTTTTACCAGCTTTTACAGTGTTCAAAGTCATACTGGTGATGGAGCAGGCTTTCCTGATAAGTTTGTTCAGGCATTGTGTTTCTTTTGAGCTTCAGTTGCTTTTCCAGGAGACCATAGCATAGAATGACACACTGGCTAAAACAGACTGGTTAAGCATTTCCAGGAGCTTGTTGCACACTTCAAAAGACCAGAGTCTCCTCATGAAATAAGATCACTCTGGCGCTTCTTACACAGCACAATTGTGTTATCAGAGCAGTCCAATATGTTGTTAATATGGATCCCTGGGTTCTTCTAGCTCTGCACCATCTGTACCCCCCAAGGGTGCTCCAATCTTCGGTTCTGAAAGGCTTCTCTAAGGTTCTAAAATGTATTAAGAGCTGATTAGCCATGCTGCCGGGTTGGCTCAGTCTAATCTGCCGTGGTTGGCATTGATTGAACACACCAATACCGCAAGGCTTTATTGGCTGTTCTAAATTGGAGCTCCTGCAACCTCAGCTTCCTCCTTTGATTAACCATTTAGCACTGATTCTATTTTTGCTAGGTTTGATGGTACATTTTGTTCTCTCTGAACTTTACACCCCCTGCATCTTAAAGTCGCTTAATCCATTTAAGTGAATGAAATTTCTTGATTCAATAATAAAAAAATTATAGTGAAATATATAATAGCACAATTACTCTGAACACTGACTATGATGGTTATACATGTGATGAAAGTAGAAGCAAGTATTAATTTTAGTGTGTTTTGATGAAAACTGCATCAGGTGTTATATGCTAACTGTAATAATACATACATACATACAATTTATTTTTGTATAGGCCAAAATCACACAAGGAGTGCTGCAATGGGCTTTAACAGGCCCTGTCTCTTGACAGCTCCCCAGCCTTGCCTCTCTAAGAAGACAAGAAAAAACTCCCAAAAAAACCCTTGTAGGGAAAAAAATGGAAGAAACCTTGGGAAAGGCAGTTCAAAGAGAGACCCCATTCCAAGTAGGTTGGGCGTCCAGTGGGTGTCAAAAAGAAGGGGGTCAATACAATACACAGAGCAGAACACAAGTAATCCTCAATAAAGTATAAAAATAAAAATATTACAAGTGCAGAGCAGAATTTAACAGTAGATGATATCACGTAATATGATTTGGATTTATTTAGAGTCCTGGAGACCTTAATCATCAAGTTGCCTCCCCCAATTGGCCATTCCACAGCTAAGACAGGGCAGGGCCAGCCAATCTGATGAAAGGACCCCTCTACCCGATGATTCCTGTGATCCTCCATCAGGGATGACTTTACCTTAGGCAGGCAAAACAACCTGGCAGGTGGGCCATGGCGGCAAGTGCCACATTTGAGTACCGAGAAGAGAAACAGAAAAGGTGAGGGTTAGTATCCAATTATAACTATCATGTTACTTATGTTTTAGTGCTAATGACTAACAACAGAGATGCAGTCTATAAAGTTAATCAGCAGCTTTAGTCAGGAAATGCTAAACTGAAGTAGTGAGTGTTTAGCCGAGATTTGAAAGCTGAGACAGAAGGGGCATCTCTTATAGTGGCAGGCAGACCATTCTACAGTTTAGGGACCCTGTAACTAAAAGCTCGACCTCTCACCGTTATTTTATCAATCCTTGGAATAATAAGTAGACCGGCATCTTGAGATCTAAATGTATGTTCTGGTTTGGAAGTCATAAAAAGCTCAGACAAGTAAGCTGGACCTGGGCCATTTAAGCACAGTGGTAGTGCTGCTGCTTTGCAGTAAGGAGACTGTGGAAGATTGTGGGTTCGCTTCCCGGTTCCTCCCTGTGTGGATAGCGCTTTGAGTACTGAGAAAAACGCTATATAAATGTAATGAATTATTATTATTTATTATTATTAAGGCTTTATATGTTAAAAGGAAGATTTTGAAATCTGCCCTAAACTTAACCAGGAGCCAGTGTAAGGGTTTAAGAACTGGAGTTATGTGTTCATATTTTCTTGTTCTTGTAATAATTCTTGCAGCAGCATTTTGGATTAACTGGAGGCTGTATAAAGAACAATTTGAACATGCAGTGAACACTGCATTGCAGTAGTCAATCCTACTAGAAATAAATGCATGAATTAATTTCTCAGAATCCTGCCTGTTTAGAAAACGCCTTAATTTCCCAACTTTTTTAAGATGGAAGAAACATGATTTGGACAACTTTCTAATG
Organism: Erpetoichthys calabaricus; assembly: GCF_900747795.2. Taxonomy (NCBI): domain Eukaryota; kingdom Metazoa; phylum Chordata; class Cladistia; order Polypteriformes; family Polypteridae; genus Erpetoichthys; species Erpetoichthys calabaricus. Next base: position 296,925,935 of record NC_041394.2, read on the forward strand.
TGCGCTTTAAATGGCATGCTAGAGTCAAAGATAACTCCTAGATTGTGGGCCGAATCAGTAAAATTAATGGTGATTCCAACTGAGTTAAATGATGACAAAATATTGTTGTGATCAGCGTCATTCCCTCCAACAACTAACATCTCTGTTTTATCGGTGTTTAAAGATGGTAGTTCTCATCCATCCACTCCTTTAATTCACTAACACAACTAATTAATGACAACATTGGAGAAACTTCATTTGATCTAAAAGAAAGGTATAACTGGGTGTCATCTGCATATGAGTGAAAACTAACATTATGTTTCCTAATGATAGATCTAAGTGGAAGCATGTAAAGTGAAAGTAGTAACGGTCCCACTAGTACTGAGCCTTGTGGGACATCATATTTCAGTTCTGTCAACACATTTCTGTACATATTGGAATTGATTTGATAAATAAGAACTAAACCAAGCAAGCACAGTGCCTATAAGCCCAACATCACTTTCTAGTCTGTGCAAAAAAAATGGTCAATGGTGTGAAATGCTGTGCTTAAGTCTAACAACTGTTTCTGTGCTATGACTAGTGCGGAAACCAGACTGGAATTTCTCAAGTAGATTGTGATGTGTAAGGTGTGATTGAAGGTGATTTGCGACTACTTTTTCTAGTATTTTAGAGAGAAAGGGCTATAATTATTAAGTACTAGACAAAAAGCCTGTTTCAACAACGTAAGATGAAACGGGCACGAGTTTGTGTCAGCAGTGTATGAAGAACAAATGATAAATAAGAAATAAATAAGAAAGTGTTGTAAGTAATGATAATTAACTAAGAGGTTTGGGATATGTATGACTTTATCACGGCGAAAGTAGAAGAAGAAACTAAGAAGTTTTTTTGTGATGATTTTAGTCCGCTTCACTCATTACTGTACAGACTTGTACTGTTAGTTGCTGAATTTTCCAGGCCTATAGTATAATATTGAATGATGAATGTTCCAGTAAAATATGGAATAGTAATAAGTATAAGCACCACAAACCTGATATAGGTGTATTGAATGAATGCGTAATTGAATCAGAATGCGTAATTAGGCCTCGAGCTGTAGTCGAAATCGCCTTTCAGGCCTCTAGAGCTTTAATCGAAGTCGCCATTTCGGCCGTTGGCACCAAGTTGCGAGAATAAGCAGTTTTGAAAGGGGAAGGATGCAAGGGGCATTAAAATCACTCCAGATGGTGTGGTGAATGAATGTGCTTGGTGTGAATAGGCCAGCAGCGTTTTATTTTACTCAGATCTCGGCAGCAGTGCACGACAATGCGTACCGTGCCACCTGTGGAGATTTGTTTGCGGCTTAGAATGTGTACCTCGCTTCGCACACATCAACATCTGCAGACGACAGCAGTGTAATGATCGTGATGGCTCTGGAGTCGTTCCTGCCACTGAAAGTACTTAATAATAATATGTTTTTATGTATTATTTTGAGTGTGAGGGTTGGCTGTGATCGGGGCTAATATCCTACGCCTGGGCGGAAGGATTTGGGATTTCAGAATAATAATCCCAAAATGCATAGGCTAAATCCGCTGCCTGCCACAATGTTGGGGTTGGATTTTGGTCTCGTAAGGTTTTTTCGGGCAGCTGCGCAGAAGGCGACTGCGCATTCGGCTTCGGACATGCGCAGAAGGAGACTGCGCATTCGGCTTCAGACGGACATGACTGATTGAGTGAGTGAGGTGGCAGGCGAATTATGTATTAAGATGTGTGGGTCTAGGTCTGACTTTTTTAAGTAATGGTTTAATGACTGACACTTTTAGTGCATCAGGTACTGTGCCATGCAATAATGAACTTTTGATCATTTGCACTTTTTACTAGTTTTGTTGGCACTGGATCTAGGGAACAAGTAGTGGGTTTCATTTTAGAAATGAAAGTTAAGACTTCCTGCTCAGTTACAGGATTAAAATTGCTAAAGTGTTGAATGCAATGTGAGACAGGGTCTGCTAAGCTAGTGTGTGGTTTGTACAGTGATGCTGAGATCTGGAATCTTATATTTTTAATTTTCTTATTGAAGAAGTTCATAAAATCTGTACTGCTAATGTCTGTTGGTATTTTGCACTGTAGATCTGAATTCCCATTTGTTAATTTAGCCACTGTTGTAAACAGTATCCAAGGACTTTTATTATTGCTATTATTGTAGAATAGTATTCTGAGTGAACTATAAAGAGAGCTTTTTTATATTTTTTAACACTCTCTGTCCATGCAATTTGAAAGACCTGTAGTTTTGTTGTTCTCCATCTGCGCTTCAGTTTTTGACACTCTAATTTAAGAGCTCAAGTGTTCTCATTAAACCAGGGAGAGTTTCTATGTGCTTTGATCATAATAGTAATAATCATAAAAATAATGCAGTATTCCCTGTTGTTTCTCTCTCTCTCTCTCTCTCTCTCTCTCTTTCTCTCTCTCTCTCTCTCTCCCCCACTCTTTTACTTTCTTTCAGGTTCTTCAGGCATTGCAGTCCACTTCCAGGCATATCCCCTGGAGGGCCTGATATGGTAACAGTGGAGTCACAGTGAGGCATTATACAGACAAATTGTTGTTGGTATAAAAGAGCCCCAGTTATGTTTCTTGACACACTTCTGCTGAATGATTCGTTGACTAAAAGTTCTCAGTTATTGTGTCAGAGAGAGGATGTGCAGCATTTTTCATAATGACACTCAATTTTGTATTAATTCTCTCCTTTACTACGTCCTCCATTGGATCCAATGTTTGTCCCCTAACTAAGGTTGCCTTTTTATTAGCATGTTGATTCAGTGGGCCTCGCTTGAAGTGATGTTAGCTGCCCAGTACACCACATCACAGAAAATCACACTGGCCATTACAGAGTTGTAGAAGATGAAATTGCTAAACACTGCAGTGATATGACCTCAAGATAAAGGTCTACTAAAGAACCAAGGATTTATAAAACAATAGTAGGACACTGAGCTTTTAGCTACAAGGCCCAGAGGCTGTGGAATGATCTGTATGCTTGAGTGAGAGATGTCTCAGTATTTAAATCCAGACTGAAGACTCACAATTTTAGTCTATTTTAGTCCCATTTATTAGTTGCTCGTATTAGGACTCATTTTGTTAGTTATTTGCACATAAATACAAATGTGACAATCATTGTGAACTGTTACTCACTATCTTCTATTGTGTTACCCTGCTGTGAAACTTGGTGTCATTGTTATATTGCCAGTTTGCTAGTGTACCCATGTGAAGTGACATCAAGGATATTAGAATCCAAGGATGAAAAACGTTTATGGTCTTATTGGACTGTCTAGAACATATGCCAATAAAGCCAAGCAAGTTTTATTTTCAAAATAACTCATTTAAGCAGTAATATATTTGTCATAACATTGAAAAGCTTTTCTGTGCCCTTCAAATAAAATGTTTTGTCTTGCGTAAACAACCATTTCTCTGTAGCTGACTTGACGTCTTAATTATTGATATAAACTGTGATGGCTCTTCAGATTGGGTTACGAGTGGTAGTCACATGGGGTTACATCCAGCGTGGGGCTTCAGACCCACAGTTTCACCAAGAAGCCTTTGCAATCTTTGCAGTATTATGGTTTAGTGAATCAGTAAATATAAAATCTAGGAGAGTTTAGCATTAATAGTAGTTTTAGTACGAGTAATAAACAAAAGGTAATCCATCTCTTTTTTCCAATCTTACTGCTGTGTAATATGACTAATCAAAATTATAACTGATATTATTTGAGTGTCCCTTGTGATGGCTGGCAAAGGACGGAGATGTGCTCTCTATTTTTCCACCTTTAAGAGAAAGCCTGATCCTTAATGTAAAAACTGTGTGGAATGGCCTTTTTAATTTTGTTTTGTTGAAGTACCCAAATATATAAATGGGGATTCACTGTAATATTTGTTAGTAGATAAACTGTTTAACAAAAAATGCAGAATTATAGCAAACTCTAATGTGGAACTGAATAATTTTCATATTTTATTTACATGTTTTGTGCTGCAATGCACAGTTTATATTTCACTTAGCATATGTTATTCTTAGCTAGAGGGTTATAAACCCAATCAATGGATATTATTTTTGCCTTACATGACTGAGGCTTTTGATTGAAAGAAATTATTAAACATTCTTTATAGTGAGTCATTATCATTTCTCCAGAAGCAGTTTAAAAATTGGGCAGGTGCTTACAATAACCTTGGGAATAATATATAGAAAACGTTCCATTCCTTGAAGCACTACATACAGACATGTTTTATCTAAATACCTAGCAAAGAGCAGAAATTATATTTGTCATGTATTTATTTTTTGTCATAATAAAGATATAGTTGATTATGGGTACTTACTCAATTCATAAATTTGTTAGTGAAAGGAATTTTAATATATTGTGAAAAGTTTTATTTTGTTACATTCCCAGCCGAGGCAGATTCCACATTGAATACAGAGCACCTAAACAGCTGCCCCTCTAGGAATGCCCTTTAAATAAAGTCTGCATACCCTAACCTGCTCCCGACTGTAGTGGTCAGATACATTTATCCTTTGCTTTGTTAACTATAAAATATATGTATGAATGGCTCATAATGTGAAGTATTGATTTTTTTGGATACTGTTTGGGAATAAAATACAATTTCCCATTATTTATACTGGTCAGACTTATAAATTAAATTACACTTCTTAAATTAAATTAATAAATTAAATTACAATCTTATTTGAACATTAATCCTGTAAATGGATAAATACAGATTTCTAATTTTTTTTTTGATGTGATTAGTAAATTAGATTTGAGAAGATGTATTCTCAGCCTAAAAGAGACATATTTTCAAACTGAAACTAAAATTGGTATGAATATGAGTAGGTCAGACTTGAAATAATTTGATTTGATGTTAATCTTTATTTCCAGTATGCAAGACGTTTCACCAGAATGGCATGACTTTGCCTAGCTGGTTTGTGCTTTGCATAGACTCCCACAAACCAAAATGGAGACAGTAGGTTGGTGGAAATAACTGAAGGTTATGAATTCAGTGGGCACCACTAGGCTACAGTAACTCCTTTAATTGTTTGGCTACATTAGCTGTCAGTCCACATGTGATTTTCTCAGTTTCTTTTTCAAAAATAATTAATGTTAGCTGACACATCTATTATGCAAACTTTGTGTTCCTATGAAAAAAATGTATTATTGCTTGTTGTTTTAAACTCTTGGTTGGTTTAGAAAATTAGCATGCATATAGTATGTGGAGTTATACTGGTGGAGTGGGCCAAAGTAGGTACTGGCATCTGTCTCTACGCAAATTATGATCATGACAGCTGTGCAATGTACTTCATGATAAACAACTCTGTTAGAGTGTAGACAGGTAATAATGTGACCTAATTGACTGTGAATTTAGCACCTTCTTTTGAAAATCTGTGTTGGAGGTGGGAGCAGATATCTTAAGAAGAGCACTGCCAGCAGACAGTTGACCCCTGCTTGTGACATAGTTACCTTGCAAAAAATACACCTGAGGGAACAATAGTGAAAGAATACAACTTGACAAAATGATCAGGACAACAAAAAGTCTCCAGACTCACAAGGAGCAACACACAGTCACAAGCCTGGAAATTTGGGACCATAAAGGTACAGTCAGAAGACCTGCAGGAGTTCAGGACTCTTCCAAGATTCCATTAAATGGTGGCATACAATCCCATCCTGGAAGTTTGGGGCACATTCAAGATGGAGAGAAGCAATTCTGGCTTAGGATCCTTGATACTAGGCTGCCCCTACCTCAGAAATGATGATGGGAATAGGCCCAGCAGAATATACTACAGAAAGCAAAAACATGATTGACTGTATGGACACCTGTCTTGAATCTAGTGAACAAGAAAGGGGGAAAATGGTAAACACGGCTGTGAATACTCACATCTGCGCTGAATTAAGATACTGTTGAGTAAAACTTCCAAAAGTCAAAAGTTGTTGCTATTTTCTGTCTCTTCAGAACACTGCCAGTAGATATTGTGTAGTAACACAGGCCTTAAGTCTGCAGTGTGGCAACTTTCTTCTTGTCTTGGCCCTGGCATAGAGTCAAACCATCTAATCTTCTGTGCAGTAAAAGGATTATTGACTCAACCAGTACTTGAAAGGCAGTAACGAAAAGGACAAAATACATCCATGGCTTCAATGTAAGTTTTTCTCTCTTTCTATTCTATGAATTATTGTGTCGTTTGCCATGTAATGTGCATAGTTTAACTTTGTCAGGAACACCAGTTTTAAGTTTGAAGTTGCCAGGAAGCTATACTTTGTCAGGCACATGATATGTGCCTTAAGTAACACATACTGTATCTGAGGATCACACTATAAAACATGGCCAGGTGCAATAAGCAGCATCCAGACCTTCTGGAAATAATGAAAAGACTTTGGTAGAGACTTGGGCTCAAGCAACAGATTCATTTTGGTTTTGAGTGTAGTCCAGGTCTTTGACTTTCAGTTTTGTGAAGTTCTTGCACATTGGTGATCAGTTGTTACATTTAGCATTGTTATGGAAAATTCTCCATAAATAAAGAAGAGTCGTAAGTTGCTGTTATAAAGGAACTTTTTCCGATTGGAAAAAACAAAATGCTGTCATACTCTTCAGTCTGTGTAGAGAACTCACCTGTTGATATGAAGGCTACATTGGGTCCAATGTTATAACAAAGGTGTGGTGTAGCGGGTCCACAGCTCAAGTCAAAAGGCCACTTTTTAAACAAATGCCAGAAAGAATTTGATGTTGTCCCACTCATTTCCAAGAAACTATCAGGTGATATTTTAATTTTTGATTCCAGTTAACAGTTCATGTTGATATGTGCTTTTGTCTGTGTATTATATAAATGAGAATAATAATGATTCAGTATTCCATGTATTTTATCTTGTTTTCTCATAACATGAGCATTCAGCTGATGCACATGTTTAACTTGGTTGGGGCAGCCTGAAAGGACCACAAAGCCTGTTCTGCAAACAGGCCTATTGGAAAGGGTCCTCCTACTCCTTGAGATTTCTCCTATGGGAGAGGGATCTGGCTGAATTCTACAACAATGAAATAGAGATTTTTTTCAAATCAGCTTTTAATTTCTGATAGGAAATTTTTATTGTTTGTGCGTATGCAGACAAAAACTGCTCTGACAATAGAATAATTCACTGGTATCATGGTAATTCAATTTAATACCTAAGAATGATTGGAAGGATCTGCTTGACAGATCTGCAAACAAGAAAAAATAGCTGTTTTTCTCTGCTATTTATGTATTGTTTGTGACAAAGACTACATTCAAACACAAAGTTATTCATGTGACTACCTGGTACCAAGGAATCTTGGACTAAATATCAAAGACTGACTATATAATTGTACCAGGGTGGCCCAGAAAAGAGTGACCCACCTCCACCAAGACGACTGCATTACGTGGTGAAGAGAAAAATGATGAAATTTGGTACTCACATTTACAGAAGATGCTGAAAGTTATCTCCTTGTGTGTCAATACATTTCTGTGACTGTTTCAGCATGTTCACGTACACTCTTTGCACACTCTTTGTTCATGGTCACTTTTTCGTGGGCCACCCTGTATAACCTGATTGGTGGCTATCTAATTTGTAGGTTTGCGATTCAGGGTATGGTCAAGTACAATCATCAGAATAACTCAAAGAGGGTATGTGATATAGTGGGTCCGCGACTTGATCTCCATGGGTGTGTGTGCTCACGCAGTTGTGAGAGTTTGGTGTGGTGACTGAGAGAGACCACACCTGCACATGAGGGTGTGTTCTGTCTTAATTGTTTCATTGGCTTTCCACAATTCGCGATTGAGGTGCTGCTCCCACAGAGGCATAAAAGGGGGAGAAGATCGGGCAGAAAGAAAATGACGGAAGGAGCAGAGCCATGAGAACAGTATCATGGGAGGCTGGATAAGCCAGCCAGCTTGAGTGTGAGAGGTAGCGCGGTTGATGGCCCTACAAAGGATCAGTGCACTAGGGGCATATCGTCCCCACTGATTATTTCTCAAGGACCCAAGCACCCCAAAATTTCATTGTAAGATCTACAGGAGGTACATCTTGCAAAGGTTTGTGTCAAGGTGCATGCATCTACAATCAAAAACAGATTTGACAAATATGGCCAATATGCAAGATGTGCCAGGTAAAATACTTTGCTTTCTAAAAAGAAAATATAAGCAAAGACCAGGCCTTCTGGAACAATGTACTCTGGACAGGTATATCGAAGGTAGATTGTTTGGCAACAGTAATTGTATACATGTTTTATGCAAACCAAAGGCAGAATTTCAAGAGAAGAACCTCATGTAAAATGTGAAGTATGATGGTAGAAATATTATGGTTAGCATTTGCTTTGCTGCCTCAGGGCCTGGGCTGCTTGCAGTCATCAAGTCAACAATGATTCCTGCATCTTATCAAAGTGTGCTAAAGGAGAATTTGAGGCCATATATCCAAAAGTTGAATTTGTGGTGGAAATGGTAATGATAATGATCTGAAGCACATTAAGAAATACACCAAGAAATGGCTCAAGAAGAAGAAATTGAGGGTTATGAACTAGCCATGTCAAAGCCCGGATTGGAGTCACATTGAAATGTTGTGAGGGGATATGAAATGGGCAGTGAATGCAAGAAAACCCAAAAACATCTTACAACTGAAGGAATTTTACATGGAAGAGTGGTCAAAAGTTTCATCTAGTTGATATCAGAGGTTGTTGGGCAGTAATGCGAAATGCCAACAAGAAGCCATTTCTGCTAAATGGGGCAATACCAGCTTCTGACGCCAAAGCTGTACTTACTTTTTGCCTAGTACACCATTACATTTCTTGATATTTTTGTTGAACAAATGAATGAAAAGGCAACTTTTTATCCAGGTTTATCACCTTTATCTGTAGATGCTGTTTCTCTATTGAAATATGTTGAAAAAGTCAACAATTTCCATGGGGGGGTACTTATTGTAAGTAAACAGTTTATTGCAGAGGTTCATGGAGTCTGTTATGAAATATGGTTATTTTTTAAGGATATCTTCTCACTAATGTCCTCTCTGAAAGGAACAATGGCTCAAGCATTAATGAACAAATCACGAATATCTAAAACATGCATAAGGAATAATTCAAAAGATCACTAGCCTTTTAGACAGCCACAATAATATACAACAAATGAGGTACTTCCTGATCTGCTGCAAATGACACTGCAGCTTCTCTTTTTTGTTGCGTGTTGTTAACTGATTTCTGTTATAAACAGTACCACCAGCCATTTATGAGATAAAATTTACTCTTCATGAACATCAAAATGTGCCATTTACAGACATTTACAGTATTATTTCAAAACTTTACTAGAAAGAAATCTTTGTTTGTAATAATTAACTAAAAATAATATATTTTTTAAATTTTCACACAGTAAGTATTATTATCGTAATTCTGCACTAAAAGGGGTTACTCATAATTGAAATATGTGTGTGTTTATCGTCATGCTCCTTGCAAACACCCTGGTGTAATTTTAGCTATTTCCAAACTGCAGACACATTTCTGATAAAAATATAAAATTTTCTGAAAGGTATCATTAATTTTTCCAAAATTTTCACAATGAAGCACGATTCAACAAATTAAGGAAAAGGTTACTGAAATGGAAACAGTTTGTGATGCATTACACACTATATGAATTTATATGAATGCATCTTCATAGCTTCACTTACACCAATGTAAAGAATTATATGTCTGTAAATTAAAAATTGTCATCTTTTATCAAAACCTGAAGCCTGAAGAAACTGATGAGAAAAACACTACTACTAACATACTGTTTTGTATTTTTTTAAATAGGGTTGATTACTTTATTTTGCAATAAATTGTTCGGTATATGAGTGAGGTAACAGTTTACAGTGGTAACTCTCTTTCAGGTAAAAAATGATAATTTTATTCATACTATTTTCTCTTCATCATCAGACCAATCCAACTGGCCAATATTGTTTACTGCAAATTGCTTGGAGAGCATCAGCATGCCACACAGCCTAATTTAGTCTCTGAAAATTATTATTTGGATCTGGATACTATGAAACTTCAGAGCTTGTGTTTATGTAAGTAGACTGACTGACACAACAATGTATGTGTGATGAGAAATAAAATAATTCAACAATTTAATGTTAAAATTGAGGTGAGAGGAACTATTCAGCAAATGCATGATAATAATTTACCTGTGCTCAGTCTCTCACTTGATAATAAATCCATGAAAAAAGGTGTAGGCATTTTGAATTTATGTTAGCCACAATGCTCTGTCTGCATGAGATGAAAGGGTAGATCCAGGACCGGCTCTACTATTTGGGCAGCAATGTTTTTTTAAATAATACAGACCTATGAACACTCAAAACAATGTTCTAATTAAATTGTTTATATTGAGTGTCTGACCTTGTGATTTGTTTATGATCATAGCAAAGCAGTCACAAATAGGAAACTGTACATGTTCAAAAGAGGACAGAAAATTATTAGTAAACAGAGGTATTCTTGGGATAAAAACTATTTGACCGGTTTCGTCACCACTGAATATTTGGGCCTCTATAAAGTGGCTGCAAAGAGCAATAACTTTCAATGTATGGGTTCAAATAGTTGGTTTTCTGTTCTTTTTCAGAATTCTGCTTCACGAACTTTCTTCTGGCATCAGGAAATTTTGGATTTATATTGGTTCTCTTTCTAGAAGGCACATTACCTGAAAATTAATAAAAAAGAAAACAGAAGCAGCAAAACATATTGACTTTATTCCACAGAACATAAATGACTAGATCCATCAAAGTCCATGAGTTCTCCCCCTGGGCAGTACCAAGGGTAATCCATCCATTTTCCAACCCGCTGAATCCGAACACAGGGTCACGGGGGTCTGCTGGAGCCAATCCCAGCCAACACAGGGCACAAGGCAGGAAACAAACCCGGGCAGGGTGCCAACCCACCGCAGGACACACACAAACACACCCACACACCAAGCACACACTAGGGCCAATTTAGAATCGCCAATCCACCTAACCTGCATGTCTTTGGAATGTGGGAGGAAACCGGAGCGCCCGGAGGAAACCCACACAGACACGGGGAGAACATGCAAACTCCACGCAGGGAGGACCCGGGAATCGAACCCAGGTCCCCAGATCTCCCAACTGCGAGGCAGCAGCGCTACCCGCTGCGCCACCGTGCCGCCCCACCAAGGGTAATGCGTAATAATAATAATAATAATTCATTACATTTATATAGCGCTTTTCTCAGTACTCAAAGCGCTATCCACACAGGGAGGAACCAGGAAGCGAACCCACAACCTTCCACAGTCTCCTTACTGCAAAGCACAGCACTACCACTGGCGTACAATTTAGCATCTAATTCTACTTTACATTCCTTTTTATCTTGTCAATCTGAAGGTCTATACAGTACCCTTACAATACATATCAATTGAAATAGAAAAGGACAAGACTGATCTTTACAGATTTTTCAACCAGTGTTGATTATGCCAGATTCACTCCTATCAGATGTATCCAGCTAATCACTTACAGGCGTACATATTGACATTTTTCCCAGAGCTCCATTACATCACATTACTCATAACTGAAAAAAGTACAGCCCAATTCTGAAATCGCTTATGTTGTATTTTACTTTGGACTCCAGAACAGTTTTTTTTTAATCAACCACCCATTCTAAGAAAGGCATTGATAAAGGCATTGATAAAGCAAATCCAGCAACATTCTTTCAACTTAAGGGTGAATCACATACTCAAGGACATCAGTGGAAATTAAGAAGAAGTGCATTTGAAACTGATGCCACTAAGCACTTCTTTACGCAAAGAGTTTTAGGACTGAGGAATAAACTATTAAGACATGTAGTTGAAGCAGAAGCATTGACAACCTTTAAGAAGAATTTGGATGAGATAGTGGAACAGCGTATTGGAACAGCATATCTATTAGCTGAAAAAATGGGCTTGATGGACTGAATGGCCTCCTCTCATTTGTTGAATAAGCAGATAGAGCAGGTATGAAAGAAGAGTAAAATATCACATCTTAAGGCAACTGAATGCTTTGCAGATCTAAATGTCACATGCTCTGTTTTAAAGACACAGCTGACTTGGGTGGGATATTTTAATAAGGTTTTAACATCTTACTCCTTTAGAGTCCAGAAACAGTGAAGTAAACATGGGATTATAAAAACATTTTGAATGGTCAGAACAGTTTGTTTGAGTATACTTAGGGTTTGGCTAGCTCAACTAGATTTCTTAGTAGAGGTCTAAAATGTATATTATCTTAAATACACATAAAATTGTTTTATTAAGACATTTCATATTTGGTCTTTTTAAATTAGTAGGTAATCTTCAGGTTTTATACATTTTTTAAATAGTACTGCTTTTAGTTTTAAATCTCAATGTCCTTTCCTTATGTCATGGGGTCAAGAACATTGAGATCAACCCACATTCTATTTTAAAACATATTTAATATTCATTTTATTAATGGATTAATGGATAATGTCTTCTCCATACCCCACGCTTTATCTAGGTGCATTAAAAATAATTTTCCCTTTGGTAATACAGTAGGTTTACTAAGTTTCTTGAACTTTTTCTCCCTTCCTTTGGTTGGTGTTGTTGCACTACAAGCCTATTTTTAATCTCCTTTTAATCTTTTAATAAACTAGAGTTATTTTTCTAACATAGGGAAATAGAATAAATAGAATCACGGAGTCTGTGCATTTTAGTGGAACTCATTACCTGGTAACTGGTTCTATTAAATTTCCCATAATCCAACCTAAACTTTCATGACAATTTGTTTGTTTGCTTCCTTGATTTGGGCTAAAAATGTAAGAAAATAATGTGTTGCTCAGCAAGATTTCTCAAAGAAACCACTCCTGAACCCCTTCCACCCCATCCATTTAGACTAGGGGTAGAAAAACAGCCATACTGTGAGAGAGACCAAGACAAACATAGATATCAAATTTCAAGTAAACTGGTTGACCTGTTATTAAATGACAGCCAGACATACACACACATACTCTTAACTTTATTTATATTGATTATTCTGCATTTTTGTGTTAGATTTTGAAATTCTATTGCATTACATAATTCATATGCTACCACCTGCAAGGATGTCCAACTCCGATCCTGAAGGACCACAGTGGCTGCAGCTTTTCCTTCCTGCCACTTTCTTAATCAGTGACTAGTTTCTGTTGTTACTTTACTTCTATTCCCTTCATTTTAATTGTTGTGTTTTTAAAGACTCCATCCTCTGAAATAATTTTTTTTCCTTGAATGGCAGCCAAACAAAAAAGACGTGATGTGAGCCAACAGATGACGAGCTAAGTCAAGGCCTTAGACTCCAACCAATTTCTCTACAACCAGCTTTTTAATTAGAAGCTCACTTTTGTTGTTAATTAAACCCGTTATTTAATTCCATGGCTTGCTGGTGCTCAAATTCTGCCACAACAGACATTTCCAAAATTGTTGCTTTTCTTTTTTTAAGAGCATCGTCAAAATGCTTTGTGGACCTGAGCAGATCAACATTACTGGGACCTTCATCTTTCTTTATTTTCAGATATTGTATGATGGACACAGGCTACCTGGTTGTGTGTTGGCTCTTTTTGTGTCTCACTATTGTGTGACTGCTAATTAAGGAAAAAAAGAAGCAATTAAGGCTTGGTCATTGTCTTAAATAGCAAGTCAGATACAAATAAGGAAAAAGACATTAATTAGGAGCAGAAACTGGTCACTAATTAAGAACAGGGTTAGAATGAAAGTCTGCATACACTGCGGCCCACCAAGATCGGGATTGGTCATCCCTGCCCTAGGGCAAGATACATTGAATGAACTGCATCCTCTGTTATCATTTTGCTTCTTGCAAAATGTATGCCAATCCTTTTTGAATAAATGTAGAAGAGAAGGATTCTGTTTAACAATATTGTTTATTTACTTGCTTAGTTAATTTTTTAATTAAGGTAACACAAGATTATTTATACAACACAGAAGGTTTCTCAAATTTGAATGCATTTTTTCTTGTAGCTCAAAAGAACACAAAGCATCTAATTCACTAAATTTGAAATCTAGTTCTTTCTTTTCCTTTCACTTGTATCTCTGACCATGATGAACCCACTTTAACTAGCATTAAGAAGACAATACAACACTATGTGAGCTGAAAATATATGTTCAACTTCAAAAATTCAACAACATTACTCTACCAATTAACTTTTACATTAAATTCAACAGGTCGCCAATTCAACACATTTAAGGGCTACAATATTTCTGGTTCCCTGCTAAAATCTGCAACGGGTCGCAAGCTAATGTACATTAAGTGGCCTAAGTGCATTGCAAACCCTGATTTAACTGTTCAGAATAAGAAGATGGCATTGCAATTAATGGAACATATCATTAGTAGAAAAAATAAGAAGTTTAAGAAAATGAGAAATCCCTTTTGATGTTCACGCATGTTCTGAATAGACAGGAGAATAAAGGTTGCCAGGATCATAAATTATATTTAATTCTTTTTCCCCTCCTTTTTATGATTCAACCTCATTCTCTAGTTTAAAACTATAAAACAAAATGCATTTGAGTTCTGTAGTGTATATATATATATATATATATATATATATATATATATACAGTATATATATATATATATATATATAGTGTATATATACTGTAAATTAAAATAAAACTGGCTTCTTCATACTTTGGTTGAACTTACTGAAGCAATGTTGTAATGAGTATAATGAATTACAAGCCACTGTTTTCTTGGAGAGCACAATATGTGAAAAAGTATGCATTAAGTTTATAAAAATGTACTTCTGAATATGCAGTTTAAATGTCACATATGTTGGCCCAAACACCTAAACATGCAAAATGTAAAGTATGATAAGCTAGGTACAACAGGGTTCTATTTTATTTTCAACAGGCTAATTTTATTGTTCCATGCTTTCATGTTGGGTTTCCCAAACTTCTAAAGAACCATGCTCCTCTTGACATAGCAGAAAAAAAAATGTATTAACAGAGATGCCATGAATAATTTGACAGCACTGATAGAGCCTAAACTGGAATTCTTTAGTTCTGCTGCCTTCCAGCCCTAGAGAGCTGTGTTCAGTTCTAAGCCTGATCAATGAAGTGTGGAGTTAGCTCATTCTTCCTCTTCTCATGTGGGGTTTCTCTAGATAGCCTGCTTTTCTTCCTCACTTGAAAGATGTGCATGTAATGTTAATTGGTGACTGTAAAATGTCCTAGTCTAAATGAAAATATCTACTGATGCAGAGCTGATCTTTGTATGGACCCTCTGCAGGCAGGCGCTGGCTTAGTAAGACCCTGAAATGGCAAAGCGATTTTGCATAGATGGAATTTAGAATCCCAGATGTGCACTGAGGAAAAGAAATTCATGTAATGTATATTATACTTAAATCTTCTTCTTCTTCCTTCAGCTGCTCCTGTTAGGGGTTGCCACAGCAGATCATCTTCTTCCATATCTTTCTGTCCTTTCTGTTACACCCATCACCTGCATGTCCTCTCTCACCACATCCATAAACCTTCTCTTAGGCCTTCCTCTTGTTTCTCTTGCCTGGTCAGCTCTATCCTTAGCATCCTTCTCCCGATATACCCAGCATCTCTCCTCTGCACATGTCCAAACCAACGCAATCTCGCCTCTCTGACTTTGTCTCCCAACTGTCCAACTTGAGCTGACCCTCTAATGTACTCATTTCTAATCCTATTCATCCTCGTCACACCCAGTGCAAATCTTAGCATCTTTAACTCTGCCACCTCCAGCTCAGTCTCCTGCTTTCTGGTCAGTGCCACCGTCTTCAACCCATATAACATAGCTGGTCTCACTACCGTCCTGTAGACCTTCCCTTTCACTCTTGCTGATACCCGTCTGTCACAAATTACTCCTGACACTCTTCTCCACCCATTCCACCCTGCCTGCACTCTCTTTTTCACCTCTCTTCCACAATCCCCATTACTCTGTACTGTTGATCCCAAGTATTTAAACTCATTCACCTTCACCAACTCTACTCACTGCATCCTCACCACTCCACTGACGTCCTTCTCATTTACACACATGTATTCTGTCTTGTTCCTACTGACCTTCATTTCTCTCCTCTCTAGAGCATATCTCTACCTCTCCAGGGTCTCCTCAACCTGCTCCCTACTATCGCTACAGATCACAAAGTCATCAGCAAACATCATAGTCCACGGGGACTCCTGTCTAATCTCGTCTGTCAACCTGTCCATCACCATTGCAAATAAGAAAGGGCTCAGAGCCGATCCCTGAAGTAATCCCACCTCCAACTTGAATGCATCTGTCACTCCTACCGCAGACCTCACTACTGTCACACTTCCCTCGTACATATCTTGTACAACTCTTACATACTTCTCTGCCACTCCTGACTTCCTCATACAATACCACAGCTCCTCTTGAGGCACCCTGTCATATGCTTTCTCCAGGTCCACAAAGATGCAATCCAACTCCTTCTGGCCTTCTCTAAACTTCTCCATCAACATCCTCAGAGCAAACAATGCATCTGTGGTGCTCTTTCTCACTTCTTGACCTAGCTTCCACTACTCTTTCCCATAACGTCATGCTGTGGCTCATCAATTTTATTCCCCTGTAGTTACTGCAGTCCTGCACATCCCCCTTATTCTTAAATATCGGCACCAGTACACTTCTCCACTCCTCAGGCATCCTCTCATTTCCCAAGATTCCATTAAACAATATGGTTAAAAACTCCACTGCCATCTCTCTTAAACACCTCCATGTTTCCATAGGTATGTCATCTGGAGCAACAGCCTTTCCATTTTTTATCCTCTTCATAGCTGTCCTTACTTCCTCCTTGCTAATCCATTGCACTTCCTGATTCACTATCTCCACATCATCCAACCTCTTCTCTCTCTCGTTCTCTTCATTCATCAGCCTCTCAAAGTACTCTTTTCATCTGCTCAACACACTCTCCTTGCTTGTGAGTACGTTTCCATCTTTATCCTTTATCACCCTATCCTGCTGCACATCTTTCCCAGCTTGGTCCCTCTGTCTAGTCAATCGGTACAGGTCCTTTTCTCCCTCCTTAGTGTCCAACCTCTCATGCAACTCATTATACACCTTTTCTTTAGCCTTCGCCACCTCTCTCTTCACCTTGCGCCTTATCTCCTTGTACTCTTGTCTACTTTCTGCATCTCTCTGACTATCCCACTTCTTCTTTGCCATCCTCTTCCTCTGTATACTCTCCTGTATTTCCTCATTCCACCACCAGGTTTCCTTTTCCACCTTTCTCTTTCCAGATGTCACGCCAAACACCCTTCTTGCTGTCACCCTTACTACATCTCCTGTAGTTTCCCAGTTGTCTGGTAACTCTTCACTGCCACCCAGTGCCTGTCTCACCTCCTCCCTAAACTCAACCTTGCAGTCTTCTTTTTTCAACTTCCACCATTTGATCCTTGGCCATGCCCTCACTCTCTTCCTCTTCTTGATCTCCAACATCATCCTACAGACCACCATCCTATGCTGCTTAACTACACTTTCCCCTGCCACCACTTTGCAGTCTTCAATCTCCTTCAGATCAACTCTTCTGCATAGGATGCAATCTACCTTGTACATAACCCTATGTTCCTCCCTCTTCTTAAAATACGTATTCACCACAGCCATGTTCAGCCTTTTGGCAAAATCCACTATCCTCTGACCTTTTTCATTCCTCTCCTTGACACCATACCTACCCATCACCTCCTCGTCTCCACTGTTCCCTTCACCAACATGCCCATTGAAATCCACTCCAATCACCACTTTCTGTCCCTTGGGTACTCTGTTCATCATTTCATCCAACTCACTCCAAAAATCTTCTTTCTCACCCATTGCACACCCAACTTGTGGTGCATATGCACTAACAACATTCATCATCACACCTCCAATTTCCAGCTTCATAATCATTACTCTGCCTGACACTCTTTTCACCTCCAAAACACTCTTGACATACTGTTCCTTCAGAATAACTCCTACCCCATTTCTCAAATCCACACCATAATAGAACAATTTGAATCCACCTCCAATCCACCTGGCCTTACTCCCCTTCCATTTAGTCTCTTGCACACACAATAAATCAACCTTCCTTCTCTCCATCATATCTGCTAACTCTCTCCCCTTACCAGTCATACTGCCAACATTCAAAGTTCCTACCCCTATATATTATATTATATTATACTTAAATGTAGACTTTAATTTAGACTAATCATGCTATGTTCATGGGCTTTTAAATAATGCCTGAATGCCAGACAGGGTGAAGCCAGGTTTAATTCCATTAGGCGAAAATACAAAAAAAGCCAAGCAAAAGTGAGGCTATTTGCAAAATAAAATTATTGCAGCAAAGGTCAAAGTCCCATATATTATTAAAAAAAAAAATTACAAACTATGGACTGCATGCACTGGAAAAAAATTAAATTAAGATTTAGCTATTATCTAAACTTTTTCCATGAGAACATCGAATACAGTGGGCTTAAATATATTTTGGCACCAATGGGTGCAAGACTAGAAATAAAACTGGAGTGATTGGTAGTCCATTGTAGGGCCCACTCAGACACACACTCACACTTGGGGATAAGGCGATAGGCTTTAAAAAACGTACTTCTTTATTTTAAGTTCCTATACCACACATAAAGTACACACATGGCATAAGGCGGAGAGGTGGCTCTGAGGCTACAGATCTGCACTGGCAAATGGATGGTTATCAGTTTGAATCCAGTAAACTCCAGAAGTGACACTACTCAATTGGGCCCTTGAGCAAGGCCCTTAACCTGCAATTGCTTTGTCCTGGGTGGTTTGTCATTGGGTGGGTGTGGCAATGCTTATCAGTGTATGCTCCCAACCCGTATAATACACAGGCTCTAATACAGTTCTATACCTCCTGGTCAACAACAGGTACCCTTTAATAAATCCAGTCTCTTACACTTGTATTGAATTTATGTGTAATGGACTGAAATTAGGGTTTAAAAAAGGGGCATTTCTCTAAATGAAATCATTTCATATAAATAGCAAATGTAAAAGCCAATAGGTGTAGGGGAATTGTTTGAGGCTGGGATGATAAATGAGGAGACAAATTTCCGCAATAGCGCTGTTGCTGGTTATTGTTGATAGCTGGCTTCAGGGCATAGATAGTTACCTGTCTGGCAAAAGAATCACTTCCTTTGAAAATCAAACTGCTTTGATTGGTATCTTAGTACTGTGTAGAGTAGTGTGAGAACATAACTACTTGCTTGCTTAAGAAATTTTTGTGTTTAATGTGTTCTGGAGATACTTGTCTCTAAACAGCATAATGTGGTATCTGTACTTCCTGATAGTTACCATCACTACTATTATTTAACCAATGAATAAATCAATAGTATAAACTATTGATATCAAAGAAAATTGGCATGTACCAGTCGACATGTTGATCTAGGCAGAGACTGAAGCAGTTATATACCACTGGACATATCAGAATAAATTGAGTATTGTCAGAGATTTTAACTGCTACCTGTATCTTTAATGCTTTGAGCACCTCACCGTTGTCCCAGTAGCTTCTTCCTGGCCCAGATTCCCCTAGGCCTGAAGCTGGTAACTTATACATACCTGTCTGTACATAATAATGCAAACACATTTCTGTCAATAAATAATAATATAAATAATATAATGTTCCATTATATTTATTCCTGCTCAGCATAGTGGTGAAGTGGTTAGCACTTCTGCATCACAGATCCAATGGCCTGGTTTTTAAGTCTAATGCTTGATTGTTGTCTGTGTGGAATTTCCTTTTCAGTGGGTTTTTCTTCATCCACATGCCAAAAATCATACTTGTTAGGTTTATTGTTAACTTTAGATTGATTCCAATGTAAATGTGTGTGTGTGTCTTACTGTGATATGGTACCCATGTCAGTGGAATTTCCCACCTTATGCCTGTTATTACTGGGGGAGACTCCCCTCCATCATGACTTGAGAATGTAAGTTGCTTATATGGATGCATCCTAGAAGTATTACTTTTATTTGCACATTGCGTTTGACTAAAATGGTTCTTTTATATAATTTTCTGATCTTGTCAGTGTCTTGAATGCTGAGAGAAACCATGACTGTTAAAATAATTCTCTCTAAGTCTGCTGTTGATATAATGCTCATGCTAGACTTTAAGCGCTATATAAATGTAATGAATTATTATTATTATTATTAATCTAAACAAATAAATTATTACTGCAACAACGTCCAAACACAAAAACCTGTGAACATCTGGTATTAGAAATACCCCCACCAGACACATACTGTATATAATACATGCCCTTTTTCTAGCCATCCTAGTTAAAAATCTTTGTCTCCTAAAAGAAGTAAAGAATTTCATAGCAGGATACTTCTACAGCTGTTTGCGATACTCTTGTAAAAAGCATGTATTATGTCATATCATGTGCTGTTCCATTCATGCTGGTCGATCTTAACAAATCTATTTAAAAAGCCAATCAGCCACAACATTAAAACCAGCAGTCTAATATTATGTTGGTTCACCTTGCGCTGCCAAAACAGCTCTGACCTGTCGAGGTATGGACTCCACAAGACCACTGGAGGTGTGCTGTGGTATCTGGCACCAAGACGTTAGCAGTAGATCCTTGAACTCCTGTAACTTGCAAGATGGGTTCTCCATGCATTCGACTTATTTTTCCAGCACATCCTGTAGATGCTCAATTGAATTGAGACCTGGGGAATTTGGAATCCTAGTCAACACCTTGAAGTCTTTGTCATGAGACTACTGTTGCCATAAATGGGTGTATGTGGTCTGCATCAATTTTTACATAGGTGGTATATCTCAAAGTAACATCCACATGAATGCTAGGACCCAAGGTTTCCCAGAAGAACATTGCCCACAGCATCACACTGCTTCTGCTGTCTTGCCTTCTTCCCATTGTGCATCCTACTGCCATCTCTTCTCCGGGTAAACAATGCATACACACCCAGCCTTCTACATGATCTGAAAGAAAACATGATTCATCTGATCAGGGTACCTTCTTCCACTGTTCCATGTTCCTGTTCTGACACTTTTGCAAGTGATCAGGGGTAAGCATGGGCGCTCTGATCAGTCTGCGGATAGGCAACCCCATATGCAGCAAGCTGTAATGCACTGTGTGTCTCTCATGGCCAGCATTAAGTTTTTCAGCAATTTTTACTACAGTAGTTCTTCTGTGGGTTCGGACCAGACAGTCTAGCTTTTGCTCGCCACTTGCATCAGTAAGCCTTGGGCACCCATGACCTTGCTGCAGGTTCACTATTTTTCGTTCATGAACCTCTTTTGTAGGTACTAATCACTGCATACTGGGAACACCCCACAAGACCTGTTATTTTGGAGATCCTCTGACCTAGTCATCAAACCATCATAAAGTCATTCAGATCCTTATGCTTGCCATTTTTTTCTGCTTCTAACACATCATCCTCGAGGACTGACTGTTCACTTGCTGCCTAATATATCTCACCCCTTGACAGGTGCCAATGTAACAAGATAATCAATGTTATTCACTTCACCTGTCAGTAGTTTTAATGTTGTGGCTGATGGGTGTATATATAATGCAAAGCTGACTTACTCACTTATTACCTCCCTCATCAACATAAACATTATTTTCTGTTCAGTTACAGGATTGTACTGTATACCTAGCCCTGTATGTATTTGCTAAGTAAGGACATTTCAATATACCAGTATTTAGGGGTAAAATGCCCCCAACAATAGAAAAACTAAATACCCCAAAATCTCAACAATGTTTTGACTGATTTGATAGAGATTTAGAAAAAACAAAAAAATTAGCCAACACATGTTTTTTAATTTGTTGATAAATGCTTTATTTGTGGATATCTTTATTTATAATATGCTACCGTGGCTGTTCATTTGTCTGTCCAGGATTTTAAATCACCTGTAGCTCTCAAACCGTTTGAACTATTGACCTGAAATTTGGAACACATATACTACGTGACGTCTACTATCAGCTTTCAGGGTGATGATTGACCTCAATGGTTACTCCGCTTTTTATTTTTATTTTATTTTATTGTAGAATGAACTCTCGGCAACAGCTAGCAGGGCGACCGTGCGGCGCATGTGTACAGGCGCCGCTCTCATCCCTTCGCCGTCACTTCCCCTACCTCTTTTTTATCTTAAATCATTCTTGAGGCAGGTTGAAGACTTAAGTGCCAGCTTAAATGAAAAATTAAAATAAACATACTAATTGCAACACAAACACTGCCTTAATCAGTTTTAACGCAAATAGATGCCAATGAAAGAAGAGAAGAAGCGGGCTGCTAAGGGTGGAGAAAAGGAGAGCTGCTCAGAAAGCAGCAAGCGCAACAACCTCTGAGCAAACGAATGCTAAACGTTGTGGCACGCGGCTGGGGGTGGTACCCAGCAGGGATGCCCAAGAGGACTGGAGGAGGGCTCACGCCTCCTCCAGACCACGAGGAGGCGACCACCCTGGTTGCTGTAGGGACCACGGGTACAGAGCTTTGAAGCTCAACCCTGTAGGGGCCCATGGTCACCGCCAGGGGGCACCCCAATGACTGGAGAGCCCTGGACCTCAGCACTTCCACCACACCAGGAAGTGCTGAGGGGAAGAGGAGCAGGGACACCCGGAGTGCTTCCGGGGATGCAGCCGGCACTTCCGCCACACTGGGGCGTGTCGGTGGAAGATTGCCGGAACACACCTGGAGCACATCTGGGGGATTATAAAAGGGGTCACCTCCCTTCATTCAAGGCTGGAGTCGGGTGGAAGAGGACGAGGTCTGGGAGAGGAAAGAGGCGGCCTGAAGAGAGGAAAGGCATTGAGGAAGGGCCTGGACTTGTGGGGTGATTGGTGCTTCGGCACTGGGTTTGCGTGTTCACCTTTGTATATGTGTCAAATAAACATGTGTTGAGTAACAAAATGATGTCCATCTGTCTGTGTCCGGGCTGTTTCCCACAACGTACAGAGAAAGATTTTGAAAAATAAGAATGCTCAAGTCAAGTGTGTTCACTGCATGTTATCGTGCAGTGCGCCATTACTAGTTTATTAATATTATGCAATCTGCATGCTCCATGCTATGCTTAGAAGTGGCTTTATGCAAACATAGGATACAACAGTAGCAATAAACACAAACCAGTAGAATGGGAAGGTGACTGAAGAAGAGGTGGTCTTTTGGGCAGGAAAAAACAGAGGTGATTACTTTTGCCATGTACAGTGAGGTGTGAAATGGAAAGAGAAAGCTCTGCAAAGCCCAAGGAAGATACAAAGCTCAATAATTGGCAAATGCCATAAAGCTCAAATGCTGGTGCCAGACATTGTGGCTGTGAGTGCAGGTGTTGCTTCACTAGAATCAAAAAGGCAGGGAGAGAAAAGGAGTGGCAGAAGTGGTGTTTTTGGATCCAAGACAAGGAATACACAATGCACAAGTTTAAACTTAATGGGTCCCCCACGAGTTACTATATTGTAATATACATTCACATCTATGGACTTTGAAAGGGAACACCCACCGTGCCCTCCAAAATCATTTACATTTACTTCTGTGTCTGCTTACTTTGAATGGGGGGAATATCCCAGTCCCTCACTGCTCTCTAAAATTCTTTGCATTAACAGTCATATCTGCAGACTTTAAAGGGGGACCCAGATCATTTAAGAATCCTAAGCAAAAGTACTAAACAAAACAACTCCAAAAGTAAAAGCATTCAATTCATTGTTAATAAGTTTAAGTAAAATGAAACTCAGCATTAGTACTTTATTGTCTGCCTATGGCAAAAAATGATCAGTTTAAACATAAAACCGATGAAAAACATGAAACGAAATACTTGAATGAACAATGTAAAAATCATAAACTTCTAATAACGATTATAATATATATTCAAATTTGAAAAAACTACACTTTCCTGTAAAATTGTGCTTAACAATGACCATATGAGAAAATAATGAGACCAATGAGATAAAATAATAAATGAATAAAGATAAATGGAGTAAAAGAGGGGAGAGAACTTGCTTCCTCAATTTAAATGCTTATCCTAAAATGTTATTGATTAGATCCTGCCAGGTTTTGAAAAAGTTATGTACAGATCCTCTAAGTGTGAATTTGATTTTTTCCAGTTTCAAATAGTATAATAACAATCAATTACCCACTGACTTAAAAGAGGTGAGTTAGGATTCTTCCAATTGAGCAAGATAAGTCTACATGCCAATAGTGTAGTAAAGGCAATTAAAATTTTTTTGTCCTTCTCCACTTTAAGCCCATCTGGATGTACCCCAAACACAGCTGTTAGTAGATTAGGAGGGATTGTGACATCCAAGCTGTCTGAAAGACATTTAAAGAGTTTGTTCCAAAATTATGTTAATTTGGTTCAGGCCCAAAACATGTGACGCAGTGAGGCCAGAACATGATTGCAGTGTTTGCATGTTGGATCTTGCCCAGGAAACATTTTGGAGAATTTTAAATGAGAGAGATGCGCTTGATATATAATTTCAATTTGAATAATTCTATTCTTTGCACATATGGAGCTCAAGTGAATTCTGTGGATAGCTACTTTCCACTCCTTTTCTGAAATATTGAGTTCTCTTGGATCTTTGAAAGGGAGGGACTGTAAAATAGTTTTATATATTACGGAAATGCTGTCTGAGTCTTTGAGACTGAGAAAATTTTTTTCTGGCATAAAGGTAGAAGGAAGGTGAGGAAAATCGGGCAGGTTCAGTTTAATAAAGTTTTGAATTGGAAGGTAGTGAAAGAAATGTGTTGCTGGTAAGTTAAATTTGGAGTGTAATTGTGCAATGCAAAAACGTGTCTATGTACAGATCTCTAAGTGATTTAATCCCAAATGTTTTCCAGGCTTTAAAAACTGCATATGTTTGAGAGGGTGGGAAAAAGTGGTTCTCATGCAGAGGTGCCACAGGTAAAAGCTTCACTATCTTAAAATATCTCCTACATTGGTTCCATATTCTGATTGAGTGAAGCACAATTGGGTTGTTAGTATTTTGACAATAACTTGTATTTATTGGGGTACAAAGCATGGAATATAAAGAAGTACTGCATGATTTTATTTCTATTACGGACCAAGCCTGTGTATGTTCGTCTATTTCTGTCCATGTCCAGGTTTTTATAGTTTGTATGTTTGCTGCCCAGTAATAAAATTGAAAGTTAGGTAGAGCCATTATGCCTTCTGCCTTAGGACTTTGTAGGGTCTCCCTTTGGATACATGAATGTTTTGAATTCCAAATAAATGAGGTTATGGTTGAATCTAATTTCTTTAAAAAATTATCTATTGATGTATATTGGAATATTTTGAAATAAAAAGAGAAGCTTAGGAAGGATATTCATCTTAACAATGTTAATTCTTCCCGCTAAAGTGAGATGAAGGGTTGACCATCTATGCAAGTCTTGCTTAATTTTTCATACAGACAGCAAAATTTTGTTCATAGATGCCCCTAGATATTTAAATTGATCTGCAATGATAAAAGGGAAGGTGTCCAATCTAATATTGTATGCTTGAGAATTCACTGGGAAGAGCACACTTTTATTCAAATTGATTCTGAGACCAGAAATCTTTTGAAATTCTATTAGTGCTGTTAGGACTGCAGGCACATTATTTTGTGGGTCTGATATATACAATACCATATCATCTGCATATAGAGAAACTTTCTGTTCTACTCCTTTTCTGATAATCCCCTTTATTTCAATAGCATTTCGACAGTGAATTGCAAGTGGCTCAATGGCGATTACAAAAAGCAGTGGTGACAAAGAGCATCCTTGTCTGGTACCACACTGTAGTTTAAAGTAGTCTGAATTGATGTTATTAATACAAACTGAAGCTTCTGGACTGGTATACAGTAGTTTGATCGATGCACAAATGTTCGGGCCAAACCCAAATTTCTCCAATGTAGTGAAAAGGTAGTTCCATTCAACTATGTGAAATGCTTTTTCTCTATCCAATGATAATAATATCTCTGGGGTGTTTGACTTTGTTGGTGAATATATTACATTAAACAGGCGTCGAAGATTGGAAGTGTCTGCCTTTAATAAATACAGTTTGGTCTTGTGATATTACCAAAGACAGCACTTTCTCCATCCTTCTAGCTAGGACTTTGGAGGGTATCTTAACATCGTTATTCAGAAGTGAGATTGGTCTATATGATGCACATTTTAATAAGTCCTTATTTTGTTTAGGAAAGACAGTAATTAATGCTTGGAGAAACGTTTGAGGTAGAATTTTATCTTCTCTATTTTCTGTAAATGTTCCCAATAGAAAGGGAGCTAGCTGAGTTCTTTTATTTTTCTTTGGTGAAGTGACTTGCTCCAGATCACACAGTGTCAGTAACAGAATTTGAACCCAGAAACTCAGTGTTTGAAGTCCTAAGCCTAAAGCCTTAATCAATACAGCTCACTGCCTTCCAAAATATGCATTAGCTTTTGGTAAAAGCCTTCCAATATTGTATACAAAAAACTACTTATTTACATAGTACTTTTGATACAACTGATGGCACTATAACTGAGGTCCATTGTTTTATGAAATGTCCTGGGTGAAGCCAGGTATAATGTTAAATGTTTTCTTGACGGAGTACTAATGTTGGGTTTGAATTACTTTCATTAAGACAAACATCACAAAGTAAGCTACTATATGATTATTGCTTAACCAAAGTTGTATACAGTTAAAAAAAATTAAACTGCAGAATTCACTAGCATGAAGACCCCTACTTTATGTAACCCCTCCAGTTAAGTCTAAAAAAGAGCAATGCTCCAGAGATTATTTTAATTGCTCTAGTCTAGCCTCATCTTTCATTTTTTAATAGCATGGTGTAGAAAACAGCTCTCAAAGAGTGGTTTTAGCAACTCATTAGCTTAAGTTTCCTGTTTCTAGGAGTCTCTTGTGTATGATGAAACACCAAAAGGTTAGATCTTCAAACATGTAAATTCTTTCATTAGACAGTATTGGGCAAGGAGGTATATAGACCTTTGGACTTTTAACTGCTTTCATGCTCCTAATGTATTATACTCCCTTTTTAGAGACATACATCTTCATTTATGAAAATAACTTTTATTGCTTCCACATATATGCGCCATATACTTGCTTTCCTTGCATCAGATAAACTATGAATCACCATATTTCCACAATTACCATGGGTACAATTACATTTTGTATATGTGGACAAGTTACATAAGCAAGTGATGAATGTCTGTCCCCTTTAATTACTATTCATCTAATTAGAAAATATTAATTAATAATTGCATAAGTAAGTAAGTACAACTCATATGAAAAACATATGTTGTTAGGGAAACAAGTCATAGGCGATTTAAATTTGGTTCATGTGAAGTCACATTTTATATTCAAGTAACCATGACATTTCTGTCTAATCTTCCACAATTGTAAGTTTTAAGTTGCAGTTTTTTTAAGAAAAACACACTCCAACAAATGTTCATTAATTAGAATCAGAACAAATTAAAAAACAGCTACTGCTTAGACTATTGGAAACCAAAAGGAAATATTAAATTGATGATAAACATTCTTAAGAAGGTGCAGAAAAAATGAAATTTTGAATTCATATTAATTTAAAAAGTGATTAGGCCACTATCACTTAGATTATCACAGGCAGGGAGGCTGTGCTTCATAACTAGCATAATACTTAATATTAAGAAGAAGAAAACATGCATATATAAACCTTATATAAGTACTGAGTATTATTATTAATTTCTAAAAATTGTCCCTTTATATGAAATAAGATGATTAGCAATTGTAAATTGTCCAGTAGGCTAAACACATATTACAGATAAATTAATATAAGCAATTATTAAAGAAAAGAAAAAACATCACTCATTAGCCATTAAACCAATAGAAGGCAAACTGTATAGATGGGTCAAAATTTGCTCAAAATATAAAAATCAAATCACTATGGTGACAGCAACCTTTTCTGAAGTAGTGGTAAATGGTATCCCTCAGGAATCTGTTCTGGGTTTGCTGCTCTTTCTAATTCACAGAGATGATCTACGTAAAAGTACAAATAACCAGTTGGTTAAGTTTATAGATAAAACTAGATGGAATGGTGGACAGCTTAAAGTAATCAGGATCTAAAGATGGGACAGGGCAGAATTCAGACTTGGGCAGAAATAGGGTGCATGCAATTTAATGCAATTAAATTTAAAATATTATGTGTTAAAAGTAAATGTTAGAATTAACCTTGCAGTGTGGGGTCTGAAATCTGAAGTGAGTAAGAAGGATAATAGCATGTTATGTTATGTAGCATTTTGATGTTGAGATAACAGGCAACGAACACCCACGAAAGGCCTGAATCCTTAAATCCACATATGCCTTAGACCTATATTTTGCAGGAGATAGGGAACTGTAAAACTCCTGGTCCAAGAATAGCAAAACTATTACTTGTTTAATTAAATCTATTAAATTATATAAACAAAAAAATTACAAAACAAACCAAGAGCTCAAAAAATGGCCAAAGTAGCAAAAATTCAAAAATAACGAAAAAATTCTATAGCAAGAGTTCATTTTAAAAGTAAGAAAGATACATAATGAAAAATGAAAACATTAAACCAATCAAAGCTAATCCACAAAATCAGCAAAGTTAACTAAGAACAAATGCCAAATGTCAAAATATCAAGTGAAAATGGCCAAAGGATCAAAAAACTCACAACTGGAAAAAGGAGTCACAAAAAGACATTTGAACAATGCAAACTTGGAAATGTGAATGCCTCATCCCTTTGCTGATGCTATACTGGAAATTCAACAACATTTTTAAAAGGCAACCCAAGAGAGAGATGCGAAACAGAAAAGGGTCAAAACTGGGAGACAAAAAGCACCGAAACAATGAAGCCAAACAGCAAGAGGAAAATCAAGAGCAGAAGAATAAAACAAAAGCTAGGAGTGCACAAGGTCAATTCCTAACATATCTTTGAAAATATCATTAACAAAGGACTGAAATACTGTGGGTGCTTTAATTAATTCATATGGCATGACTTTGTATTCATAATGACCTGTAGCAGTATTAAAAGCAGTTTTCTATTCATCTCCTTCATAAATTTGGATAAAGTCATACAAGGCACTTCTAAGATCCTGCTTGGAAAAAACTGCAGGCTTAGTGACCTGATTAAGAATAGACAAGATAAGCGGGAGGGGATAGTTTATTTTTATTGTTATTTTGTTTAGCTCTCAATAATCAAAGCACAGACATAAATCACCATCTGTCTTTTAATCAAAAAACAAAAAATCCCCTACAGGACTATTGGGCCCTTTTTTTTACAATGGCACAATGCATATACTTTGCCTTTATGCTGGGGTGCACCTTAACTCAATGCTGCAATCATAATCTCTATGAGGAGGTAACACTAGTGCTTGGTGCTTATTGAATATGTACTCTGGAGGAAGAAAAAAAAAATTACAAAACTGTTTAAGACACACATGAATTGAGTGAACAATCTCCATCTCTGACCAGTCAATTCAAGGATTATGCTTTTGCAGACATGAACAGTCCTGGATGATTTGAGGTGTGTAAGCTGAGTTTTACGGCAGAGTCTAATTTTTTGCTTCAGTATAGGAGTGCTGAAACCTAAATGCCCAGAGCCAATAGGCTTACAATCCATTGTCAGAATTTGTGATTTGAATTTCAAAGGCACAGGAGAAATATTCAAATATTCAACCAAATAAGAACTAGTAAAATTGTCTATGCCTCCCAAATTGATTATCACTGAAATGTTGGTGTTATTGAGAAGGCAGGAAATAATTAGAAGATTTAACATAGGTTTTGACTACAATGAGCCACTCTGCCAATCTGAACATAGAGTGTTTGTTCCAGTTTTCCTGCACCTTTTTGCATGAAGACATCAAGTGACCAGCCTCACTGCAATACAAACATAGCACATTTATTCTACGCTGCCTTTCTTTAACCCCTATTGAGGGTTTTTCCAGCTCCATATGCCCAGGGTGCTCTTGCTTTTAGCAACATTACTAGGTCCCTTTCCCATCTATGCTGCAATTTTCTCTCAGATAAGCAAATGCCCACCTTTTAAACTGCTTCAATGGCTGATTTGAGTGATAAACCAATATTGTGGCTGGGTAGCTCATCTTTAATTTCAACCCACATTTGAATACTAGAATTAGTGCCATGTCAGCCCACTCTGCTTCCATGGCCTGCATACAAAATTCCACAATATATTCATTGATCGATTTTGAACCTTGCCGGCACTGTAATAATCTATTTGCTCTACTAGTTTAGATGGGTACATCAAAAATTCTCCTAAAATCTGACACAAATGTATCCAATGTGCCAAGCTTGTGTTTCGGATATCTTTCAACAGTTAAAAAAAAAACAACCTGCGCTTATTAGGATCATCAGAGTAGCTAGCAAGATGTAGTATTGAAGGCTCTCTTTCATGCCACACTAATCTCACCTTTGAGGTTGTTTACTACCACTGCCAATGAACTGCCTGGTGGTCTGAATCTCCTCTTTTTGCTTCTTCGGAGCTATAACTTCCTCCTGCAACTTGCAAATATCCCGAAAAATGCATCTTTTCTTGTGGTCACTAATTTTCTCAATTCGATGTAATGTTATGCTGGAAAGGCAGCAGGGATCTTAAAGGACAAACCAGGAGAGAGAGATGCAAAACACAAAAGGGTCAAAACCATGATCTTCAAAACTGCCGAAACAATGAAGCCAAAAAGCAAGACAAAAATCGAGGTCAGAAGATGAAAACAAAACTCAGGAACAGAAGAGATCAATTCAGAAAGAAAGAAATATTCAGGATAGGTTTAGCAAAGTTTTTTCTTTATACACAGTTTGGGTTACAAACCTGAATGCCACAAACCCAACAATGGGAAGGTTATTTAGCAAGTGGAAAAAAGTGCAACACACTCAAGGCAAAGGAGACAGCCACCAGAAGGAATACAATTTAAAAATGTAACAGCTAAGGCCAGTGTGTGGTTTATTTATTGCTCCTTAGATCCCGCCTGAAAGCTCAATTAGATTACTTGTGAGTAAAAGGACTGGGGTAAAATTACAAAAAACTTTAACAAAGAACAAAGAAGGGAGCAGGACAAAATAAAATGTACAAAAAAACAACTAAACATATGACAAAAAAGGCTCATTCTTTACATCTTTGTCGTGCCTCAAAGTTGAATTAGAGCTTAAGGGTTAATATAAACATTATTTATGTGAAAAATTATGTTTGTGTTTAAATTTTCCTCAGAGTGAAACATAACTTGTCTTTCAACACACTGAAGAGCCCTAATTGTTCTGTTTTTAATTATCGACTAAATAATGGGTGTAGCCCTGGCTGCTCATTCTCAAATGGATGATCAGTGCATTTGCATCAAACATGAACAACTGATAGTTACGTGGTAGTCAATCGGCTAAATAAGCGTAACCAGATGATTGATTTTGTTTTACTCGCAATATGAAAGGTGCAATTTGTATGCTGTTGTACAACAAATAGACAAGATATGTATGACAATTTAGGTACTAGAATTTTTGTGTATTCTAGTTCTGTGGAGTAGTTTGCCTATCTGCATACAGGACTATTTGGAGTCCATCCAAATTAACCCAAGGAGATATTACAGTAATACCACCATTAGACAAAAGTTTGGACCAGTGGATTGGGTATTTGTTTATTTCACCCTACAAAATTCTAACTCTTAGCTTAATGATTGGTATCTTATGACCTAAATACTGTATTTCAGTTTAATGAGGTTTCAAATCTGAAAAGAAGAAAACTTATAGAGTTACCATGTTAACATGGTAAGACATAGGTAAATACTCACAGAAACCTTTTACATTTTGTGAAAGTTTTGAGACCCTTTGGAACCCTGCCCATTCGGGCTGTATGCTGAAACGTGGTTGACCCGTCTATCAAGGATTGCTTATCCGTCGCTGAGGCAACCTCAGACTTGCGGCAACACTGAGGCAGCTTCAAGTTTGCAGCATCCCCACATAACACATCTGTGGCCTGATGGTTGATGTGGGGAACATTCTAACTGACCTGGCCCTGCCACTGCTTGTTTGTTGTGTCTGTGTGTATTGTTGTGGTAGCTCCTGTTTGAATAAATACCCTGACTGTTCCTGATTTGATAAGAATAAAGTTGCTTTTCTTGAAGCCTTTGGACTTGGCGTCTTCTCTCAGTTGCAAGACAGTGACTCATGTGTCACAGTTTATTCAGTTAGCGCCTATAAAAAAAATGCTGGTTGTCTTGAGGACTGTAAATTTTTCTGGAGAGGTGATTAACCACTGCTGAAACAACTGCAAAATCTTGCAAAGATGTAAGATTGATAATTAAATCTACAGTATTGCCAATTCTTCCAGAGGTCAACTAGGAGAAGGAACTGGCTACAATAAAACCATAGGTTAATATGGGGAGTCTTTCAGTGTATAAAACATTTCACAGACATGTGCATAGTTATTTATACTTTGATTCAAACATTCCCACCAGAAATAACACTTTATAAAATCTAAGGTTTGTAAAATGCCAGGATGAACGACAATATTTGAATTATATCTCCAGTTATGCATATGGTTCCAAACGATTCTGTCCCATATACACCAACATTCCATCAGCAACGTTAGATGCTATGTCCAGAAAGGACCAAGCTGCTGTGTTCTCTGTAATTACTCTGTCTACAGAACTATCATTTACTTTGGCTGCTAAAAATTTCAGTCATGGCAAAGTATTTTACAGTTCTTCTGGAGTTCCTTCATCATTTTCAAATTGATGGGAAGGATGTCAATGCTTTTGTTTCTTTCTCGAGCTCTAAATAAAATAACAAAAGAACAACAACTAAAAAAAACTGACCACCTTGCTTGTCTGGCATTAATTCACTAAGCTTAATTTAAATGCATCTGATTCTTGTGGCCAGTAAAGAACATGAAAATGTATTCTATACTGCCAACCAAAATAATTTGGAGTATGTTTTCATTCTAAAATTCCTTCTCTTGACCTTTGAGCCAACTAAAATAAAGAAAAATAATGCCCATGCCTGTGTTTTATTCATTCATCTTTATAAAACGTTTTTGCTGACGATCTCAATTTACTTCATTGGTTCAATGTGTTTCTTTGGTTTGATTACTTTTGAAATTTCATGAAAAGTAAAAGCATATGTGTGACTTAAGGTTTGTGTTGTAAGTATAAAATACACTGAACATTTTGCTTAGACATAAAACAGAGCTAAAGTATGTACAGTAACTGTGTAAAACATGTTATCTGGTTCTCTAATGATAGCAAGTATCCACCTCTGTAACTATATTCTTCCTAACAGCACTACATGTGCAGTGAGTGTTAGTTTTTTAAATTTTTAATATCAACAAAAATGTATTACTAGATTTCCAGAAGATACCAAAATTGTAGAAATAGCTGTCATGACCAGCAAGCCTGTTCTGGAGATACACAGACATGTCACCGAGTCACCAAAATATAAGGACCGACATGGACATCAAACAAAGGAAACAGCATGTGGTATTCTAATACCTACCAGACCCCTAACAATGCCTTGATGGGAATGTTAAAAGGTAAGCCCACCTTAGAGCTTACATTATCTTGGATCCCCACCTAACTCAGTGCATTCTGCAAGGGCACCAGCCTATCTGACTAACTAGAAGAAAATAACAATAGAAATAACAGAATTAAGCAAAAAACGGTGTTCAGAATACAAGAAAGTAATGTTAAGAAGCACAGGTAAAACAGTATTGAAGTAGTAATCTTCCTAGGGTGCATTCTTCTCTCACTTTGAACAGATTCTCAGAGCAACACTAGAAATAAGGGGACCATATGTACGCCTTGGTTCCTTTCTGAGAAAAGTATATTCAGCATTACAAAAAAGCTCTCAAAGAAAGGCTTAGAGTTTTATATTTATTTCCACACAAGGGAGTATAGTGAGTGTCTTATAGGTAATGATTTTAGGCTGACACCAGGAAAGGATTAGAATATAACTCTGCCACTAACATCTGTTCCACTTTTGCCCTAGCCTTGAGTTGTCATCACAAGGTAAAGACCAGTGATGCTGTGTTCGTCCTGCCTCCAACTTCTCCGCACTTCTAGTGCTATAAAATCAAAGATGCCATGAAACAGTAAGATGACCTTTGAAAGACCAACTTAGTGGAAAACACACACTGGTGATGTCTGTCATTGCTGAAACCATTTTATAATAACACTTTTTTATCTTAAACATAGAATGCTGTGAGTCTTCATCCTGCTGGTCAGAGAGTTTTCAGGTCCAGTAAAAAATTGTATAATATTAGACTTGTAAACAAAGTTTATTTATACTTTATTATCCAAATTTCAATTCCTTGTTCCGTCTCTTGGGGTCAGCCTTTAGAAACAGACTTTTCAGGTGTCACACAGTGGTCCTCTCTTAAAATAAAATAAAATAAAATAAAATAGTGTGTGGGAGACATGCAAGTAGGAATTTCAGTGCATTATGTACATATGACAATAATCTTGAACTTAAAATTGAAACCAACCATGAATAGAATGGGAGTGGGTACAATCATGTCCATGCCGACATTCACACTGGTCAAATTTAAAATTTACAGAAAAATGCCATATGCATGTCTTAGTAATTTCAAAGGAAAATAGATCATGTGGAGAAGAGTCAATCAGACAGAGAAAATCTACCAGTGCCATGATGTTAGTGACTGGGTCAGAAACTGTTCCTAGGTCATGATTGGCCACTTGAAATGATTGACTGATACTAATTCTTCCTCACTCATGTTACCTTCTTATTGTCATTGTTGCACACTTTTTGAATGAGTCTTTAGATTGGAGTGTTATTTCCAATCATGAACCCATTGTCAGATGTTTTTAGTTTTCTACTGCAAATGTCACTGTTTTCCTGCACGGTAAGTTACAGCAGAGTGTCAACAGAGCTGGTCAGTTGGCTGTATGGAAAACCATTTGTTAGAAGTTGTTTTTTCACATTTAAGAAACTTATTTCAATTAAAAAAAAATGAAAATGTGGCTACATATATATTTAACTGTGAAAATAATGTTTTTGTTTTCAGGATTAGATTGGAAATTGTATTGCATTTGTAATGGTGAAATACACAGTTATAAGTGAAATGAGCTTAGTAAAAGAATAAAAATTGCACAATTGATTTTAATGACTTGACATGACATACTGAAGCCAGTCATACTGTATGAGGAATTGCTGAAGCTGGAGGAAATTAACCTTACTACATTAATAAAAAAACTCTAAAAATGTATTGCATTCTTTTTATCTTTTAATCTTGCTTTATAATTTTGGTAAGTGCTTGATTAAAGTACGAAGAATGAAAGGTATCAGATAAAAGAAAGATTGATACAGTCTTCCAGATCATCATCTCTTAAAATGCCAGAATACTAGAATAAATATGGATTTCAAGTTACTTGACACATAAATTATTAAGTGTACATAATAGTAGAAGAATATAGTAAACATCCATCCATTAATTCATATACTATATTAAAACCTCTTTTTCAGGGTTTTGGGGCAAATACATGATACATGGGCTAAGCAGAGGGAAAGATTCATTAATAAGTGAAGCCATCATTACAGTTTTTAAAGTGGAATAACTTGCATTGGTGGTTGTGGACTGAACGTTAAAGATTTCCGCTAAAGGGGATTTGTTTTAATTTGATTTTTTTTTCTTTGGTGAAAGTCATTGTGTTTTGCACAGCACTTGAACATTCAATTACTTTCTGGCAATTTAATCAAACCCTGAGAGGGGACAGGCTTAAGGCACATGTTTTATTATGATGAACTTTAAAGGGTTGTTTGTTCCACAGGCGTCAAGTGTACTTTTGTCTCTACCAATTTCACTTTACTGCCTGTCAAAGGATTTTTCTTTTAAAGGATATAGTCTTTTGCAAAAGATTAAATTAAAAAGTAGAGTAAAACTTTATAAAATATACATTTAGTTCAGGTTACTAAAACTAACACATAGGAGGAAATAAATATCAGAGCTGCTTTTTATTTATTTTATGCATGTAACGTTCATTTTATCACTTTTCTCCGGGTGAAGCTGGGTGAAAGTTTTCTCAATGTTTCCATCATGACTTGGTGTAGCTCCTTTTTTCATATCCATATGAATAAATCTGTAAACACGATTTGTTAACATCTTGTGCTTATTTCTTTGGGCTAACTAAAATATTATACTCGAGGAGACAGCTTGCGGAAAATCTTCTTATATAATATGCTACCGTGGCTGTTTGTTTGTCTGTCCATTATTTTAAATCACCTGTAGCTCGCAAACCGTTTGAGCTATTGACCTGAAGTTCGGTACACATATATTACATGACGTGTACTATTCAGTTTAGGGGTGATGATTGACCTCCAAGGTTATTCCTCTTTTTATTTTTATTTTATGTTATTGTAGAATCAACTTTAGGTAGCAGCCAGCAGCGTGGCCGTACGGTGCATACGTATAGGTTCCGTTCTCATCCCTACCATCTTCACTGTCACTTCCCCTACCTTTTCATATCTTAAATCATTTTTGAATCAGAGTGAAGATTTAAGTGCCAGCTTAAGTGAAAAATGAAAGGAGATGTACTAAGTAACTGCAACACAAACACTGACTTAATCAGTTTTAACACGAAAAGATGCCAACGAAAGAAGAGAAGAAGCGGGCCGCTAGGTTGGAGAACAGAAGAGCTTCTCAGGAAGCAGCAAGCTCATCAAACTCTGAGCAAATGAATGCTAAACGTACAGAGAAAGAGTATGGAAACTATGAATGCTGAAGTGAAGTGTATCCACAGCACGTGCCGTTACTGGTAATTCTATTAATTGACAGTTCGTACATTGTTGTGAAAAAGATATAAAGCTGCTGATGTTTTGAAACATTTAGGTTTGCTACAAGATAATGATGTTGATGATAATGACAGTGATAGAGATAGTGACAATAAACTGGATGATGCAGAACCTGTATGCTTGGCACTGATGCGGAAAGTTGCCACAAAGGCATCTGACTTGTCACTACTTTCAGGACAGCACTGCATGGACATTACAAAGAAACACATTACATTTGGGGCACATGTGCTTCTAAGCTGCAGTCTGCATGGTGCCATGATTCAAGGATGCTCATTAAAATGGAGCTTTAAATTGTGTTGCTTGTGAAAATAAAGTAATTAACAGTTTCTTTAAATTTTTGACAAAGTTACAGTTGAAAGTAAAACCGTTGCTTTCTAATACACTTTGCTCACCAAACTCCTGGGCCTGCACTACGTGCCAGCCACTTTGCGTCTCTGCTGCTTGCATATGTGGATTTCACTAAACAAGAAATTGTTTAATTGTCACTGAAATGCCTCTTCATTGGGAAAAAACAATAATTTTCCCTGATGGCAACACGAATTAGATGTTCTACAAGTCTCCGACTTAAAGTTTAAATCCGAACAATATATTTGATCTCTTTTCACTGTTCCATTATTTCACCGAGCAATAATTTCCGTTTGTTTGTGCTAATGCAATCTTTACTATCATTTTTTTGAGACTTTCAGTTTTTAGTACTTTCATTATGTCTAACCTGCTATGCATGTGTATCATGCCAACGTTTTTGAATTCTTAACGACGTTCTTGTTTGTCATCTACTCTTTGTCTTTTATTTCTGGCCCCAGGCGAGGTTAAATCTTTTGGCACAAAGTCTCATCTCATGGGACGTGAAAGTTTCTCTCTGAAAAAGTCAACGTCTTGTCCCAGGCTAAAAAGTTTTTATTATAATAGAGAGATTTATTTCCATTTTTTATTAATTTTGATAGATTCCATTATTTATCATACAGTATATAGTATAAACAGACCTATACTGCGGAGTCCTGGTAATAAATGGTCCATCAGTCAATGTGTTAAACATATATGATGTGCTGGAATACCCAACAACATATGCAAATATTATTCTAATTTTAACAGTTCTAAAAACAGGCAGAGAGGTGACTCTGAGGCGGGGGATCTGCACCAGCAATCAGAAGGTTGTCGGTTCAAATGCCATAAATGCCAGAAGTGACTCTACTCCATTGGGCACTTGAGCAAGACCCTTAACTTGCAATTGCTTCATCCTTGGTATGACGTTAATTTGCATCCAGCCCTGCAAGCAAGTCCTCCAACTTACAGAGAAAGCTTTGGGAATGGTGGAAGGATTGTCACCCCAGCCACCATAAAAAGCCTCACAGTATTCCAGTGTGGTGCTGAGGTGTCACATGCTGTTGGGTCCCAATCCAGGTGGTTCATTATGTGGTGGGTGCAGCAACAAGATATTAGCGCATACTTCCAGCATCTCTTCTCTCTCTTAAAACACCTTTAATTGTCCAAAAAAGGTTACAGTTAGACTAGACCTGCTCAAAGGGGAGTTTAGATTAGAAAGGACCTGATTTAAAATTGATATGACTTTCAGTGGCCAAGAAGAAGAACTTCCCATTTTGCTAAAGACATTTTAAAAAAGATAAGAAACTACTGTTGCATTTTTTCCTTATCCATTATCACATGTTTGAATTCTGCACCCAGATGTTGCACATGTGGACTTTGTATATTGCCCCATGCATGCACACGCTGATCATACTGAATGTATACATTTTTCTTGAGTGAGGAAAAAAATGGTTGGGTGGTGTGGTTGCTTTTAGTCAAGGTAATGGGTGCTTCTAATTATAACAGGCAGACAGCAAAAAGAGAGGTAAAAAGTGGAAGACGTCTTTTGGTTTTTGCCATTTGAAACAGAGCTATGCAGATCTACAGTGCTGGTGAAATGGCAGCCAATGACTCTTTTTATTCATACAAATGACACGCTGCTACAGGTGTATGTTCTTGAATATGGCTAATTTGTGAACAAACTATCACAGTGGAGGATCTTAGAAAGCTTATGCAGATATCCCACCTACAGCCCCTATAGCTTCTACATCTGAACCAATACCTTTTTGAATGAATTTTTACTTCTTCTCAATAGCATAGTGCCAGTACGTTGTGGTGGTGTTTATGTAACTATTCTCAGTTAAAGTACTAGAAATGGTAGTTCCTAGATGTTTGATTAATATAATACCAGGATAATTCTGAATTCTTTCTGGGAAGTGCTCCTTGATGATGATGATGATTATTTTGGGTGAATTTACATGTACTCAAATGAAAGATTCTTTCTGACACTAAAAGCAAGAGTATTCTATTTTCACAGCAATAAATAGACTTTTGCCTATATCTGTTTTAACATCTTTTCTTATTTAATGTTACTTTTTTCAAAGACATAATTTACTATTCTGGTGTATTCTTTTTTTGTACAATGAACAGTCAGTCAATCTTGACACATTATGAAGGATTTCCCAGAAGAAACACAGAGATATTTATTCAGGATTTTTCTTTTTTTACTGTTATAGTATGTTTTTATAATTAACATATTTAATTCCCATAAATGATGTGTTTATACAACTTGACTGCCTTTGGTTTATCATTAATTATACTATACTACATTTTACTTTCATATCAAAACAGATGTTTTTTTCAAGTTACATTTAAAATACAGTTATACTGTAAGTGATAACAATAATTTGATATAAATAATTTAGATATCTGTTCCAGTTATTTTCTAGTGAAATATTCATTTATGTTTTATACTTGATGATATCCTTTAAGTTCATATCAACAAAAATCCACACTGCTTTTTTAGATGACCTCTCCTAGTATTTGCTGAAACTTGCCAGAGGTGACAAAAGATTTATCTGTTAATATATTTGAAGCCACTATGTTCCAGATATGTTAGAGGTGGCTTAGTGGCTTAAATGATATTTGTCTTAAAGAAATGTACCTTTATACTACCTTACATGCTGTCTTGTAGCAGAGCAAATGATATCTTTTCTCATTTCTGTTATTTTGCTTTATGAGTAAAACAATTACTGTAATTGCTTGTATAGCAATAACAAAATCTATGCCCTTGTAATATCTGAAATTTGGTTATTTGTGATGGAGCTGTGTCCATCTGTATCACAGGAAAGAGAAATCATTCCTTTCTTCAAATACATATATACAGTGTAATAGAAACACAGGACAATAAAAATGTTTAGGGGCACTTTGTGGCCAAACCCATCTATTAAAAAGTTGAATAGGATAAAGAAACATGTTTTAAACACTCAAAATGTGTCTTATTAGACCAGAGTCCAATTCTGACTGTCAAAAATGATGGCTCATCTGGTCATATGGCTACCGGGCAGGAAGAGGCGTGTCCAATTGGCAGACACTGGAAGTGATTGGAGGAGAGCCTTCAGAGGGATGAAAAGTGAAAGTGTTATCACCTAGCGCCATCCCCTGGATTGGCAGAGGATTAACATCACCTGAGCCATCAAACTGTTTCCATGAATATGCATTTGACAACAGATATAAACTGTGATTCCTGTGTATATATATATAAACTGCTTAAAACAATTAAAGGAACACTTTGAAAACACATCAGAACTCAATCGGAAAAAATCCTGCTGGATATCTATACTGATAGGGACTGGGTAATGTGTTAGGAATGAAAGG
Organism: Erpetoichthys calabaricus; assembly: GCF_900747795.2. Lineage (NCBI taxonomy): Eukaryota > Metazoa > Chordata > Cladistia > Polypteriformes > Polypteridae > Erpetoichthys > Erpetoichthys calabaricus. The sequence continues at coordinate 296,966,307 of NC_041394.2, forward strand.
ATGCCACATCGTTTGATGGAAATGAAAATTATCAACCTACAGAGGGCTGAATTCAAAGACACCCCGAAAATCAAAGTGAAAAAATGATGCAGCAGGCTAGTCCATTTTGCCGAAATGTCATTGCAGCAACTCAAAATCATACTCAGTAGTTTATATGGCCACCCCATGCTTGTATGCATGCCTGACAATGTCCTGATGAGATGATGGATGGTGTCCTGGGGAATTTCCTCCCAGATCTGGACTAGGGCATCACTGAGCTCCTGGACAGTCTGAGCTGCAACCTGGCAGTGTTGGAAGGACCAAAACATAATGTCCCAGAGCTGTTCTATTGGATTTAGGTCTGGAGAGCATGGGGGCCAGTCAATGGTATCAATTCCTTCATCCTCCAGGAACAGCCTGCATACTCTCGCCACATGAGGTCGGGTATTGTCGTACACCAGGAGGAACCCAGGACCCACTGCACCAGCACAGGGTCCGACAATCGGTCCAAGGACTTTATCCCGATACCTAATGGCAGTGAAGGTGCCGTTGTCTAGCCTGTAGAGGTCTGTGCTTCCCTCCATGGATACGCTTTTCCAGACCACCTCTGACCCCCCACCAAACCAATCACGCTGAAGGATGTTACAGGCAGCATAACGTTCTCTACGGCTTCTCCAGACCCTTTCACGTCTGTTACATGTGCTCAAGGTGAACCTGCTCTCATCTGTGAAAAGCACAGGGCGCCAGTGGTGGACCTGCCAATTCTGGTATTCTATGGCAAATGCCAATCGAGCTCCACGGTGCCAGGCAGTGAGCACAGGGCCCACTAGATGACATCGGGCCCTCAGGCCACCCTCATGAAGTCTGTTTCTGATTGTTTGGTCAGAGACATACACACCAGTGGTCTGCTGGAGGTCATTTTGTAGGGCTCTGGCACTACTCATTCTGTTCCTCCTAGCCGAACGGAGGAGATACCAGTCCTGCTGATGGGTTAAGGAATTCCTACGGCCCTGTCCAGCTCTTCTAGAGTAACTGCCTGTCTCCTGGAATCTCCTCCATGCTCTTAAGAATGTGATGAGAGACACAGCAAACCTTCTGGCAATGTCACGTTTTGATGTGCCATCCTGGAGAAGTTGGACTACCTGTGCAACCTCTGTAGGATCCAGGTATCGCCTCATGCTACCAGTAGTGACACTGACCATAGACAAATGAAAAACTAGTGAAAAAACAGAAAAGATGAAGAGGGAAAAATGTCACTGGCCTCCTTCTGTTAAAACATTCCTGTTTTGGGGGTCATCTCATTGTTGCCCCTCTAGTGCACCTGTTGTTAATTTCATTAACACCAAAGCACCTGAAACTGATTAACAACCCCCTCTGCTACTTAACTGACCAGATCAATAGCCCAGAAGTTTTATTGACTTGATGCTATACTCTGATTAAAAAGTGTTCCTTTAATTTTTTTTATATATATATATTGCTGAAGCTTCAAAACAGCTTTCTAACACAGCTGTCTATCTTCACCTCACACAGAATGCGACAGATGATTACCAGTAGAAGGTAAGCTCTGCCATTTCTCTCCTCATTAGCAGATAAGAATTGCCTTCCAATGCTAACTGCATCATTGTTGAAAACACACAGATACTGTATTTCAGTTTTACCTTTTCCCCCAAATCCACAAACAGGACAATCCTAGATGACCTATTGCTTTTTACTTGCAACTATCGCACCACTCATTTTCTATCTTTTCTCAAAAGTCTTTTGAGAGCACTGGTTGAAGTTCTCACTTCATACTTAAAGCTCTAATTTTCATGGTTGTGGCTGCTTTATTTTACCATCACCTCTCTGTAAATAGTCATTCTTCACATCAGACAGGCATTGAAAAGATATCCAGTTCAGGATTCTCCCATGAACACTTTCATCTGAATGGCAGAACTGGTTCTTACTTTCAATGTTCCTCTTTTGGGAACAGCGTTTTTCACCAGGTCAGTGGAGTTGAATTGGACACTAAAATGGGACCTAGATATGTCAACATCTTAATTGGCTGGGAGGAAGAACATTTCTTGGTACCGTATGTTGCTCCAGAAGCAAGATACAGGAATTCATAAATGATTTTACAAGTGTCCATCCATCTCTCAAATTTATAGTCCCACAACAACTCTACCATTTAGATATCACTCATTCTATTAGTTTTCCAGGACTTAAACCCTCTGTCTATTAAAAGCCAACTGACTCTCAAAGTTACCTTCTCTACAGCTCATTCCATCCTTCCACACATTCTCTACATCTTTTACAGCTCCTTTGACTCTGCTGCCTCTACAGTGATAAGGCTGACTTCTATAATTAAGCATCCTGAATAAGGAGTTTCTTCAGTGATAGATAATATACATCTCATATTGTGGACAGGACCTTCAATCTAGCTAGTAGTAGATCTTGTAACATCCACTCTAAATGGAACCTGAATAATGAAACCCACATTCTGTCTGTCCTCCCATTTCACCCTGTCTCACCCACAGGTCATTAAACAAAATGTCCCAGTTTTGCTCACTGTTCCTTCCACAGGATCCCTTTTTTCCTAATCCTTCTCCTTCTGTTGATCACCTAACCTATGCAAACTTCTCATCCACAGCTTACTTCACACAAAAGAGCCACATTCCTCACCAGGCACTTCAAACTGTAGCTATGTCATTTGCAAATATGTCACCAACAAAACTCTTGTGTTTGGTCTCTCTGGTAAAATCAATATTAAACAATGGGCTTTTTGCCAGTCTAAAAATCTTTTTTACCGCATTTCTTGTACAAAGCATCGTGCCATCTAAATAAGAGAAACAGAGAGTTGGCCAGCAGGCTGTTTCAAGGAGTACGTTTGAGCCACTGAAATTAAAGACCTTACAAAGTCTGTTGCAGGACACTTCACATCCCTTTATCATAGCCACACTGATCTCTCTGTTTGTGTCTTTTCACAGGACACCTCTCAAAGAAAAACAGAAGAATCTAAGTTCATTTTCAGCCTGGTATCACATATTTCTTCAGGTCTTAATGACTGACCAACATTTGAATCTCTCAGTTCATCTTCTTTGATGGCACTGTTTAATCACCTACTCTAACCTTTTCTCCTTTCACCTGCCCTGGATTTGTTCCCTCCTCTTCCACCTATACTGTATATGTTAATTCCTCTTTCCTTTTCAGTTGCACACCTGATGAAGGCTATGCAGCTGAAACATTGCATCTTTAATCTTGTGTGTGTATATATATATATATATATATATATATATATATATATATATATATACAGTATATACATATATATATATATATATATATATATATATATATATATATATGTACTGTATATGTATATTTTTTTTTTTTGTCACGCACAAGCGCATGGGGAGCGGCTTTAGGACCCAACGGGTGCCGAGACAAGTCGTGCCAGAGGACAATAGCAGAGTACTAACCTCTCTTATTCTTTCTCTAGAAAGAATGAAGCACCGCCGCCATGACATTCCGGGTATGAAGACTGTTGATCCCACCCACTTCCGGGTTCCTTTATTACCTCTGGTCTTCTCCTAATGACGTCAATTACCCATCTAGCACCACAACTACCCCATCATTTTCATCACTTCCTGTCCGTCACTTTAATTGTTCGCCAGCCATTTTTTGTTGTTGTTTGTCTGTACGAAAATTACTGATGGAAACCTTTTTTACTTTGCAGTATACGGGGCCTGAAAACCCCAAACTTTCACAATTGTCTTGTGTTTCTTTACAGTGGCGTAGTCGGCAGGATAAAGCCCAAGAAATGACAGAAGGGCAAGATTTGAATGTGGTCCTGACCACCATGGCCAATGAGCTGCAGACTCTTAAGGTGGACCGGGCCACCATGAAAGCGAAGTTGGTTGAGACCCAAAGACGGCTGGCGGCAGCAGAAGCAGTGAAGCCCGCTCGGCCCCCACCACCTCCTATCGTACCGCTCTCTGAGGCAGACAACATTGAGTCGTACTTGTCAGTTTTCGAGAGGACTGCCTCTCAAAACCAATGGCCGAGGGCAGAGTGGGTGTCTATACTGGCGCCGTACTTGAAGGGGCCTGTGCAGCGCACCTATCACAATCTCGCCGAGGAGGAAGCTGTCCAATATGACCTCCTTAAGACCAAGATTTTCAAGTGCTACGGTGTAACCTCGGGTCAGCAGGCGAGGTAATGGTGGCTGTTGAACTTTGACCCCTACAGCCCGGTGAGAACCCAGGCGTTTGAGTTCTGGGGCAAGCTCAGGCTCTGGCTAAGGCCAGACATCAACCAGGCCCGCCAGGTGGTTGAGCAGGTAGCCTGTGAGGGGTTGGTTAATGCCAATTCAGAATATCTCACCCAGCAGGTCCGCAGGCATCCGTACAAGGATATGAATGGTCTTTTGGAGGTCCTGGAGTGCCAACTGGCAGTAGTCCAACTCGGAGGGTCGGAGAAGCCTGCTCGCGGGGTCCGACAGGGACGCATCGCCACCCCTGAGCCCACCCATCATGCGGCGAAGCCTCCAGTACAACCGAAAGAGAGGGTGCCCACCTCCCCTCGCTGTTATATATATATATATATATATATATATATATATATATATATATATATATATATATAAAGAAACACACATCTATTCATTCATCAATGTAACACTACTTTAGAGGTCTCAGTCACCTAACCCACATGTTTTTGAAGTGTGGTAAGAAAACTGAGGTAACCAAATTGGGAAATAAAATCATGCAGCCATTTCATGCTGTGACCACAAGGGGCAGCAGACACAGTCCCAAGGGTAAATAAAAAACATAGCCCAAATGCCACAAATAACAAGTTCCTTTCCATCTCCTTTCATTACTCTAGGTGAGTGTTGTCCTCTGCCTCCTGACTCTGACTTGCCTGGATATAGCAGAGTGACTCAATTTATGCAAGGCAGAGAGTATTTCTGATCCCAGGGCATAGTTTGTAGGAAGCAGTTCTGGGTCAGGTGGAAGCTCCCCAAAGTAGGGAAAACTTCTCTCTGCAGCACCCCCAGATTGTCCACAGGGATCCCAACAGGGTTTCCCTTCTAAGCTACAGGTCCCATGATAACCTGTGGATTTCCATATTGGGAAAGCCCTGCCACCTCCTGTTTTGGGGGATAAACTGACCCAGTCCATCCAACATAGCTTGAGTGTCCCAATTGGGATAGAAGGCACTGCTCATCCCAACCTGCTTGCTTCTCCCATTATGTTGCCTATCCGTTATGGCCACCATGCCAGGTTAGGTATCATTCTCTATCCCGGCCAGGGCACCAGTCCATCCACTCTGGCACTGACAATGCAGACTCCACACAGAAGTAACAAGGATGGGAATCGAATCTGGTCTGCAAGGCAAAAGTGCAAATGACTGACACAAATACATTACATAATACATAAATACATTATTCCAACTTATCTGAAAGAATGTGAGTAGCACATACTCACATTCTTTCAGATAAGTTGGAATAATGTATTTAGTGTAATGTGTAATTTTAACTAGAGACTAATAAATTATATGCCACTAAACAGCATGAATCTTTTTTTAATAAGCGGACTTGCTGTGACTATTATTATGCTTGCTGTGATTAAGATACATTCATGCTTCATCCCATGATGCAAGTTACAAAATATTAAAAATATGATACAGCCAACTTGCCATTGCCATGAAATTAAAAAGATTAATGCATATAAATGTGTAGTAAATATAATTCCAAAATATTTTCACTTGTGGTATGCTTTTGTATTTATTTTTATATTCTTCTAAGCACTGGAAGGTCAAGTGAAGATGTAAAGTTTCAAATGTGTAACAAGCCTACTGCTGTTTGCTATTAGAATGTTTTTCACTTTTTCCCATTCTTGAACTCTTGCTGCGTATTTTGTCTTGCCTGTTCCGAGCTGCATGGCAGACACGATATAAGCTATAAATTTACTTGTCACATGTAGCTGATTCTGCATGTTAATGTTTGTTAAGTGCCAACCTTTTTGTAAAATTTCCTAAATGGTATTAAATTTTGAATCCGCTAAACATTTCAACGGTTTTCTTCCACATATCTATTACTATATCTATCTATAACCAAGTCAGCCACTATGACAACAAAGAAACATGTCTTACATTCTGTTCTTACTAACATTTGCAATTAATGTTTAAAGTGAATAACGTGGCCATTACTAAGTAAAAGCATAATTACAAACTGCTGTTACATAAGTGCGCTTGGGAAATAACTTCAGGGCACGTGAAATTGTAATTCATCCCAAGCTAGTGGTTGGCGCTGTCTCTTAGTGCCTCACCTCTTCCTCCCCCTGCAGATTGGAAGACTGATAGATGAAGACCATGATGTCACTTCTGTTTCTCACCTCCTGAACCCTCCCCTCTTCTGTATCCCTGGCCTGATAACCGGCTCCACTGCCATCTTCCAGTAGTCTAGCTAAAAACTCATGTCTGGTATAAATTAAACACAACAGACAACAACAAAGATTTGGGGGATCCCCACATATACTGTAGGTGTCACTTGAATGAATAACGTCTTTACAGACTGGAGTCGAAAACAGAACTGATTATAACAAAAAGGAGGCGGTATATATGGTCAACGGAAAGAAACAATGTCATGGGTATGTGGCATTCTGGAACCAGAAATGACATCAGGAGGAGGCAGGATCTGGTTGACTGGAATCAGGAGTGATATTGTCTGGGGACCGGAAATGATAGTTAGGCTGAGGGTTCTTCTGTTGTTCTGTAGAGAGAGAGGAGAAATAGTGCCAACCCCTGGTCTGGCGGACAACTGCACTTATTTAAGCCAGTAAACTGTCTCCTAATCACACGTGTTATTTATTGCATGTTTATTGTTTTTTCCAACATCTTCAATTATATGGGGAACAGCTGCTGGCACCCCAAATCTTTATGCTTTCTTTTTGACGTTTTTACACTGCTTATGGTAAAATTTAGATTTAAACACCCGGACAGAAATTAAAGATGATTACATTTAAACAAAATGTAAACATGATTAAATTGCAAATCCAATAAACCTGATTGTCATTAAAGTTTTTCAGCTAAATTGGAGGAGGCAGTGTTCTTCTGTTTTAATGAAATCCTCCTTTAAAACTGGCAAATATAAAACAAAATCATTAAAAAAACAGATAGCCCCACTTTCAATGTAAGCCCCTGAAGGTGAATCTAACAGCAGATACAAAACTGACAAAATAGAGCAGCCTAATCATCAATGAATCTGTGCATAATGGGACAATATTATGAGAATCCCTATTATAATAATACTAGTTTTGTATTTTGCAATCAGTTTTTGGTGAAGACCTGTAGTGAGACTGCCACATGACTAAATACAGAAATGGACACAATGTGAAGAATAGCCCCTGGCATTTAACAGAGTAGCAGAACATGATCTGTCAAAAAAGGTCAGAATGATCATTGGTAGAGCTAAATTTCTCCATTGTAGTTCAGATGTAAGTCTAATACCAGAATATTAGCAAATAGTAGTCATTGAGAGGATATAGGTACACAGAATTGACTTTAATCAGGTTTAATAATTGGAAAATTGAATTACTAACCTAAGAGAGATTATTACAATAAAAGGTAAAGAATAATATTTATAGCCTGAATATGGAATAGCAGACACCTTTAATATTTGATTTAGTTATTTAAATTATTTTGTTTTGACTGTGTTGCTCAAAAGTAACTTTTTATAATGATAACTGTTTTTAGAATCTACAAAAAATACAAATCTATACATTATATTTTTAAGTGTTGGCATTTTTTTAAAAAGATAAAGCAAAGTACAGTAAAGACAAATTCAGAAATCTACTGTTGGATAACTAAGGTTTTGACAACCTGTGATTCCGTATTCTCGACTATATAAGAAAGTCAGGTTTAGTTTTAAGCTGCTTAAAAGTCAATTTATTTCTTTCAAGGATGATGCCCCAGCTCTGGTCTGTCTGAAGAGGAAATGACAGGGTGAATGTGACAGCAAGTGAACAAAGCAGTAATGATAAGAGCCATTTGTGCTGGATAATGTTTATAAGATTCTATGCCTGTCAGATGTCAGCTTGCCTTTTATTTTTAAATAAAATGTATTTGTCTACTCTGTATAGCCTGTTCTGTGCCGTATCATTAAGGCAGCAGCAAGATAACTGCCCTCTCAATGTCCTGATGATAAATTAAAATATTTTGAATGTTAGAGTTGTGATTACAGGGCTGAATGCTTTAAGGGTACTATTAGGGGCATCCATTTAGCACATGGGCTATTTCCATCCATCCATCCATTTTCCAACCCACTGAATCTGAACACAGGGTCACGGGGGTCTGCTGGAGCCAATCCCAGCCAACACAGGGCACAAGGCAGGAACCAATCCCGGGCAGGGTGCCAACCCACCGCAGTGGGCTATTTTCATTATATTATTTTTTTTATTTGTTTTCTCTTTTTTTCTAAACAATAAAGATATTCCAGCAGGATTATTCAGTTAAATAGTGAGTCATATGCTTTACAGGATGGAAATAAAAAACAAAAGGAAGTGCTTCTTTACACAAATCTAGAACAAACTAGGAAGTATAACTGCCTGACTTGGAAACAGCACGCAGAAGGACCACAAAGTTCTGCAGAGAGTGATGCGGTCAACTGAACGCATCACCATGTGTGCACTCTCTAACTTCTAGGACATCTACACCAAGTGATGTCGGACCATGACAAAGAAAATCATCCATGATTCCAGGCATCCCAACAATACATCCCGGTCATTGCCTTTTCCAGCTTTTGCCATCGGGCAAGAGATACAGAGCAATGAAAACCAGGACAAACCGCCTTAAAAACAGCTTTTATCCAAAAGCAGTTATGGCCCTGAACTCAGAATAAAACTGCTCCATATCATTCTCCCAATGTGCAATATAGACCTTAAGTCAACAAGTGCAATTTGTATATTTTGTAAAGTACTTTTATTACTATTCGGTCTGTTATTATTTTCTCTCATCTTGTCTTTTTAACTCTTATGCCTCACACTGAGTCAACTGCACCTTCAATTCGTTATTGCTTTGTAAAAGTGACAATGACAATAAAGATCTATCTATCTATCTATCTATCTATCTATCTATCTATCTATCTATCTATCTATCTATCTATCTATCTATCTATCTATCTATCTATCTATCTATCGCCTCTTTTCTGTGCCGCAGTCAGGTAAACACTACCACTGCCAGAAAACCAGTTCAGAGAGACTGAAGGGGAGCTTTTCCCCACAGTCCATCTGCATCTTGAATAAAAATAGGGTATAGAAATACATGATACTCTGTTGTTAATTCTTTCACATTGTTATTTACTTATTCATTTAGTTATTTTGTATTAATCTTACATATTTAAAATTCTATTAATGATTTTTGATATTTATAAAGTCATCTATTATTGTTATTGTACTTTGACTATTCTTCTTCAAGGCACAGTCATTGAAGCTGAGCAACTACATATTGTACTGTATGTATAATATGTACTGTATGTGACAAATAAAATTTTATTTGAAGTCATGTGGTAAGGAGGAGAGTCCTGAAGACTTTTAAACAGTTTCATGATGAGATATTGAAATGACTTGCTGTAGCTAACCACACTCCCTGAAAAGTGAATGGTGTCTACTCATTTGTAAAATTAATTATGTTGTTATTGTCACAATGTCACTGTTGCTTTGCTTTTCCTAGTGACTTGACTTTTGATGATAGTCATTGCAAAACACAATTTTACAGGAAAGCGTATTATTTTGAATTGAAACAGGTAATCAGTAGGAATAATATGAAATTTGTGTTTATATTATCATTATTAGATGTTTATGATTTTCATTTGTTTATGCCGTTTACTTAAGTACAGTATTTCTTTTTGTGTTTTTCATCATTTGTATGTAGTACCAGTTTACAGTCCACAGATGTGAATGCATATGCAAAGCAGTGCTTGAAGTACTGTTATTACTGATGTAATAACATGAACACTAAGGATCATGGAGCAGTAGCATGAGATTGTAGGAAGTCACTGCACACTGGGGAAATTCTGAAGGACAGGAAAATGCCAAATATTATCCCATTATATAAAAAGGGTGACCAGGCAGATCCAAGCAACTATAGGCCAGAAAGCTTAATGTGAATCACAGGAAAATTAATGGAAGGAATTATTAAGGATAAGATTTAAGCAGAACATGGCAAGTACAGGAGTTTTTTCTGAACAGTCAGCATGGGTTCAGAAGAGGGAGTTCATGTTTTACTAACATGCTGGAATTATGGGATATAATCAAATTGGAGCATATGATATTATTTATCTTGACTTTCAGAAAACATTTGATAAGGTGCCACATGAGATGTTGGGCATCAAACTAAAAGAAGTGGGAGCTCAGAGCAATGTTTTTAGATGGGTGCAGAATTGGCTCAGACACAGGAAGCAGAGGGTGAGGAACCTCATCAGAACTGGGCGATGTTAAGAATGGTGTTCCACAGGGGTCAGTGCCAGGGCTGCTGCTATTTTTAATATACTGTATATAAATGATTTAGATAGGAATATAAGTAACAAGATTGTTATGATTGCAGATGATACCAAGATAGGTGGATTGGCAGATAATCTGGAATCTGTTACAGAAGGACTTGGACAACATAAACGCTTGGGCAGATTTGTGACAGATGAAGTTTAAAAATTCATTTTTTTTAGAAGAATTAAGTGGATAGGACTGGCAAGCTTTGTTGGGCTGAATGGCCTGTTCTCATCTAAAGTGTTCTAATGTTCTAATGAGTGTCACAACACAACTTCAATAGCTTCTCCAGTAGAAATTCAAGTGCCATTATCTCAGACCGACACTGGGGTATTGCACAATTTAAGTGCCACATAAAAAAGAGTTGGAAGGGTTCTTTGTATCTTGCAACGCCACAATCAAAAAGGGAGTCTGTTCCCCATTGTAATTTTCAGTACCATGTCCGTGGGCTGAAGGTCGACAGAGCAGAATGAATAACCAAGATGAGAGCCGGTACACATCTAAAGGTGCTATGAGTCAATAGCAAAAAACAGCTCTTGCTAACCATTAAGCTTTCCATCTTCCTTGAGCTTCGCCAAAATTTCTCTTATTGTTTCATAATGTGATCATGTTTCTTTTCCCTCTCTAGGACAATGTCCTGCCTTTCAGTCATTTGTCCACCCTATTGGATAGTGCTGCTGTTCAGGTGGTCTATCAATCACTTCTGTTGTGTCCTTTATTTGCATATAAATTAGCATGGCATTAATAAATATCAACAAATAAAAGAAATTACAGAGAAATATTGACTAAGTTGTTTTTTATACAACATCTCCAAATTTTAATCAAATCCGTCAAAGCATTTTTGAGATTATGGGGTATTTAGTTTTTCTACTGTTTTATCCCCCCTTAGTACTTATATATCTAAGTGTCCTTACTTAGTGGATACCTTCTGTTCTATATATGTGTTTGTGTATATATATATAGACATATTAAAGTTGACTGACTTATTCATTCACTCACTCATCAAGAGAAGTACTATTCCCTGTTTAGCTGTGTTCATCTAGCTGTGTTATCCAACTTCACCTTGGGGATTTCCTAAGAAAATGGGCCCCAGTTATAGTGCTGCCAGTTAATCAGATTTATCAGAATTACTCTTTTATTTTATATACAATATTTATAGTTTTTTTTTTACCAGGGGCTAATATTATAACTATAGTTCATTGGAGCTGCTTAGTCTTGAACATGCTACATTAAGTTGCTCATCAGTAAAACATTGCTTCCGTAGATCAATTCCTGCTTTTGTTAGTGACTGACTTTGTTTCTTAATCAATGCAAAACACAGTTTTACAGGAAACTGAATTCTTTTTAATTGAAACAGGTTATCAGAAGTAATAATTTTGGAATTTTGAGTATTTATGTTCACCTGTCTTGCCCCCTGTGCTTGCTGGGATAGGTTCCAGCTTCCTCAAAGCCCTGCTCAAAATGAAGCACGTTTAGAAATTGGATGGATGGATTGATGGATTACTACTATTATTATTAGTATTATATGTTAAAAATTTTCATTTGTTTATATCATTCATCCAGGTATTAATTTCCGTATTTTTCATGAGTTATATATTCAAGCTTCAATATTTTTTTCATAGCCATAGCCAGACACTAAAATTGTAACAATAAATCACATTTTATTTTAACTTATTACAAAAAGCAATGATGTTTACAGGCTGCATATTTAGGAGGGTCATGCAATGAATTAAATGTTTGAAATGCTTATATTATATACAAAAACGCATACATGTCATACTGAAATGCACCCCAACACCTCCTTCAGTCAGGAAGCCAGGAATTGGATTAAGCAGTTTTGAGAATGGAATTATATGTAAAAAAAAGCAATGGAATATAAATCTGTTTATCGGAACCTGTCTATAAAATACCGATGAACAAATTTCTCTGAGTTATGAGGAGAATAATATGTTTCATGCAATTTTTCAGTAGAACATCATACCAGAGTGTGAGTCGGAGTTACGCTCACACCTGTGCTGCTCAGCAGGAAGTTTATAGCATTAATCACACAAATTCACATCCTTTTTGAATTTTCTAGCTATTACAGGTCTGTTACAGTCAAGTCATTAAAATGTTTGTATATAGTTTATGAGAAAAAACATCAACATACGCTGTATGTGGTGTCGCGACAAGAAGATGAAAACACTGGCAAAATGAATACAGTCTGTTGACTATTTATTAACAGTTAGTGTTCGCATTTCAGTACATAATGTAAGCATTTCAGTATATTGTGTTTGAGACAAAAGCTTACTACTGTATGTGTTTCAGTATACACGTATGTGTTTTAATTAATTGTGTATCCATTTCAGTAAACAGAGTAAGTGTTTCAGTATTTGGTGTATGTGCTGCAAAGGATGAATTAACTCACACCATATAGAAAAAAACTAATATTGTGAATTACTGTATATGTACAGTCAGTATAGATGCTAGCATTTTTGGTCCTCAAGATGAAGGAGTAAATAACGCATCTGTATGTGGGAGTTTTAATAGTGATGTTCCATGGGTGAGGTTTGTGCACTGCATTTTACTGTAAAACGTATTAGGGAGGGCCTAGGCTGCCCCAAACCCCACCAGGGTGTTACACACGTGAATAGGTTTTACATTTGTTGCCTAATGGGTTGACCAGCACTGTGTACAGTGTTCACCCCCTGCCTCTTCTTTGCTGTGCGTTGCTGCTTATTGTCTTGGGTGCAAGGAACTCAACTCCTTCTGTATTCCTCTCTACCTCTCTGGTAGCAGAACTCAAGGTCTATAGTGTATCTCAAGTATGTCACCATATCTTACTTCAGCTTTGGTGAAAATTCTTTCTTTCACTTCAGAAATCATGCAAAATATCATCTTGTCTTTTTTCCTCTCTCTCAACACCATCGCTAATTTATTTGTCTGTCCATGCTATTGGCGAGTGGTGTTGCTGTGCTGGAGGTGTTCAAGTAGCATCCACACTTTTAAAGAGTATGCTATTTTTATTAATGACTTGGTTATCAAAAAAAGTTTTATTTTTTATGTATTATTTTTTGCATTTCATTGCATTTAATTATTTATCCTTTGTAACTTTTTTCATATTTTCTTGTAACACACTCTGAGCTACATAACTTATATGAAAATGTGTTGTTGAAATAAATGTTGTTGTTATCTGGTCACATGGATTTATGTTTGATTCTCTATCATGTAAATTAAACACATCAGTCTGGACATTAATCTAAGCTATTACCAATGTATGGTTCTTGATACAGATATGAATGGATTTTTGCAGTAGGAATATTGCTGTCAATACTTTTAAAATCAAATTTATATTGATAAAATGAAAAAGGAATACAGTAAAAAAAAAACAACAATAATAACTGATTGTTGAGCTATGTAAGAACAAAACCAAAACACCCCTCCTACCGGCACCCACCTGCCCCATCCCACCTGAGACAGCTAATTAAACAGAATCTCTTTCTTCACTTTCTCTTTCTATCTCCCAGCAGACGCTTTTAATGACTGCAACGATTGTAGCTAAGTTGCTTTTAGCCTCTCGCTGGAAATCTCCTGCCCTTGTCTCCCCTGCAATCTGGAAGTGTTCCTTTTATACCTTACCTTTCTTGAACTTTCTATATCCTGGATCAACAGTTCTTCTGGCTTTACCATCCACAGCTGGCTTTATGCTGCTCAGTGAGTAAAGAGCCAGCTGGGCCTTGCTCCATGATGGAGTTTCTCCACCTCTACTTTTTTGTTTTTTTTCCCATACTTCACCTCGCACTCCAGCATGGCATGTGTGTGTCAGTTTACCTGGCAACTTTTTCTTTCTCTTATTGTCAATACAATTTTTAATGATTTGACTGGCTTCATACTACTTCAGATCATATGTATTTCTTTCAATATTTTTTGTAAGTAGTTTTAAAGAAGTCTGTCTGAAACAATTACTAAGCACTTGACTAGAAATGGAGTGGCTCATAACATGAAGGGAGTTTGCTATTTGTTTAAAACAAGAAATGGAAATATAGAGCTATGGTGGAACCATGATTCACTATCTTATTTTCCATAGTAGGATACAAATGTGTGCATCTCACTTGAGTGAACTCTCTTAAAAATTACAATTGAAATTCATTTTCATTGTACAGGTTCATCCTTTTAAATTTAATCTTTGCTACAGTACTACCCTATGTGTAAATGGACAAAGCCATAATTATGAAAGAAAAGTGCAACCTTGAGATTTTTAGATTCCACAACAATGATTTGTAAAGAGATTCCTACCACTAAATATATTTCTTTCTTTCTTTCTTTCTTTCTTTCTTTCTTTCTTTCTTTCTTTCTTTCTTTCTTTCTTTCTTTCTTTCTTTCTTTCTTTCTTTCTTTCTTTCTTTCTTTCTTTCCTGCACTATAGACACAATCAATTAAATAACCTAGTTAGTTAAGTTACAATAATAGCAAAGATCTCACTATTTTAAAAGAGAAAAAACTATTAATGACTTAAGATCATTCAACAGGAGAGTATTTTTGACTCTTCTGGTTTTCACCAGAAAAGAAAAAGTCATGAAAAAACATGACAGCTACTCAGACTGTGCACTGAGAAGGGAACGGAGTATACAGATTTAATTTTGTTTCCTTGCAATGCTTTTACCACTCTATCATACTTCTTGCAAAATTATAACAGATTCCATTTCCAACTAGAATTAAAGTTGGGGGAAAAAAGAAAGGTTATTATTAAGTTCTGTAACATTTGTAAACGTTGTATCATTTTTAATTAATGCAAAATGTTCTCATAATGTAAGTTATAATATTTAATTATGATGTGTCATTTTAAGTGGGTGTGGGCTTCATGTGGAACTGTAAATGTAGATGCCGAAGTATAAGGCGAGTTCAAGCACGGGTAAAACACATGCCGAAAGAAATCTCTCAGTCGAAAAGTTCATTTTAAAAATATTTAGTGAAAATTAAAAGCAAATAATCCAAGAAATAGCTTTTCTTGAGAAACTTTAGTTATTTCTGTACTTAAAAGTTCTTAACTTCTTCTTCTGTATCCTTTAAATGTACGGCTCAGCACTTAAATAAGCGCTTTGTCTTACATGTAACTTCACACACTCAAAAGGCCCATTTAAAACCATGTGCCCTCTACACCTTACACATGGCAAGGCTGACCACTAACTGAGAATAAAGTTTAGTCAGACCAGTTAGAAATGATTAGAATATACCAATTAAATTCTACTTATGAGGGTTATTGGAACCTCCCATAGATTATGCATTTTCATTTAGTAAAACATTTATGAATCTTATGTAACTAGGAAATGGCTCTTACAGTAAATATATGGCTATGAAGGTTGGGCAAACTTTTATAATATATACCATTAAATTGGCTGTGTACCTATTGAATACTTTCAGGCATGCAGTACCTGACAAGCTTCTCTTTTGAAATATATTAAAATGAGAACACAAAAGGAAAGATAAAAGTAATTTTACGCCACAAAAAGGAGAAAATTACAGCTAAAAACCAAAAACGAAAATTATATGTTGTCACCCATTTGTGTATAATTAGAGAGATAATTTCTAAAAGGGTTACCGTTAATTTTATCATTCACATGTCATTCTTCCTTTAAACCATAAAAAGGTCTAATTAAGTTTGACTAGAGCCATTCCACTCATACAAAAATGAAAACAAAAAGTTTTTTTTTCTTTTATTTTTAAAGTGCTGTTAGGGCCTGAAATGCTTTATGGTCACTTAATGGATAGAAATGAAATAACTGGAATGGAAAGTAATTTGTGCAGGTTCATTTAGAGCAATTTACACTGAAGCAGGGCAGAACTAAATTAAAGTTTATGCAAGCAACACAATGCATGCCATTTTGAAAAATAGGACAGCAACACTAAAATCATATCTTGATTTATCTGTTGCAAATTAGCAGACTTTTCGCCAACTCAAAGGCTATCACAAGGTTTATGCAACTTCTACTGTCATTTTGTCTTTGTCCCTTCAGTCCAATCATGTTTCTAATGCAGAACTACTATTAGTTTAGCCACGTCCTAGTATTTAGAGTCTGAACAAATGTGGTCACCCATTACCTGTCATTCCAATGCTAGGTTTGCTGCCATCTCCATTCCAGACTAATCATCCATTGGGGCTGCTGTACTGAGTGCCTTGGCGTCCTTATTATTACATTCATTGATAAGAAGCTATTAAAGGCACCCCTGTCTCCTCCTCTTGCCTCCAACACATTTAGCTTCAACAATTTCTTTCTTCAATAATGGACTCATCATCTATCATCCTACTTGTTAGACCAAACACATTAAACATGATGAATGAACTCTATATACATTTGAGCTTTTTATAATGTACATTTGGAATTGTTTTAAACTGTGTTGTGAAACCTTCATAAACTCTACCTATAATGACATGAAAAAGGATGTTCTACATAATGTGATAATCATGACACGCTTTATGGCATGTGAAACATACATGGTAGTGATGCAACTTTCATTTTACACAATGCTTCTAATTCATATTTAAATAATTTAGATCAAAGGTACATAACATACTCAAATACACAAATAAGGTCATGTTCAAATTTTTTTTTTGTCAAACCACAAGGGTGTCAGTAAATACAGTCATCAACTATTATGCACCACAAGTTGGCACGTAAAGAAAGAATATGTCTCTGAGTCACCAAGCTTTTTGGCAATGACAAGAAAACTAATTGCAGAAAACCGTAATGCTTGGTGAAATTGGTGAAATCAAAATTATTAAAGAATGCTAAATGTCATACTCAAAAGATCAGAGAGCAAGGTTCCTAATCCTGCTCTAATTGCCTTTCTTAATACAAATTGCTTTGTATTAAAAATCCAAAGATTTGGATGAAGAAAACTGTGTATCGACATCAGAAATAATGTTACCCAAATAACACAATACAAGCAGCTGTCACTCAGTCACGTGACTGGCAATGGATAACATAATTTTTTATTTACTTTGATAACGAGTATCTAAGAATTGTTTCACATTGGACGTTGTTTTTTTCATAATGAAAATATTGAATTGTCAATTTTATTAACATTTTCAGGTCACCATTTTGTGGTTTTGTAGCTGTCTGCCTTATCATTTTGCAGGTTACTATTCCTGTTGCAAGTGAAAATATTTTGATTCATCATTCACTGCCTATTCCCTGGGTTAATTGTGATGTCCAAGTTTCTGAAGATAACAAACAAACTCTCAGGTGGTTGCTAGTACTAAACTATACTTTCAGGGAGACGGGATTTTTTGGTTTGTTCCTCCGTCTTTTAATTGCCTATAAGTACTGGGATCTTGGTGGCTTGGTATATTTTGTCCTGGTTTTGACCTTGGCCTGTTTTTTAATTATGATTTTGCTTACATCTCCTAGACCTTGCAACCATTTGTTTCCTTCGCTGAAATATTTCTTCTAGGATCAATACATTAGAAAACCATGTCAATGGAAGCCAAATATCTTAGTGGAACAATCAAAAAGCAGTGCTCCTGATTTTGATCTAACACCATGTCCCACACATTTTTACTGAAAATCCAAAGATTTAGATTCATGTAATTTTGCATGTTGCAATCGTAAATAGATTTTTTAAATGACTAACAACAATATGGGTATATCCATAATTAAAACAAAAAAAAACTGTGACTTTTAACATCAAAAAGAAAAGATAAGTAACAAAAATAGTACACCCTGATAAATAAATAATACTGCAAATAATATTTCTCAAGACTTGCAATCATGATAAAATAACTAAGACCATATGATTAGATTGAAAAAGAAGCTAAGTGGCAGAACAACAATGAACATACACAAGGCATGGGTATGGGCATATGTCTATTCACACTAACCTCTAAAAGGTAAAAAAGAAAAACATCACAGTGCTGGAAAATAAATGAGAAGCTATCAGCCTTAAACAAACAGAGAGGACTGAGCAGTGTTTTTTTTTCACTATTAAACTCTTTGGCTACTGTGGTCTTTGTGTCTTTTGTCTTTGACAATGCTGCCAACTCTTTATATATTGGCAATTGTCTCATCCCATTTGTGTGCACAGCTGGCCGTCTCATCCAAGAATTTAGCATTTCTTCTGTCAGCTTGCTGATTCCCTAAGCTGCAACTTCAATGAATCCTTGATTCTAACCTTAATACATTTCCTATTAAAATATTCTGCTTTCCTTCCTCATTAAGATATATTCTAATATTGTAAATGTCTGATTCCAACCAATCTAATTTAATCTTTCAAACTAAGACATCTTGTTTAGTCGTGGATGTCTAAGTGCTTGCCCTAACCCTATTTTCCCTTGGCCATGGCTATGAAAAAAGAAAGTGAAAAATTTGAAGCTTGACTATATAACTGATGAAAAACACAAAAAGTAATGATTGAAAGAATATAAACAAATGAAAATTGTTAACATATAATACTAATAATAAAAATGTTTATATTTGAAATATTTTATGATAAAAATTCTAACACCTTGTCACACACATGCAGTTAGGAGGGAGCTAAGTGGACCAAGTGGAGGTAATTACCCACCTGGCCAGGGGTTGGCGGGGAGCACTAAACCTATCCCTGTTATCTCTGCAGGCCAAATACAGTAAAACTTGCCTGATTCAACATCAATGACGTCACTTCCAGTTCCGGTGCCCAGATTGATGCCACTTCCAGTTCCACCGCCCAGCCTGATGTCACATCTGGTTCCAGCAGCCAGATCAATATCACTGGCCCTAGATGACATCACTTCCGGTTTCACCTTATAAAGCCTCCATCTTTTCAAAACCAAATCAGTTCAGTCTTGGAACTCAAAGAGAGCACTTCTATGTTCATTTGAATATGCATTTGTAACCAGGAACCATACAGTGCATCCGGAAAGTATTCACAGCGCATCACTTTTTCCACATTTTGTTATGTTACAGCCTTATTCCAAAATGGATTAAATTCATTTTTTTCCTCAGAATTCTACACACAACACCCCATAATGACAACGTGAAAAAAGTTTACTTGAGGTTTTTGCAAATTTATTAAAAATAAAAAAATTGAGAAAGCACATGTACAGAAGTATTCACAGCCTTTGCCGTGAAGCTCGAAATTGAGCTCAGGTGCATCCTATTTCCCCTGATCATCTTTGAGATGTTTCTGCAGCTTAATTGCCTGTGGTAAATTCAGTTGATTGGACATGATTTGGAAAGGCACACACCTGTCTATATAAGGTCCCACAGTTAACAGTTCATGTCAGAGCACAAACCAAGCATGAAGTCAAAGGAATTGTCTGTAGACCTCCGAGACAGGATTGTCTCGAGGCACAAATCTGGGGAAAGTTACAGAAAAATTTCTGCTGCTTTGAAGGTCCCAATGAGCACAGTGGCCTCCATCATCCATAAGTGGAAGAAGTTCGAAACCACCAGGACTCTTCCTAGAGCTGGCCGGCCATCTAAACTGAGCGATCGGGGGAGAAAGGCCTTAGTCATGGAGGTGACTAAGAACCCGATGGTCACTCTGTCAGAGCTCCAGAGGTCCTCTGTGGAGAGAGGAGAACCTTCCAGAAGGACAACCATCTCTGCAGCAATCCACCAATCAGGCCTGTATGGTAGAGTGGCCAGACGGAAGCCACTCCTTAGCAAAAGGCACATGGCAGCCCACCTGGAGTTTGCCAAAAGGCAAAGAAAATTCTCTGGTCTGATGAGACAAAGATTGAACTCTTTGGTGTGAATGCCAGGCGTCACATTTGGAGGAAACCTGGCACCATCCCTATAGTGAAGCATGGTGGTGGCAGCATCATGCTGTGGGGATGTTTTTCAGCGGCAGGAACTGGGAGACTATTCAGGATAAAGGGAAAGATGACTGCAGCAATGTACAGAGACATCCTGGATGAAAACCTGCTCCAGAGCGCTGCTGACCTCAGACTGGGGTGACGGTTCATCTTTCAGCAGGATAACAACCCTAAGCACACAGCCAAGATACCAAAGGAGTGGCTTCAGGACAACTCTGTGAATGTCCTTGAGTGGCCCAGCCAGAGCCCAGACTTGAATCCGATGGAACATCTCTGGAGAGATCTTAAAATGGCTGTGCACCGACGCTTCCCATCCAACCTGATGGAGCTTGAGAGGTGCTGTAAAGAGGAATGGGCGAAACTGGCCAAGGATAAGTGTGCCAAGCTTGTGGCATCATATTCAAAAGACTTGAGTCTGTAATTGCTGCCAAAGGTGCATCAACAAAGTATTGAGCAAAGGCTGTGAATACTTATGTACATGTGATTTCTCAGTTTTTTTTTATTTTTAATAAATTTGCAAAAACCTCAAGTAAACTTTTTTCACGTTGTTATTATAGGGTGTTGTGTGTAGAATTCTGAGGAAAAAAATGAATTTAATCCATTTTGGAATAAGGCTGTAACATAACAAAATGTAGAAAAAGTGATGCGCTGTGAATACTTTCCGGATGCACTGTATAAGGGTGGCTTCCCCAAACCTTTTTAGTGTGTTGAGACTCATTTTTTCACAACCTATAAAGAAAAGGGTTGTGACACCTTACAAGTATCTGTAAAGCAGGCCAGGACTTTCACTAGCCTGTCCAAGTATAGTATCACCCTAAGGTAGAAAGTTTTCAACTACCACCTGCAGGTTCCAGCCTAAGCAGGCCCAAAAATGGGGAGCTATCCTTAAAAGTTCAAAATACAAAGACAGTACTAAAATATATCAAAATGTCTCACAACGGAGAAAGAAACCAAAAAATCTGATTTACGGAAACAAGTCAAACAAAGTATCTTTATAAATGAACATGTTAATTAAAAAAAAATAGAAAAATGTAACAAAGTTAACATTTCCCAATACACGATGTAGAGGACAAAATACAGAAAACACAGCAAATAAGCCACAATAAACCAAAAAATCCTCAGAAAAAGTAATACTTAGTCTAGACTCCAAACAACACACTTTAACTCAATATATAGCCAGAGGGAGATCCCAGCAGCAGGGAAGTCAGGGCCCCACCGTTGGGTACCACCCACAGAACACAAAGATAATCAGAACATTTAAAGAAACAGTACATAAATGTTAAATCATAAACAAACCAAAACAGAAATGACCTAATAGAGTAGACTCTCATTTAACCAGCACCCACAGGGATTGGTAGATGCCAGATAAGTGTAGTTTCTGGTTGCTTGAGAGATATTATTAAAAATAGGCCTAATAGTATCCATCCATCCATCCATTTTCCAAACCGCTGAATCCGAACACAGGGTCACGGGGGTCTGCTGGAGCCAAACCCAGCTAACACAGGGCACAAGGCAGGAAACAATCCTGGGCAGGGTGCCAACCCACCGCAGCCTACTAGTATAGTCCATAGTAATTAAAAGCAAATTAACTCTTTGAGGGCTGAATATTTTTTTTCAGAAGCTGGCAGGAATGTGCAGCTTTCGGTCGCTAGAGCTATCTTCACATGTATTATTGCTGAATCAGATTCTAATTTATTGCACTCCAATTTTAATGCAAGTGGTCTGGAGATCGAAAACAAACGTGATGCACCAGCATCAGCTGATCATTCCCCAGCTGATTGCAGTGCAGAATGCATTTGTGTAGTGGGAGGCAGCTGCGTGAGGATGTGTGCGACAGTTATTCAGAAGCAACAGAACTTTACTATCCGCTGACATTCTTTTTTTTCTTGAATTTTCTTTGACACTGGAAACAAACAAATGGTGGAACCACTTTGTAAAAATTTCAGTGTCCATCGAAATGTTCCTCTGTGGATGATAATTACCAGACAGGCTAGTTATGCCTTTGAGGCACCTTGGATTGGCAAACTTGCCGATCACACATAACTTTACCTTATGAGTTCCTGATGAGTTTGTACATAAAGGCAAAGTTATATGCTCTTTATTTAGCTTGAACCTGTGAGCTTCCTTTTCATCAGCCAAAGTACAATTGGGCAAACACTTCCACATTAACCCAGTCTCATTTGCATTATAAATCTGCTCTGCAGTCAAGCCATTGTCTTCAACCAACTCACTAAGCACATTATGAAATGAAGCTGCAGCTTCAAAATGTACTGATTTCTGTTCACCTGACAAGACCCCTCAATGTTTATTTTCTCATGAAACTCTCTCGATTTTTCCAGCAACATGCCGGGCATTCCCTGCCTCAGCCAGGAGATTGGCAGGAGATGCCATTATGAAAACAGGCCAGTATAGTGGAGGGACAGGGAGAGCCAGCGTGTCAGCACTGTAGGCTCCCCTGGCATACTAGATGCATGCAAGCAGCATTCCAGGGCCAGGGTACCCATACACACATCTACAGGGCATGCTGGGAACTGCCCAGCACCTCTGGGCTCTATTTGTGACACCTGGGGAAGCTGCAAGGACTTCATACATGCAATGTCCTAGCATCGAAAGTACTCCCAGGTTGTGTATGAAAGGAGCCGCTCTGCCTCACCCAGGTGAGATGGAGTCAGGTGGAATGGGGACAATGCTTGCCTTGGGAGGAGAGGAGGAAAAGAGATAGAGAGGAGAGTTTGGAATTTGACACGTAACCTGTTTGAAGGTATTTTATTAAATAAACCATTTATTTGAACCTGGGACTGTATGTGAGGTGATGTCTGGGGTCTGGGGCTCTGTAGTCCAGGCCAGGATGTGTTAATTGTGGAAGGACTGGGGGAAAGAGTGGGCTCAGAGTATTATCTCACCCGGGTCACTAGAGGGCAGCTCTTAAATGGCACCAAAATTCCAACAGGCACACTGGGAGTTGGAGTTCACTGCAGTCCTGTTGGATCCATTGGGGGGGAGTTGCAGAACCCTACTTTGGGCTGTAGCCACACCTGAGAGTGATTCTAGACTTCCATAACAAGCCACCTGGAATACTCCTGAGTGTGACTTAAAAGAAGCCAGTAGCCACTACTCCGGGAGCCAGAGTTGAGAGGAGGTGGATAAAGCTTTCTGGAGGAAGAGTGGAGAATGAGAATAAGAACAACAGAGAGAGAAAGAAGAGAAGAGAAAAGACAAAGTGCTTTGCATTGTTCTGCTGTGGGGAGTGAGGGAGAAGCGCTTTTTCGCTTTAATAAATTTGTGTAGTGTGCAAAACTTGTGTCGGGTTTGTTCGAGTTTCTCTCAATGTTGCAACAAATAGCAATACAAAATGTCATAAAGTATCCATTTAAACCAAAAAGACATTTTTTAGATTTTCTATTAGCAGCTGTCAACAGACTTTATCCAATGGCCAAATGTTTTCAGTTAGTGCAGTGGAGTAAAAATGTCAAAACGAGCTGAACAGCTGTAAAGCTCCCAACCAAAAATGTGTGCCAGCTTCCCACTGGGCAGTTGATATAAAACATCATTTACAATTTTCTAAAGTCACATTCATTTTCCTTCCAAATTTTTTTTCCATCAAGCCCAGTTCATTAATGTTTGTAAGTAATTTTAAAAAAGGTTACCTATTGATTAAAACGGTTAACCTTGTTAACCCTTGTTCAACATAACTTTCAACATGATGTGTCAATGCACTTGAATGACTCTTCATTCATTCACATTTGAGTGATGAAAGGTAGCATTTATCAAACTGTAACCAGTCAAAATATTTTTTTAAAAAATCTACAGGAAATCAGTATAGTAATGACTACTGGAATCTGCAGGTGTTAAGATTTAAAATGAAAAGAATGGGTTTTGCTGGTGTGATGCCCAGGTGTGTACAGCCGCCCTAACCCCGACACAGACAGGCAGGACACAGGTTTAGCACATAACACAGTTTTATTTACAGTCAGGGAGCACGTTTCTCTGCTCCACACAGCACAACACAGTACACAAAGCACCAACACAGTCCATTCTCTCAGTTCCTCCACACAGGCTTTGTCCTTCCTCCTCCCAAATCTGGACGTTGACTCCTGGTGACTGGCCCCTTTTTATAGCCCCCTAATAAGCCTCTTCTGGGTGGGTTGGAAGTGGCACCAAATAGGGCCCTGAAAACGTCCATGTGCCCCCTGGCGGTGGCCATAGGCCTCAACAGGGTTGAGCTTCTATGCTCATGACATGTGTCCCTGCTGGAAACCAAGGGGGCTGCCCTCTGTTGGTCTGGGGGAAAAACTTTAATGGAAATACTGTCTCCCCCGGTCTTTCCATAAAAAGGGCATCCTGGCCAGGTAAGGGCCTTGGCCGTCCACCATGCTGGTCTCAGCTTAAAGTAAATATAAATATTTAAAAATGAATGCGAATCTAAGTGACGAGTTCTAAAAGTGAGATTCTGCCCATTTATGTTCTGTAACATGTATTTGCTTTATTACACTGCTCCTTTATTTACTCCAAAGCTTAGTTTAGTTAACTGTAGCAGGATAGTTGATGAAGGAAAGCAATAAGAAAATGTCCAGAAACTACTGGGGCAGGTGATGGCTGAAGTGGAAGTACTTGCAAAAGGAAAGGGAAACATCTATAAGTTAAAGATACTCATTATTTACTATATCTTCTCTTACCCATAAAAGTAGAAAAAAGTGTAAAAATGCACCTCTTTTTTGCTCTCCAATATAATTATTCTGTGCAATAGCTGAGGTGATTCCATTAGTTTATTTTCCAATCCATTTTCTAACCTATCTGTCATAATTCAAAGCTTTTGCATCACAAACTTTTTGTAGTACGGTTTTGTTTTTTAATCTGTGTTTTTCTCTCCTTATCTTCAGTTTGGTTTTGTTGCTATCAAGTTTACATTTATGTTTATTTGCTTAGCAGAGGCAACTTACACAAGACGTCAACCTAATCCAGTAGATATAATAATAATAATAATTCATTACATTTATATAGCGCTTTTCTCAGTACTCAAAGCGCTATCCACACAGGGAGCAACCGGGAAGCGAACCCACAATCTTCCACAGTCTCCTTACTGCAAAGCAACAGCACTACCACTGCGCCACCTATCAGTCTGGGGGACTATTTAGAAACCAGTGTTACAGGGCAAGGAAATAAAACAGCACAAAATACAAGCTACTTAAAATTCCTAGATTGCAAAAAACCTAACAACTAATATCAGGTACACAGAAATCCTCCAAACAAGAGAGTCTTCAAATGCTTCTTAAACACATGAAGGAGTATACAATATATTTTATCTCAGATATACTGTTGACACCATATTGCTTATGGAAGCGACAACATTGCAATTCACACAAATTATGACCTATGAGGTCACCATTCTAAAAAGCAGCACTCTAGTCCACTAGTCTGTTTTTGAAATTGTTCTATAATAATTTGTGGTGCTTTTATATTTTTTCAGAATCTTTTTAGTGATTCTTATTATTTTGATTTTGATACTCCTGTATTTTTTTTGCCCCAAGGACAAGTAACCTTTGGAAACAGACAAAATTCAAGAGAACATTATAGTAAAAAAGCCAAACTATTTTGTACTGCCTTAGAGAGAGAGACAGAGTTTGTTTGTTTTTTTTTTTTTTTTTATGAGAGAGGGCCTAAAGACAAGCAAAGTCAAATATCGGGCCAAACTCTTAGCCAGGAAGTCTGATAGCCTTGTCATCAAAGCCTAAAAACTAACCAAAAGTCAAAGTCTTAAAGCCAGACAGAAATGTCGAGAAATCAAATAATTCTTAACTTGCTTGCCAAATACATGCAAAGATTATCCAAACCTCACATAATTATGGGATGTTACCATTGAAATCCTTAGGTAAGAAAACCCCCAATTGGATGCATACTTTTAATAAAACGGCCTCTGAATAATTCATAAAAATTAAAGAAATTAGCAGATCACAAAACTCAGGTAAAACACAAGCCCCATGTTTATGCTAGCAAGCCTTTCTGAAAGGTTCAGACTGTATTCACTCATGTTTCCCAAGCAAAGCAATAAACATCCTCTCTCCTGTCAGTTTTGTTTTACACTAAAGACACCCGAGCTGTTCACACTGTGAGCTACATATTCAAAATGTATGCATATTGCGTAGTTGCCAGCTGGTTCCATACAGTCCTCTACAATCCTCTCCATACTTTAGACACTCACGTCTCAATGGGCTTCTTTTACTCAGCCTGCATCCCAAAGATTTCAGCTACTCAGTTAAGGACCAGCATGATTTATTATAATTCCTTAGTTTGTTATCTCCTACTTTAAACAATGATTATCTTTAATCCTGTTTTTTCCCACAAATAGCCTAAGGCAATAACTAATGTTCTCTTGGAGATGACCTCATAAGTTCGGCAAATGAAGAGAAATCTCTCCCTAAGAGTTCCTCATTGTAAAAGAAAACAACATGGCTCATTTTCTTCTCATGTCTAAACAAATAAGTAGAATTTTACTACATTTGCAAGAGGTAACATTCTAACAAAAATCTTCAATTAAGCAAATACTTTTGATAAGCTCTTTTTGTCAGTGTTGTTAGTGCACCAAAATAAAGTGATAAAACAGGATAGGATGAATACAGTACTTGTGAAAACGGTATAAAGAAAAACTGTAAAAATGGACCCAAATTTGTATGTTAATCAGGATGTATATTGTATGTGAATAAGGATGTTATTTTTATGCCAAAATTATTTCATCACAGTCAAACAGTCATGGTATGTATTCATTTCCCATATAAAACTGTACTTTAAAGGGAAAATTTTTTTATAAATTTTAAAAATACCTTCTCTGTTTCTGTAGCTTACAATAGGGATAATGGGGACAAGGGTCAATAATTGAATGAAAAAGCCTTAAAACCCATAGAAAATATCCACTTTGAAGCAGCAAATCTTTCAATTAAAGAAAATGTGAACAAAAGGAAAGTAGAGATAATTATTTTATCACATATTGTTGGTCCTATTTTTCTTATGATAAGAATGCATTTTCTGTTTGATTATCTCCTCTCAGCCGCTGTCATGAGTGGAATTATGATAGCCCCCCAAAATCCCTTTGCCGGGCTAAATTATGCTTCTGTAATTCTGTTTCTTCAGTGGTTATGTTCTGCCATGGCTTGTAATAAGAGATAGATAAGTACTTAAATCAAAAGATTATTTTTTCCTAAATAGTGCTAACTTCTTTTAAGTTGTGCTGTTGCTTAACATACCCTACAGCAAGAATCATGCCAAGACAGTGTCACACCCCAAGTCAAGAGTTGATGCTGTTGCCAAATGTTTCTCCTCTTCTCAATGATGTCACTTCCAGGTCACAGTATTCTGGCCCCGCCCCTTCCAGTCCGGCTTCTTCTTAAGCGATTCTGCTATCATATTGAGTCAGTCTATTTGTTGACTCCAATCTGAAAAGACCTCTTGCTATTTTTCAACCTTTTGTTATTTTTCCAACAATTATATGGGGTTCAGGGCAGCATGGTGGCGCAGTGGTAGTGCTGCTGCCTCGCAGTAAGGAGACCTGGGTTTGCTTCCCGGGTCCTCCCTGTGTGGAGTTTGCATGTTCTCCCCCTGTCTGCATAGGTTTCCTCCAAGTGCTCTGGTTTCCTCCCACAGTCTAAAGACATGCAGGTTAGGTGCATTGGTGATCCTAAATTGTCCCTTGACTGACTGACTGACTTTATGGGGTTCACCTATACAGTGTCCCAGCTCTTCATCTTGTTCCTGTGTTTTGTTTTACAATAGTGAAAAGAGTTTCATTGTATTTTTGTACACAGAACAATAAATCTGAACTGAACTGTCTTAGATTTTTGAAAGAGTCAAGCCACCCTTTCTAGGGAGCTTTGAAAAAGTAGCTAACTTCAGCCTCAAAGACTCTTGCTGAGGATATTATAAAAAAGAATTGTGGACAACATATTTAAATGATTAAACTCACTGACACTCGCTCATACCAATCCATCTTTAAATACATGCCTGTGTTCATCCTAGGATGGGACTTGGTGCTTGGCGATTACGTTGTGAGGTGAATCCATGTCCGTCGGACTAAAAGATCACTACCAAGAAGAAGGAAGTAAAGCGAAGTAATGTGCGCAGCCAGTCTCCTTTTAAAATGGCTGTATGTCTCAAAAATGTTTTGCTTTTTTCCCTCTTAAAATGACATGGATACACTGTTTAGCAATCAAGATACAGATCAATACTCTATAATATTGGCATGAAAAATGGACATATTCAATAAGGCTTTTTCTATCTATGGACCCATGTCCAGATTAGCCCTATTGTAAGCTGCAAAAATAGAAAATAAAAAAATTGGAAAAAAAAGCACTTCACATAAGAACACAATTTTATGTGGCAAATTAATATATATCATGATTGTGAAGAAATATTTCAATTGACTTGAAATATATTGAACTTATTCTTAAATATGTAAGAAATGATAAATACAAGGATCCCTTCTTAATCTATTCAATCCAAAGGAGGCTCACAGAGACTAAAGGCAGGAAAGAGCCCAAGGCGGAGGGCGCTACACACTCACATGTACTGTATTAGGAATGTTTCTAACTTGTTCATTTTTTTCGCATAGTACATTTTTCTTAGATCCTCTGTATTTTTCTAATTTAATTTTGAGTTACGTTTTGGGTTTTGTCACATGTTAGTCAGTCTTTCTGGTCTGAACTTATCTTCAACTTTGATTTTATCGTCTGGTTCTCTTTTCTTTCCCTTGTGACCTGCCAATTTTCTATCAGCCCTTAACATAACACACACTTGTCCAATTTAGAATCACCAAATTAGCTTATCCTGCATGTCTTTGGGGATGTTGGATGAAAACCTAAGAACCCAGTCTAAAGAGACAATGCCCAGGAATGATATCCAAACCCGAGGATGTTCTTTCTATAAAGGATCAGCCCTAAGAAATGATGGGTTCACTAGATTCAAACACAAGCAGGGATAATTAAAGCGTGGTTCAACCATGAAATAAATCAAGTGGATTTGAATAAACTGCTTCTGTCTTTGTTTTTGTAGGGATGCCCAATAACACTCCAGCCCTAACTTCGATTTATTTTCTCTCTCTCTCAATTTTCCTGAACATTTTATCCCACAGACTGAAAGCTTCTATCATTCTCACTTCCCTTCTCTATACTATACTAGCTGAAATACCCAGCGTTGCCCAGGAGGAAAATAAAGTGTTTTTTTTTAATTGTTTGAGAAAAATATAATAAAAAAAAAACACAACTTTAAAAATAAAAATAAACAAACCATGAAGACTCACTAATGTGCTCGTCTTACAGTCTTGTATGTATGTTATCATCCAGCTGACGCTCAGAACTGACCAACTCTATTTAATTTCAAAAGCAACAGGTGCATGGCAGTGCTCAAATATAAAGAATACTGGCAGTCACCTCCAGTTCGCTCTCTGCTGGTCATTCCAAGTGTCAACTGGATGATAACATGCATACAAGACCGCAAGATCACCACCCACCCTACCCAGAAGGGGGTGGGTTGGGGTTGATTTCACCCTACAGTATTTTTAGTTGACCAATGAGAAACGTGTACCAAGTTTCATGAAAATTGCTCCAGCCGTTCAGAAGTGATGCTGGAACATACTGTATATACATGCACACATACATTGAGTTTAATATATTATGATAAAGGAGCTATATAGTGCCCGACCTGGCACAGACTGTCACAGAAGCACGTGTAAAAACACACAAGACTTTTATTTTTCTTCAGCTGGAGGGCATGTCTTCCCCGTAATCCTCCCAGCCACAACACAGTCCCAAAGCACTTAAAACCACCAACACAATCCAATCCTTTTTCTGGCACCACCACTCCTCCCAGGCAATCTCGTCCTCTTCCTCCTGATTCTGGCTCCTGAGTGGTGGATGCTGGCCCTTTTTATAGCCCAACTGGAAGTGCTCCAGGTGTTTGATCACCTATTGCTAATTGCACTTCCAGGCGGGGCTGTAGAGGTGTCCAGGTTGGCTCCAGGATCCATGTAGCACACCCTGGCGGCCATCCCAGATCCCCACAGGGTTGTGGAGAACTCCATCTCCCATGAAACCCTGCAGGAAACTGAGACACCATCGTCAACCAGGGAGGCTGCCACCAAGTGTCCCGGGGGAGGTACTGAGGAGCCCATGGCTGCTCCCCCAGAAAATATGCAGCAGGGGCATCCCAGCCGGGTCCCAGGCCTATCACAATATATAGATTGTATTTTCTCCAGGTATAGCCTTTAAATCCCATACAGAAACCTTAGCAGTCAGTGCTAACCCAACAACGTTTCAAGGTCGCAAAGACTGTACTCTTGATCATCAAGTTAACTGTATGGCCTTGTCTGTAAGAATGAAATCACTTGTCTGCTGCAACTTACAATCTCATGCAGACCTCCTTCCAGTACACAAGAACCTCTGCTATGCTATGGCAACCCTTGTACACAAAATAGCAGTGTGGGCTTCTCCTTCTGACTTTGGTCACATTAGGCTTGTCCTCTTTCCCTTTGCACGTATGTGCCTGCGTTGTTCTTGACTCATGTAAGCAATGCAATCACTTAGCACTGTTTTTTTTTTATTTAATAAAATTAACTTTTATGAGCTTTAATTTATTGACGGGGAAAATACTTTTAAATGAGTACAAATATTTTGTGTTTTTTCTGTAGAACTTAAATGTTTGTTGACATAATTATATGTAATTAAAGAAATGTTCTAAATTATTATATTAATCCTTTTTACTGGAGTCTTCTTCTGTTGGTTGTTGCCATGTGAAACTCTGGGTTTTGCTACTGCTCGGTTTCCAAGGAAACAGATTGCTAACTTAAAACCCTTCTTGGAGAACCACAGTAATTAAACTTAGCAAATTTTTTTTTAACAAATACAAAATTAATATACTATTCATTTAAACTGAAAATGCATTTTAAAGGTTTGACAATAAAACTACCTCACTGCCAATAATACAAAACAAAAGACTCTAAACTGAGCGGAGCATTCTTAATCTCCAACCTCCTCCACCTCCGAGTTTTCTGTGAGTTATGGCAGTCAACCTTCCTGATGTTAATTTGTGTTTTTGTCAGCTTTCTCACTTTCTGCTCTCTGGTCAGCTACACCAACCCCATTCTCTCTGTGAGACAATGACCACCCATTGCACTTCCTGCCTGATCTCACGTTTTACACGCGGCATGATTTGATTTATGTACAGTGTACTGGAATCTTTTGCAGATTTTCACATTGTTGAAGATAACTCTGTTTTTCTATGGAATTTAGACAGGTGGAATAAAGGCATGGCATTATTAGGTAAATGATGTGGCCATTCGGTATGCTTTCATCCTTGGCTCTGTGGTACAGTGCCAGTACTTTTCTGTTAAGACACAATGAAATCAAAGAACTAAGGTGAATGGCTTATTTTATCACTCTGCTGCTAAGATGTCTTCCACAATCATTGTGCAGCCCTTTATGTAGCTGTAGTTGTGGACTGACCTTTCATTTCTTTATTCATATTAGCTTTCCAATTTTGACACATTATTACCATGGATGCACTAAGTATACAGACCACTTAACATTTCACATATTTTGATATGTTGCTGCCTTGTGCTAAAATTGTTTAAATCCATTTCTCCACATCAAGCAATATTTAGTACCCCAGAATGACAAGATGAGAACAGAATTTTAGACATTTTTTCAAATGTATTAAAAATTATAATAAAAAAAAACCAAAACAAACAATGCCACAAGTATTCAGACCCTTTACTCAGTGCTTAACTGAAGTATCTTTGCCAGCTATTATAGCCTGGAGTTTTCCTGGGTATGAGGAGACAACCGTCCCACACTTGGATTTGCAGATTTTCTGCCATTCTTTTCTGCAGATCCTTTCAAGCTCTGGACAGTCCCAAAGTTGTCTCTAATCCATTCCTGTGTCATCTTTTCTTTAGTCATAGGGCCATTGTCTTGTTGGAAGGTGAATCATCAGCCCAGTTTGAGGTCCAGTGCACTCTGGAGTAGGTTTTCATTAACCATATCTCTGTACTTTGCTTGGTTCAGCTTTCCCTCAGCCCCATATGGTCTCCCAGTTCCCAGAAAAACAATCCCAGAACATGATGCTGCAACCACTATGTTTCCCCATTGGAATGGTATTACACAGGTGATGAGCAGTGCCTGTTTTCCTCTAGACATAATACTAAACTTGATTTCATCAAACCAGAAAATCTTGTTACTCACAGTCTTAGCGTCCCTTATGCACCTTTTTGTAAACCCCAAGCAGGATTCCATTTGTCTTTTACAGTGGAGGGGCTTTTGCCTGGTTCCTCTGTCATAAAGACCAGATTGGTGGGGTGTTTCGGTGATGGTTGCCCTTCTGGAAGTTTCTCCAATCACCAAGTAGGTTCTCTGGAGCTCAGCCAGAGTGACCATGAAGTTGTTGGCCACCTCTTTTTCTTATGATGGCCATCCATCCACAATTCCTGAGTTTAGCTGGCTGTCTGTCTCTAGGAAGAGCCTTGATTGCTCCTAACCTCTTCCACTTAAGAATTGTAGGCAATTATGTTCTTGGTGACCTTCAGTAGTGCAGGAATTTTTTTTTTGATCTGTGTCCCGACATAATCCTGTCTCTAATCTCTGCAGGCAAATTCTTTGACCTCATGGCTTAGCTTTTGCTCTGATACACACGGTCAGCTGTGGGACCCTATTTAGATGTATGTGAACTTTTCCTGAACATATCTAATCCGAAAGGTGGATTCCAAAATAATGTGTGGAAACATATCAAAAATTATTGATTTCAAATATCGTAACAAAGGGTCTGAATATTTGTGTCAATGTGACCGATTTTTTATTTTTAATACATTGGCAAAAAATGATGAAATCTCATTTTGCTTTGTCATTGGCGGCACGGTGGCGCAGTGGGTAGCGCTGCTGCCTTGCAGTTGGGAGACCTGGGGACCTGGGTTCGCTTCCCGGGTCCTCCCTGCATGGAGTTTGCATTTTCTCCCCGTGTCTTCGTGGGTTTCCTCCCACTGTCCAAAGACATGCAGGTTAGGTGGATTGGCGATTCTAAATTGGCCCTAGTGTGTGCTTGGTGTGTGGGTGTGTTTGTGTGTGTCCTGCGGTGGGTTGGCACCCTGCCCGGGATTGCTTCCTACCTTGTGCCCTGGGATTGGCTCCAGCAGAATCCCGTGACCCTGTGTTCGGATTCAGTGGGTTGGATGATGGATGGATGCTTTGTCATTTTGGGGGTATTGAGTGTTGCTTAATGTGGAGAAAAAAATGAATTTAAAATTGAAAAGTCACTGTATGGAATATATGGGTATCTGAGAGTACATAAGTAGGAAAAGACAGACAAAGTTGGGCTTTTATTTGCAGGTAAAAGAACAATTTTAGAGAGGATTTGCAGAGTTTTTCTCTCTATTATAATAAAAAAATCTTGGGAAGAGAGAAGAGACGTGACTTTCACAGAGAGACACTTTCACATCCCGCGAGACGAGACTTTGTGCCAAGAAATTTAACCACGGCCGGGGCTGGAAATAAAAGACAAAGAGTAGATGACAAAGTAGAACGTTGTAAAGAGTTCAAAGTTTAGAGATAATGGAAGTACAAAAATTCGAAAGTCCCAAAAAATGATAGCAAAGATCACATTAGCGCAAACAAATGGAAATTATTATTCTGTGAAATAACGGAACAGCGAAAAGAGATTGAATATATTGTTTGGATTTAAACTTTAAGTCAGAATTGTAGATCGTCTAATTCGTGTGCCATCAGGGAAAAGTAGTGTTTCTACCCAATGAAGAGGTCTATCCGCAAGAATTAAAAGTTTTGTTGTTTAGTGAAAGTGAAATCCCACGAGAGAAAATTTAAAGCCCCGCGAGACAAGACTTTATGCAAAGAGATTTTGAAAAGTCCTGCCCCCATCTAAAACATTTACAACCACGCACACGGCTCAATCATTTCTCATTTGTGTGAATGCTATTGTCAGACACAGTTCGTGTAGAGAGAAAGAAACAATATTCACTCACGGGCAGTTATACGTTGCATTGCCATAATGTAATTCTAAACACGGAATCAAAATTCAATGCAATATTGACAAAAGGTAAACGCGAAAAGAGATCGAATATATGGGCATAGGTGATATGACAGAAGTATGTAGATATCGTTTGGCTTTAAACTTTAAGTCGAAGACTTGTAGATTGTCTAATTTGTGTTGCCATCAGGGAAAAGTAGTGTTTCCTCCCAATGAAGAGGTCTATCCGCGAGAATTAAAAGTTTTACTGTTTGGTGAAAGTGAAATCCACATAAGCAAGCAGCAGAGACACACAGTTGCTGGCCTATAGCGCAGACAGGGGGGTTGGCGAGTGAACCAAGCAGGGAGCAAAGCCCCCTAGTACTTCTTAAAGAACCTTTTTACAATATTTTGCATTTTTTGACCAATACCATTGCATAATTTTAATTACATTTTGGTGCTCATTCATTGCATTGTGCACCGATGTCAGCAAAGAACACATCATGGGCACCATTTCATTTAAAGCATGTGGTTAACAGTGAACCCTTGTCAAAACTCTGAGTCTGAAGATGCTGTGCGCTGCAATTTTTATTTTGTTAAAACATCAAAGAAAAAAAGGCATTTTGTTATTTTTTTGCAGGAGAATCCTTAAGGTATCAAGCTTTCTAACAGCCAACAGCAACAATGGCAGCAGAGTTTTTTTAACTTTTGGTGGGGGGGACTCTGGCTAGACGTAGATGCTGCATGTTTAGTGTAGTTTGCTTGGGTGTGCTCACCAACAGGAAATTAGACATAACGGAAATTTATGTGTGCTTTTGGGAAGGCATATTTGAGCAAATGAGAAGCTTCAACTTCTTTCTCTCTTATCTTCTTTCTTTCTTTCTTTAGCTTGCAGGACAGAGTTTAAAACAGTTTTATAGAGAACCATGTAGGATGTGATTCATATTCAGTTTCATATTATATATTTTTATTATTTTCAATGCCTATTTTGTATGGTTTTTTTATTTTAAAGCCAATGTTTAACATGCATCTTGCCTCTGGTAGTATTATTTAATGTGCTACCCTAACTGTAGAAATTGGGGACTCAGAAGAGATCTTGTCAACAAGTTCTGCAATATTTTTAAGAAGAGAGAGGACTTTTTTAGTTGTGAATGTGTGTAATGTGGGCTGTATTGAATGTAGTGAACAGTTGTTTAATTTCTCTTACATAAAAACATAACAAATTTTACACACGTTAAAGCTATCCCAACATCTAATCCAGAGGTTTCTCCATGGCTTGGTAGTTTGTTCCTGATTTCCACCACTTTTTGCGTAAAGAAGAGCTTCCTGGCTAAAGTCCAAAAATATACTTCTTAATTTCCACTGGTATCCTCTCGTATGTGATTCATCATTAAGTTTAGAATTGTGCTGCATCTCCTTTATCAATGCCTTTGAGAATTTTGAAGACCTAGGTCCCACACAGCCCTACACAGTCTCCTCTGCTCAAGACTAAACAGGTTTATTTCTCAGAGACTGTCAGAGTACAACATGCCCTTAAGGCCTGAGATGCACTTTGTTGCACTTGGGTGCTATGTCTTTCTTGTAGTGTGGTGAACAGAACTGCATACAACACCCCAGATGCAGTCTCACTTGTGCATTATACAGTCTGAGCATAACATCCCTTGATTTATATTCAACAGTTTTACGATGTAACCTAACATTTTATTTGCTATTTTAATCACTTCTACACATTACTTATATGATGAAAATGCTGTGTCAACATAATCCCAAAAATCCTTTTCTGAGGTTCTTTCCAATAGGACAGTGTCTGCCATCTTGCATTTATACTGTATTTATAACTGACATTTCATGTGTAGCATTTTGCACTTTTCTTCATTAAACTGTATTTTCTACGTGTTCACCCAGTTCTGAAGCTTGTCCAAGACTTCTTGAATTGTTTTATGTTACCTTTACAGTATCTGCTGTTTTTACAATTTTAGCATCATCTGCAAATTTAAGTTTACTAACTACACCTAAACTTTTATCATTATTTTAAACCAGAAAAAGATAACATCCCAGCAGAGACTCCTCTGATGAGCTCTCCCCATGTGAAGCATTCCCCTCTTATTTGTACTTTTTGTCTCCTGTAGGTAAACCTGTTGGTAAACCAGCTTTGAAGGTTCCCTGTGATGCCTACAGCTTCTAACTTCAGAATTAATCTTCAGTGTGGAACTGTATCAAAGGCTTTTTGAAACTCTGAGTAATTATGTCTTATGCTTTACTTTTGTCAACTATTGCAGTTGCTTGTTCAAAAAAATCAAAAAGGTTGGTTTGGCAAGATCTTCCTCTCATAAACCCATGCTAGCTGCATTTTACAATATTATTTTCATATAGGTACTTTTGTAATTTATTTCTTATTATAGTTTCCATAATTTTGCAAAGTGCAGCTGTAAGACTTATTCGTCTATAATTACACAGGATCCATTTTGTCCCATTTGCAACTTTCCACTCCTCAGGTACTTCTCCTTTCTGCAGTGACTGCTCAAATATGTCTCAAATATAAGTGTTCAAAGATGACATCTTTCAGTTCTTCCAATACAATTAGTAAAATCTCATCTGGTCCAGGGTTTATATTACTATTCAATGTATTGAGGGCTTGAAGCACATCTGACTCTGGTATTTTAAAATCTGTAAAAACAGAGCTTGTTTTCTCTTCTAATAATAATAATAATAATAATAATAATACATTTTATTTAATAGGCGCCTTTCTTATAACTCAAGGTCACCTTACAATAAAGTTAAACAATAAGTAATAAAATAAAAACAAGAAAATGATAAATCACAAAGCAATAATTAGTAAACAAACAAATATGACAGGCAGTAAGAGTGTAGAATTCACAATTGATATGCTAGCTTGAAAAGATAAGTTTTGAGAGTAGTTTTAAACTGTGCTATTGAATCAAGTTGACGAATATGAGAGGGAAGAGAATTCCAGAGTTGAGGAGCACTATGAGAGAATGCTCGAGCTCCCATAGAACTAAGTTTGATGTGTGGTACAGAAAGTAGAGCTGCAGATGAAGACCTGAGTAAACGAGAGGGAGTGTAAATCTGGAGGAGATCAGTGAGGTAGGGAGGAGCAAGGTTGTGGAGAGCTTTAAATGTTAAGAGCAGTATTTTATATTGTATTCTGTAGTTAACAGGGAGCCAGTGAAGTTGAGACAGAATAGGTGTAATATGTTCAGTGGATTTAGAACAGGTTATTATCCTGGCAGCAGAATTTTGAATAAGCTGTAAGCAATGAATAAGTTTTTGTGGAATAGCAGATAGAATAGCATTACAGTAATCTATACGTGAGGTGACTAGGGCATTGACCAATACTTCAGTATTATGCTGGGTGAGAACAGAGCGAAGTCTAGAAATGTTTCGGAGATGGAAGAAGACAGTCCGAGAAATGGTACTTATATCGGAAGAAAAAGAAAGAGTACTGTCAAGAATAACACCCAGGCTCTTAAATTGGGAAGAAATGTTTGTGTTAATATTGTTGATTAAAACAGAAGAATGGTTAACCTTAGCAAGTGTGGATTTAGAACCAATGAGGAGCACCTTAGTTTTATTGCTGTTTAGTTGGAGAAAATTGTGAGTCATCCATATCTTAATGTCTTGGAGACATGCCATAAGGGCATCTGGAGGGAAAACAGAAGTGGATTTAGTGGATAGATATAGCTGTGTGTCATCAGCATAGCAATGAAACCTAATACCATGGTGGCGGAAAATATCACCTATTGGGAAGATATAAATAAGAAAAAGAAGCAGCCCCAAAACAGAACCCTGCGGAACTCCCTGAGTAACGACTGCGTTCTCAGATTTAAAGCCCTTAATTTGAACAAATTGCTTCCTATCAGTGAGGTAGGAAGAAAACCACTGAAGGACAAGGCCACAGACTCCAAAACTAGCTAGTCCTTTCAAAAGTATCTGGTGAGATATGGTGTCAAATGCAGAGCTGAGGTCAAGAAGCACAAGAATTCATAAAAGTCCCATGTTAGCTGCTTGGAGAAGATCATTTGTGATTTTGATCAGGGCAGTTTCTGTGCTGTGTTTAGGGCGAAACCCAGATTGAAACTGTTCAAAAAGGTTATTTTTTGAAAGGTGGGACTGGAGTTGGGAGGCAACTATCTTTTCAAGAATTTTGGATATAAATGGAACATTTGAAATAGGCCGATTATTGTTAAGGATATTGGGGTCTAAACCATGTTTTTTTCAGAATTGGAGTAATTGAGGCTGTTTTTAGTGAGAGGGGGACCATGCCTGTAGTAAGAGAAGAGTTAACTGTAGTAGTTATCATGGGGGAAATATGTGACAGACAAGATTTAACAAAGCTTGTAGGTATTGGATCTAATTGACATGTGGAAGAATTAGATTTTGTTACAAGCTCCGAGATATTATTTTCAGCTGGTAAACAGAAATCTGAGAATATGGTGGTTGGTAAGGGAACATGGGTGATAGTGGAGAGTATGTCATTTTCTGCAGAAATGGAAGAGGCAAGTTGCTGGTGGATTTTTTCGGTTTTTCAGTTGAAGAAATCCAAAAAAGTGCAGTAGTATTTAACAGAGAGGTTATGGTGAGCGGCACTTTCTGGTGGTGAAATTAGCCTTTTCATTGTAGAAAAAAGAGCATTATTCCCTCCTGTATTGATAATGTTAGAATAATATACAGTTTTGGCACCAGAGAGAGCATTTTTGTATTTCAACATATGATCTGAGCACATTTCCTTGTGTACAACAAGACCCGTCTTTTTAGCCAGACGCTCCAACTGAGCCAGACGCTCCAACTGTATAGGATATTACATTTGTTTATTCCTTTACAAATACTGTTGTTGGGTTCATTTACTTCAATGATTTCTCCTTTTTTGCCCCTAAGGGTTTTTAAAATTCATTTTCGTTTTACTGGAGTTGTACTCAAAAATGGCTTCCTGGTTTTGTTGCTTTCACTTTTCTATTTTTTCCTCTCGGCTTCACTTTTCTCTTTTGACCTTTGGAATGCTTTTTTTTTTTGATCTCTTGCTGTTAGTGGCTGATACTCCTCTGAGTCAATTTTCTTCCTTTCTTTTACTGTGATCTCTTCAGTTTTAATATTTTAATAATGCCCTCATTTATCCATTTCAGACAATTTTTTGTCTGTGTTTTATTGGTTTTCAAAATATACTAATTGTGCTTCTGGATCAGAAGATCTCTGAAGTTACAGCACCTATCATTTATAGTTGCTGAGTTTTTATTTTCCCATTCTGTGTTTTTTAAATTCTTCCTCATCCCCATGAAATCATCCATCCATCCATGATCCAACCCGCTGAATCCGAACACAGGGTCACGGGGGTCTGCTGGAGCCAATCCCAGCCAACACAGGGCACAAGGCAGGAACCAATCCCAGGTAGGGTGCCAACCCACCACAGGACACACACACACCCACACACCAAGCACACACTAGGGCCAATTTAGGATCGCCAATCCACCTATCATGCATGTCTTTGGACTGTGGGAGGAAACCGGAGCGCCCGGAGGAAACCCACGCAGACACGGGGAGAACATGCAAACTCCACACCCGGGAAGTGAACCTGAGTCTTCTAACTGCGAGGCAGCAGCGCTACCCATTGTGCCACCATGCCGCCCCCATGAAATCAGCTCTCTGCAAATTATAAGTCTTTGTTTTACTGAACATTTGTGTGTTCTCAAAGATAATCTCAGATTTTACCATGTTGCAATCACTGTTGCTTATATTATGTAATATTAATTATTAGTTATTAATTTTATTTTAATGACTTTTGTGTTTATTACTGTATTGTTTATTGCTGGTATTTTATCCTACTTATGTGTTACTATTAATTATTTACTTCTTTATTTTCTAACTGATTATATCCAAATAGTATAACCTCTTCAACTTAATAACACAAGTTGTTATTTGTTGGGCTCCTTTTAAATAAATCACCATTTAAAAGAAAAATTCAGTATTGCAAAAGTGGCTTGTGCACATTGGCTTAGGTGATAATACAGGGGCAAGCATGAAAAAAACTAAAACCGAACAAACAACGTAACCTTCTTGAACTCTGCAGATCCTTGATTGTAGATTGCTCTTTTGATGCTTTTCTTCTGTCATCGTCTCCCTTCCTCATTTGCACCCCACCAATGGCAGAACCTAATCTCTAACTCTCAAGCTCCCTGTACACAGTCTTAGTTAATAGCTTTCTTTGCTTTCTGAAGGCATACTTGGAGAAAGTGATTTTTGCCTTAATCTTATCTTCAGACTCTTTCACTTGCTTACCTTATTCATCTGCAACCTTTATAACCTTCAGTAACTCACCTCCTACTCGTATTCATCCTGTGACATACTCCATGGCCACAATCATATTAATTTAAATATATACAGAATAGTTAATCTGCAAGCAATTTTCAGAGTCAATTATTTCTTCTGTAGTATGTTTGTTTCCCTTTTTCACAGTGATTTAGTCTAATTACATATCATAAACATTGTTCTCTTCTATGATGTGATAAATGCCTTAGTTAAAAGTCTTCTCATGTTAGCTACAATTGTCAATCTCAAGAAGCATTTTTTGAGTGGCATAGTAGCTGAGTGCTGCTGCTTCATGACTTCTAAGTTATTGGTTCAAATCCTGACAATTTACACTTTTTCCTCATTTCAGTTCTGTTTATCTCTGGTTCCTCTAGTTTCTTCCCACATCTGAAATATGTACAGGCCAGATTTACTGTGTGTGCCATATGAATGAGTGTGAGTGCGCCAGTCAGTAAGGCTGGCACTCCATGCAGATTTGATCCTGACTTATTCTAAGCAGGGCTGGGATAGGTTACAACCTATTATGTCCCTTTACTTTGTGAAGGTCCAGATTGGCTCCACCATCCTCAACATCTTGATCCCAGAACCATTGATAGTCATAGACTGAGGATGAGCCAGACAAACAAGGATACACAAAGTCAGCAAGGGTAAGAGCAAAGTGTTTCGATGCTTTATTTTAAAACAAACAGAGTCCTAAAGTACAGTGCATCTTCAATAAATAAATACATAAATAAATAATTCATTAAAATCCAGTGCATATCGTGAATTATAAATGGAACAAATCTAAAATCTAAATGAAACAGTCATTCAAATCCAGTGTGGCACCCCTGGCCGGGACGCCCAGGAAGACAGGAGGACGGCTCATTCCTCCTCCAGACCACGAGGGGGCATCCACCCTGGTTGTATTGGGGGCCACAGGTACAGAGCTTGGAAGCCCAACTCTGTAGGGGCTCGTGGTCACCGCCAGGGGGCGTCCCCCTGCCTGAAGGATCCTGGACCCCAGTACTTCCACCACACCAGGAAGTGCTGGGGGGAAGAAGAGAGGGAACACCCGGAGTGCTTCCAGGAGGACAGCCGGCATTTCCGCCACACTGGAGTGTGTCCGCGGGATTGCCGGTGCACACCTGGAACACATCCGGGTACAGATAAAAGGGGCCGCCTCCCTTCATTCGAGGCTGGAGTTGGGCGGAAGCAGGACAAGGTGCAAGAAAGAGAGAAGAAGGCAATCCAAAGAGGCAGAGTGGTTTGCCTGGACTTTGGGGAAGATTCGGGTTTGTGGCACTTTTGGACATTTGTACATAATAGGTATTGTAAATAAACGTGTGTTGGGTGACATGAGCGTGTCTGCCTGTCTGTGTCCGAGCCAGTCTCCACACCAGATAAAAACCATCCCAGCTACCAAGTTATTCCTCAGCCAACCAAGCACATCTTTCACTCCAAGTCTCCCTAGCTGACCTCACCGGGTGTTCAGACTGGCCGAACCTCAGACAGCTGTGTCCACCACCCTGACTTTCATCTCTCCTGCCTTCATCTGCATCCCCTGGGATACGCCAGACCTCCATCATCCCATACGCCAGCACGGCACATCCTGGATCCCTGGGAGGTTCATTCCATGTTCCTGCTCCCACTCTGATCAACAGGGACACTACTTGGAGCACCATTCACTTCACTCTGCTTGCAGGGCCTGGTCTCTAAGTCTCCTCTCCTCTGTGCTTACTGCTGCTGGTTTTCACTTGACTGTTTACATTCAACTTGTCCTCCAGACTGTCTTTTT
Organism: Erpetoichthys calabaricus; assembly: GCF_900747795.2. NCBI lineage: Eukaryota > Metazoa > Chordata > Cladistia > Polypteriformes > Polypteridae > Erpetoichthys > Erpetoichthys calabaricus. The sequence goes on from NC_041394.2 coordinate 297,008,668, forward strand.
TCCTTTCCTGTACATTGTTCCTTGTCTCAATTTCACCGTGCAGGCTACCTTTATAGAATATATGAATAAAGCACTTGACTGATCTGCCCACATTTACACATGAACGCGTGATCAGCCAAGCACCCCAATCCACCTCAGAGTGGCACAGATATGCTCTGAATGCACCTGCACCTATTTGGAGTCTGCACGCTCCAGGACTTATGATTATTTATTTAAAAGATGCATCACCACAAACCTCTCGTCACACATTTGAAGAAGCAATTGAGAAAAGGAATAAATGAATTACTTGAAAAATGTACGTGTCCTTTAGGAAATATTGAAAACATTAGAATACAGCTAGCAACTTGAGCAAAATAGGCGTTAGCACAATTGCCAATTCACCATTAGAATCTTATGTCTGAGGACATGTTAACCCCTTAAGTTGTTTTTTCTCTCACATTCCCAAAGACATGTATGTCACTTTAATTAGCCATTCCAAATTAACTGAGTGGGTATGTGTATGTGTCTATGAATGGAGCTTGCAATACGGGGTGTTCTTTCCAGGGCTAGTTCCTATCTTCCTCCATTATGTCCAGGACAAGTTCCTGTGACCATAAATTGGAATAAGAAGACTTGAATATTAAGCAGGCAATTAACAATTCCTTTAACTTGAGCATTGATCTGCTTTTACACCTTGTGATATAATGCAGTCATGTAACAACTTTAAAAATCATGCAACAACTTCAAAAACTTTTAAAAACTTGAAAAACTGTCATTTTCTCTTTCCTGACTTTCTAGTCCAGATTTCTACTTTACAGAAATATAGGTTTGCAGTTTAGTGTCCTGTAATTGTATATCCATTACTGATTCTTGACCTTTGCCAGTTTCTAGGGGTTTCACTTTAAATTTGTTCATTTGAATGCCTCATCATCTGGCCCTCAGGATAGTCTTTTGATGCAATCCAAATATCAGAATTGTATGTCTGTGCAGAATGCTATATTTTAGAATATGTTGGAAAGCGGATCCGCGCCCGGGATATTAGTGGCCAATTTTCAAATGAATAAATAGTATGCGGGTATGCGTGCTTGCACAGCTGCAGAAGGTTGGTGAGTTATTTGAGGGGAGACGCACCGCCATGTGAGGGTGAGGTCTGTTTCAATTGCATCACTGGCTTTCTCTGGTAAACAATTGTGACATTTCACCCAAGGAGGCATATCAAGGGAAGCCAGCACAAAGAAAAGGGGACAAAAAAAGAGACAGAAAAAGACAAAGAAAGAGCGGTGATGTTGTGAGGACGGTATTGGGAGGAGAGGTATCAATTTTTAAATGGTTGTTCTAGGGCTTGTGTTTTATGAACATCAATTATAACCTTGTTTTTATTGGATTATTTAATGGATTGTTTTTAACCTCCACCAGCACCTTGATTTTATGGACTATTTATTTATTGAACATTTTAAACACTACACTATTTATTTGGACAGTTTTTGGATTGTTTCTAATAAAAGCACTTTTTCACCTACCCCTTGCTATGTTTGTGTGTTGTGTCCTCATCCGCAGGCTCATCCTTGGGTTCGTTATCGGTGGGATAAAGTGGCTCCCCAGAAGGACCCAGTAGCATGGGGCGGACCTATACCATCACAAATATTTGATTTTATGAATGGTTTTGTCTTTGACACTCATTTAATAGCTCTCACTAGCTTATACCTTACTATAAGCCGAGCATCAACCCTGGTAGAGTCAGGTACATGCCTTACTTACACTTGTTATTTGACTAGTATGGCTTGACTTTACAGCAGGCAAGCACTTGAGTGCTACTGTTACATAAAAACAATAAATTCTATGAATCCTATTCCTACCCTCGGTATGGATATATGCACTGTCATAATCATCAAGCTGTAAGAAAGAGAAGTCACCAATGCAGTTTCACAGTGCTCAAAATCTGGCTCTCATTTCACTGAATTTCTGTGCCAGGTAAGTGCAGGTTTAGTAGATATCTGATCTGCCAGAAATGGAACAGGGCAGAGACAAAAAGGAAACATGAACAGATAGATAGATAGATAGATAGATAGATAGATAGATAGATAGATAGATAGATAGATAGATAGATAGATAGATAGATAGATCAAGGAGGTGTTGTTACCAAAGTCAGTAACAAAAACAGAACAAAACTCTATTCACTAACCAAGAGATGAGTCAAGCTAAAGATTCTAAATAATCATAAAATAACTAATAACATACAAGACTGTTTTGTGTTTTCCATAATTTTGGACACTGAGAGGTCATGACCTCTGAGATTACTCCCCCTAGCAATGGGTCACTACATGATGGCAATAAAATCTAAAATAGCAGCATCCATTAAAACCAAAATAGCAGCATGTCATGATGTGGTTTATTTTTAGGACAGTTAAAATGAATTAAAAGCCACAAAACAATTAAAGAAATTAATTCTTCAAACCCTGAAAGAGTAGTAAAAAATGAATAAAACTAGGTATAAAACACAAGAGAAAAATTATAAAAGGCACAGAATCAGAACCATATCTGTAGAAGGTGCTGACTTCTGTTTGCATAGCTGGTAAATGTTCCTTTTTATATTGTGAAACACCAATGAATATCAATCAATATAAAACCTGTGAGTGTACAGTGAACTTGAGAGGTGAGCTGCAGTATAAATGGAATAAATGTGAACTGTGCATTGTATTGTGTGGTGAGTACCACTTTAAACACTATTTAACATTTTAAAAAATGCACAGAGAAAAATGACTAGCTACCATTAACTCAGCATTTTGTTTTGATGTGTTTCTTCAGTATGTCAACTTGCATAGTGTCTTTGGAATTTACCAACATTTAAACAGAATTAGGGCTGAGCTGTGCTATGATTCTTGGCGATTGCAATGGTTGCCTTCAGCAGCCAAAATAAAAAAATGACAAGTTTGTGTAATTTATTAAAAATAATTCTTTGAATTATTTATTATACTTATATGATTGAGCAAAATTAATGAACTTAAGTATATATATTTTATAGAACAAGAATAGTGAATTGCAATTAAAGGAGATACAAAAGCTATCAGAATCTTGTGCAGAAATCACATTGGTATAAGGATGTACTATGCTGTCATTGTTGCAAATGCTTCTTGAGTAATGCTAAATAATTACAAAAACTGTTGGGAATGACCAGCAGTAAGATCTTTATAGAGAAACCCTTTCCAAGTAACACAACTGATAATAAAAATATTACTTTTTTTAAAGAAAAGTTCAAAAAGCAAAAGATTAATGTTCAAACAACTAAAAATTTCCAGCGAACAAAACTAAACACTAAATTTTGCCTCTTAGATAAATAATCCAAAATAGAACAAAACCATAAACATGATCCAAAAGTAAAAAGCTAATAAAAAAGCCAAAGAAATTAAAACCAGAATGATCAAAATGAAAAGTTCAAATAACTAACAAGACTTAAAATTTTTCACAAAATCTTTAACGAAGGTAAAGCTGAACAACATCATCAGGAAAGTTAAAGTCAGCACCATGTTGAGGCATCTCTGGTGTTCAAATAGACCCACACAAGCAACTTGAATGCTTAAAGCATCTAGAGGCCCCACTCCCTGGGTCTCAATATACAAAGGCCAGGAAATATAACCAAAATGAAGTTCCAAAGAGTAAAATACAAACAGGATATTTAAAAAAAAAACTCCAACTTTCAAATCAGCTAAACTACTACATTTCCAAACACACCTGTATGTTATGCCATGTGTGTATTTTTTATTTGTACAATTTTGCTTTAGCTGAGGACACACATATCTCTACAGGTGAGTAAACACAAAATATGTTGCCTTGACTTTCTTCTTAATTCTTGAGTTGCTGTTCCCTTTGTTTGAGTGGTTTGACTAAGAATGAAGGTTGGAATGGTGGTATAGCATGGATAGTATTGCTGCCTCGGATCTCCAGAATCCTGGTTTCAAATCCAGGCCTATGTACTGGCTATGTGGAGTTTACACATTCTCTCTAGGTTTATATGATGCTTCCCTGTGAATTCTACTATTCCCAATCACAATTTAGGCCAATTGCTTTCTAAATTGGATTGATTTGTAAGTAAATATGTACTGTGTTGGCTGGCCAGGGTTGATTCCTTCTTGAGGCTGATGCTGTTGGGACAATGTCAAGCAACCATATATTTAAATTAGTAACTGTTGAACTGCTATGAAGAGATTTTCTAGTTTAGGACTTGTCGTCAAAAATGTACAGGTGCCTTTACCACTTGATACAAACAAATAGGTAGATCTAAGCTTGCTATTCATATTCAAATTGTTTAGTTCATGACAACACTAGTGGTGGTATGATACCAAATTCTTTGACATAAAGTCACATTTCCTATCTATCTATCCATCTATCTATCTACAAGAATAATGGGCAAATGACCAAACTAGTGGGAAAAACAGAGTAGCAAAATAAAAGAGGGTTTGACTTTTTCTTTGCTTTATTTTGCGGCCTGTCTTGAATGTCTATGAGTCACACATGCTGCAAAATAAACAAATCTTGCTTTGATTCTTTTCTAAGTCATCCATTGATATGAGCAGGTTGTATGAGGCAGCCTGTCACAATATATAAAAACAGCTCACCACCTAATTGGTGGCTAAAAAGGTAATTGCTTTTTTTATATTTCAGGCAATAGAAATGTGTTCAAGTACTGAATCATTACAGGGAAAAAAATGTGAGTCAGATAAAGATCTTCTGCTTTATTATAGAGCTCATCCATGCTGAAAGTGATATTCACAGGCCTATAAACTAATGCACACAGTTCCAAAGTAATTGACATATAAGGTATTTTGAGGCTGTCTTACATGGATTCATAAGACTTCCAAATTTACCCTACTTGCTCTAGTTTCTTGCTTCTTAACCATGTAACATGAAAGGTGTCAAAAAATATTAAATGTCATGTAGCACATCCTTGACTCTATATAATTTGGCCAATTTTATGTCACTATCTGCTTTGGGTGTATGATTAAGAGCCTAGATAAACAAAAAAATAAACATGACATGTTCCTTTATCTGCTGTAGCTAAACAATATCTTCTAAATAATTGATAGAGTCAGCTTGTAACTGCACCTCCATGGTGAAAGTTATCAGACAAGTTTTATAATGATATAACGAATTGTATGTGTTTTTGTATTTTTACTGAGGCATTAGTCCAAGTTTTGTGGCCTCAAGAACAGGTCTGTCATTATACCAAAATTTCAAACTTCAATACTATAATAAGAAAACTATTGAAATATGATACCCAAAAGAATATATAATGTAAATCAATTAAAATTGTATTTAAATAAGTTGCAATTCTGTATGGTTTTAAATGTTTACGTTGTTGAAAGCAAATAAGAGAAAGGTCAGTCATTAAATCCAAATTCTTCAAGCTGTGCCATCTTTTGTAAAAGATAAGAGTAAAGTTCTGTAAACAATCCGTGAAATGGGCGACAAAATCTGCCAAATCCAATCAACTTCCACTTTAGTAGCCTTAAGTATAGATTATATTGTTAATCTAATTTTTTAGGTCTCTAATGATTATAATGTTAGCTCCGATGTTATAGGAAAATGGCCAGGGAGGAGAGAAAAATACAATTTCCAACTGGTGAGATGCTGGAGAAAATAAACCTGCAGGTGTTTCAGAATGTTGAATATTTGTGCGGAATGTCAAATCTTTTAAAGTGGTGTTGGTGGGCATAGTCAGTCTGGGGTTAAAGTTCTTCATCTGGGTAGGGCAGCATAAAGGCGTCACTCTTGACATTGAGTATGTGGTAACATCTACCAAACAACAGGGGAACTGCAAACTGCTCATGGTGAAAAAAATTCAGTCATTTGTGTTCCTTTTAGACTTAATTGCTGCTTTTGATTCGTGATATTCTTTTGTTTAGATTCGAGCATGAATTAAACATTACTGGAAGCATTTTTAATTGGTTCAAATCATACCTTAACGGCCAACAGCAATCTGTTGCCATTGGTGGGTTTAGGTCTGAACCATCTCAGATGTTTCATGGTTTTCCTCAATTCTTGGTCTCCTGCTCTTTATTATTTACATACTTACTCTTGGTACCACTATAAGACAGCACAGTCTATGGTTTCACTGGTATGCTGGTTTAGTCATACACAGGATTTACAAAAACGTTACCTCCCCTATGTTGGTTTTGTGTTTGGCTGATATAAAGCACTGGTGGTTTGAAAACTTTCTCAGTCTAAATAGTGAAAAAACTATCCCCAGGTACTTTAATTAAGGAAATTGACAATTTTCCATTAAAAATTACATATTTATCTGCCTGTGGTGGGTTGACACCTTGCCCGGGATTGGTTCCTGCCTTGTGCCCTGTGTTGGCTGGGATTGGCTCCAGCAGACCCCCATGACCTTGTGTTCGGATTCAGCGGGTTGGAAAATGGATGGATGGATATTTATCTGCACAGGTCAAAAATCTTTGTGTCATTTTAGATCCCACTCTCTTTTAAACCACATATTAATAATATTTTCAATGCTGTCTTTTTCCTTCTTAGGCAAATTTCAAGGTTGCGTCCTTTTCTTTTGAACACTGCAGTGTCACCTTGTGACTTAAATATTGCAACTTGGTGTTGTTTGGGATCCCTGCTCAGTGCCTAAGCAGACCACAGTATGTCCAAAATTCAGTGGCAAAGGTTGTTACACATATTACAGTATATTACTCTTACACTTCAAAAATTACACTGGCATCCAATGTAAACGTAGTCTCCTATTTTTCGAGGCCCTTGACGGTCTAGCCACACTTATCTGTTTTCTATATTGAACCCATATGTTCCAACATGCTCGCTTTGTTCTTACGATTTTATGCTGTTAAACATTCCACTGTGTATTATGGGTGATAGAGCTTTTAGTGTACCAGGCCCACTGTTATGGAATGGCTTGCCTTTGGAGCTTTGCATTTGTACCTCACTTTCTGTTTTTAAATTTAAACTTAAAAGTTGTGTTTTTAATATTGCCTTTTGTTGATTTTGTTAACTATGCATATATACTGGATTGTTTAACACTAGAATTACCACAGCCTACGAAAAACTTGTAGTTCTGGCTCACATTAAATCTGTTCGTACCTCTCCCTCAGCGTCTTTTGTCCTGTAAATGTGCCGATTAAGACAAGCAGCAAGCAGCCTGCTATTCCATCCCCCACTGCAGCAGACCGTGCACAAACTTCTCCCAGCTCATGCCTTGATTGATTATCTGGGATTGAATTAAGTGCTGGAGTTTTAGAGTGGAAATAATAGATCGTTATTTGGAACACATGCATTTCATGTGTGTTCCGTTTCTATAATAATCTGTGTAAACACATTGTTTAAACAGAAACGTTTGTCATATTTTAGTAGTAAATGACAAAATGTTGGCATAAACTATATAATGTGTGAAGCCTGAAGTCCAAAGATCAAATAAACACTTTCACAAAAGGTTCAATGTTAAGGCAACAGCTTCCATGGCATAGCGGTAAGATTTGCTGACTTGTAATCAAGAGTCCCCGGTTCGATCCCGACTGACTCCTGTATTTGCCATTTTCAGTAGTGAGCTGCTCTTATTGTTAATATTATACAGTACACACATACATTTGGTTTGCATCTGTAACAGCAGCTGTACATTTATAGGACTTGTGAAAGTTACTGTTTTTTTTCACTTTTATTCTCTCAGCCACGATCGTGATACATACTACGGCCCTAGGGATCTGACGCTGTTAGGTTTTTATTTGAAACTGGGAGTAACTGTAGATGTGAGTGGTGTTTTGAGGCAATGGAACTGGACATTTTCTGATCTGGACTGATAAAAGTTGATACACAAACGCTGGTGAATCTGCTTTCTTCGTATCTCACCGGCACTTGATTTTTTTTTTATTCAGTTTTATTGAGTGTTCCTGCTCACGCTGAATTAGTATGCACCTTATGGTCTAGGATGTCAAAAAAAACAAACAAACAGAGACATAGGTATATATGATATTTGGAATTATTCATTTTATGACTCTGTATAGTACATTTCGGAAAACATTGTGGCACGAATGCAACATTATTCCTATTATTCATATCCATTCGCATAACACCGCGTGTTTTTTTCCCCAATCTTGCCAGTCCCCACATTGCTGTTTCTTTTGTACTCCAGGGGGGTATTTTTCGTACATGGATTACTCGTTTAGCCGGATGTAATTGTTGACGATTTGGCCTGATCCTGGATCTGTCAGTTTTTCGAAACTCTTGCTGGATGTGTTGTCATAGCAGCACATCCAAATCTTCAAACCTGCTCGGAGCAGGTTTGTTCTATGTAAACAAGGATTAGCTCACACACTTAATCAGTGTCCATGCGTGGAATTCATTCAGTCATGACTTCGCCGTTCATGAATGAGTGACCAATTGATATCGGTACGCAAATTATAAGAAGAGAATTTCATATGGAGAGGGTTTTGTGCGATCAGCAAGATCCTTTATTGCTCCCGCTTTAGCCGAGGGGGAATATTGTACCTCAAAAATTTATTAGGACTTTATATTCGAAGTCAAACTCGGCGAAGTCGGGCTCTCACAACCTCATAGACAGTATGCATTGCTTTGAGGTTTTTTGCAAGTGGCACTTTTTTTATATACTGTAGGCGATGCGGAAAATCTATCTAAAAGTGCAGTTTGCCAGGCAATTCGTAAAGTCCGTTTGGCTCTGAAATATTTCCTTCGGGTTTTCATAGCGTTTCCTGGACACCTGCATGTGCAAACAATAAAAGAGGCGTTTCATGCCATTGCAGGTAGGTAATACACAGGTAAAAACACCCACAGTTCCATAAAGAATCTCACAATCAGCCTAACATTCTCATTACCCAGGATTTCCAAATGTGATTGGGGCACATGGGACTGATCAGAGTGGAGTATGATTTGGAAAATGTACCTCTCCTCCTTATGAATAATCGGACACAGTGTCTTCATCAAATATTTGACCTTTGTCAATATCTCGTTAGTCAGACACAGGTTCTAAGGATATGACATTCCCTGCAACTGACCCAACAAAAAAAGAGGGCTATATGGAACATACATATGGCACACATTGAGGACCAATATATGCAATGACCATCCTTTACCTGAAATGAAGTGACCACTGCATCCTGCCACTGGTTCTGAGGAGAAGCTTCCCCCTGGAATGCCCTCAGAAACAGAGCGATGGGCATTTTGCTGGAGAGCCAACTCTTCTGCAGGGGTTAGGTCTGGACCACGTGGACCTCCACCTTTTTTGCTTGTCTGCCTTTTTTTTAGCTTTAAAATTAACTAGCCAACCCACGGCGTAGCATTGCCGCATAATTATGTATTGATGGGTGAACACTTTCCTGAACGACACAGTTGTCCAAATGGGGTGGGTTTGTGGATACCACTGTGAGTGAATGAAAAGTTTGACCTCTGGAGAGAGCAACATATAATTGTCCGTGACTGAAAGCGGGATCGTCTGTGACGAAGAAGGCCATGCTGGTGAAAGTTACTTCGTCGGTAGGGATGTGTCAGTACTTGTAGATTAAAGTGTAGCAAGTCTTCGTTGTTGACTCTTAATATAGCTTGCGTACTGAGATGTTCCGGAGTCACAGTTGAGAAACACTTTGTTAATGTCTTTTAAGCACAGGGGACAATGAACATGTGAAACATCCGTATAATGTAATAAGCCACCAAGAAAAGTAACATTGCAACAAAGCTATCTATGACCCGATCTCTGTAAACAGAAGTGATAAGAAAATCGAGCCCGGTGTATTCTTTAACTACCTTGTGGCGCTGTAGTAGTGCTGCTGCTTTGCAGTAAGGAGATTGTGGAAGATTGTGGTTTCGCTACCCGGTTCCTCCCTGTGTGGATAGCGCTTTGAATACTGAGAACACTGCTATATCAATGTAACGAAGTATTAACAGGAAATTGCCTTCATGTTATAGTAAAAGGCAAATTATCCGCGCCAAACAAACTGTTTTACACGCTGCATACCAACCTGCGGCGTAGTATACGCCGCATAATCACGCCACTTTTTAAATGTGTTTTAAGCAGAGGGAAAAAAATGAACATTTGCAAAATCCGTAATGCTGCTTTCAGTAAGTACAATGCACATGCGTGTAATTTGTCGGCCACTTTTTGCCAGCCATCTTTTCTGGTTTGGGCTGCTTTTGCAGTGTTACCGCTTGTGCATATTAAATCTTGAAATCCTTCGAGTAACTAATTAACTAACTAACACCCACCCACCCACACACACAGCTTGTGTGAAAAAATGTGCCCGAACTTTCATAATTTTGTTGCAGCCTATAGTGGAGTCAGGCACAGAGAAGGTCAGCTGCTGAGAGAGCATCTCGACTGTTGCAGGGCCTGCATCGGTGAAGCAGGTGAGACGCTAATGAAACAGAGGCACAGGGCTTATTGGTTTTTAAAGACTGCTTCCTTCATTGTGTTTTAACCTCAGTTTTAAAGGATTGTTTTAAGGATCCCATGGGATACCCCTCGCAAACTGTTTTAGACGCTGCATTCAGCAATTCACATCCGTGACAAACATGCCTCTTCTTACATGGTCCTGCTTTGGTGGGCGGGGAAACGTTTTCCGTGTTCCTGCAGGACCATCTAAGAAGACGCATGTTTGTCGCGGATGCGAATTGCTGTATGTAGCGCATAAAACAGTTTGCGATGTTGCACGTGGTCATGCGTCGTAACTGAAAAGTCAACGTGGCTCAGAGCTGCATGCGGACTGTAGCACAGACAAACAGAAATGACGGCGTGTTTTCCGAGGTGTTGCGTCCGAGTTGGTGGGCGTGGCTCTGCGAGTTTTCGTCGTATCCAATGGTCTTAGAGTTGGTGGGCGTGGCTCCTTCCTGAGTGCTTTCATGGGTGTCGTGCCGCTCTGGCAGCGGCTTAGAGAATTATATATATAGATGTTCTTTACATTATATATGATTCTTTATGTCAACAATTCTTTAAATAGTTATATACCAATTTTTACCAGATTGAAGTATATCCTTGTACTTCACTTTAAGCTGTTCCCGTGTTCCCCTTGTGCTCACGTTTGATCTGGAATTATGACATATTAAATAATAATTAATCTGACACATAGGAAATGAAACGCTGCTTTCAGTAAGTACAATGCACACGCGTTTAATTTGTCGGACACTTTTTGCCAGCCGTCTTTTCTGGTTTGGGCTGCTTTTGCAGTGCTACCCCTTGTGCATATTAAATGTTGACATCCTTTGAGTAACTAACTAACTAACTAATACCCACACACACACACACACACACACACACACACACACACACACACACACACACACACACACACATGCACACACACACACACACACACACACACAGCTTGTGTGAAAAAAAATGCACCCGTTCTTTCGTCATTTTGTTGCAGCCTATCAAAGACTTGCTGATCATGTTTTCTAGACTCAATATATATGGGCTTTTCACTCAGCACGGGTGCGCACATTCATCTCGGATGATTAGATCCAGCTAGACTAATCTACTACGCGGCTGCGTTTGAAAAACCGACTTATTCCGGATGAGTTTCACCGGCATGAACTCATCCAAGATCAGGCATCTGATCTCGGATGATTTAAGCGACATATGGAAAATACCCCCAGGACATGCAGAGGCAACATTAGTACAGAGAGGTCAGTTCAGCGCTATATGCAATCATCACATTCAAATGTTAACATTTGGACCCATCCTTCCTACATTTACGATGTGTGTACCTGTTGCAATGCACACAATTCTCTCTATACTGTGGTTTCTATTACACACCTGAAAGAGAGACAATATATGTGATATTCTAAAGAAATCATTTTATGACATAAATAGTACCAACCAGAAAACATCATCGCACTAATGCAATATTATTTGAAAACGAACAGCGTCAGATCGGGTGTGAATTTATGCTGGCGCTGTTACTTAGAGTCAGATCAGGAGGGGTGGGGTACAGTGTGATCGTGATTCAGAGAATAAAACTGAAAAAAGCTAACTCCCAGTTTCAAATAAAAACTAACAGCATCAGATCCCTAGGGTGGTAGTATGTATCACGATCGTGGCTGAGAGAATAAAAGTGAAAAAAAACAGTAACTTTCACAAGTCCTATAAATGTACAGCGGCTGTTACAGATGCAAACCAAATGTATGTGTGTACTGCATAATATTAACAATAAGAGCAGCTCACTACTGAAAACGGCAAATACAGGAGTCAGTCAGGATCGAACCAGAGACTCTTGATTACAAGTCAGCAAACCTTACCGCTACGCCACAGAAGCTGTTGCCTTGAACCTTTTGTGAAAGTGTTTATTTGATCTTTGGACTTCAGGCTTCACACATTATATAGCTTACGCCAACATTTTGTCATTTACTACTAAAATATGACAAACATTTCTGTTTTAACAATGTGTTTACACAGATTATTATAGAAACGGAACACACATAAAATGCATGTGTTCCAAATAACGATCTATTATTTCCACTCTAAAACTCCAGCACTTAATTCACTCCCAGATAATCAATCAAGGCATGAGCTGGGAGAAGTTTGTACATTGTCTGCGGCAGTCTGGGATGTTATAGTAGGCTGCTTGCTGCTTGTCTTAATCGCCACATTTACAGGACAAAAGACGCTGAGGGAGAGGTGTGTAAACAGATTTAAGGTGGGCCGGATCTACGAGTTTTTCGTAGGCTCTGGTAATTCTAGTGTTAATGATATGGTTTAATATTTAATAATGTACAGGGTCCTTTAGAGGTAGTGTGGTTTTAAAAGCTGGCATTTTCTTGCATAATGCTGCTTACTATTTTAAACTGGCATTAGGAATTTGATTGCTATTGGACAGGAATTTTAAACATTTGTGCAGGATGTGCCTTATATTCCAAGTGATATCTGTGTTTACAGGATTTCACTCTTTAAGGTATATGCTGTTGCCTATGCACCTAAAAGAGTGGAATCAGGATCAAATTAAAACCTTTGACAACAAGGAACTTGCATTAGGATTAAAAAATAATAATAACTACATACACTGCATAATTTGTCAGCATTACATTTACTTGTATTTCACTTTATGTTAATTTCTAACTATACTGTAATTATGATTAGGGTATATGTGCTGGGGTGGCACGGTGGCGCAGTGGGTAGCGCTGCTGCCTCGCAGTTGGGAGACCTGGGGACCTGGGTTCGCTTCCCGGGTCCTCCCTGCATTGAGTTTGTATGTTCTCCCCGTGTCTGCGTGGGTTTCCTCCGGGCACTCCAGTTTCCTCCCACAGTCCAAAGACATACAGGTTAGGTGAATTGGCAATTCTAAATTGGCCCGTTTGTGTGTGTCCTGCGGTGGGTTGGCACCCTGCCCAGGATTGGTTCCTGCCTTGTGCCCTGTGTTGGCTGGAATTGGCTCCAGCAGACCCCCGTGACCCTGTGTTCAGATACAGTGGGTTGGAAAATGGATGGATGGATATAATGTGCTGTGTGTTTCTGCAAATGTGCAGCTTAAATTTGATTGATAGGAAGTATCAAACAAGAAACCATACAACAACAACATAGTAAATTGATGTTGGCCACTTTGTTATTGGCTAGTCTGTATACTTCTTTCTTGTATGGTATGCAAAGCAACATAATGATACTCTAGTTAATGCTACTGCCATACAGCTCCAGGAGATATAGTATAGATCTAAGGTTGTTCAATCTGTTTGTGGCATTGGTAGATTCTCCTGACATGAAGGATTTCCTCTCCCACCTTTCAATGATATCTATGTTTGGTTAATTAGTGTCTTTAAAGTTTGATGGATTGAGTAAGGTTAGATTTGTGCATGCGATGCTGGACATACTCAAGGTGCTTTGGAGATGTACTGATGTCATCTTTGCAAATGAGAGTGAAGCGTCTGAGTGTTTTTTTAGAGTTGTTGCTTTCTGTGCTGTGAGAGTTAATAAAAATACATTTTTTCTCCTATAAACTTGTGTTTTGATTGCTGCTAAGGAGTTGTACTGGAATTTTTAAAGCTTTATTTCACTTTAGGAGTTTTTTTTTTCACCTGCACAGGAGCAACAGCAGCTGGGTGTCTTGGGGAGCATTTGGAAAAGTTACTTCTTACTTGTTATGTGTACGTATTCTTGTTATTTGTATTCAAACTAGCATCGACAAGGCAAGGAAGTAAGCAGTAGTAGTTGACACCGGCATCCACATAAATAAATAGCTATTGTAGAGATGAATAGTTAGTTATAAGTACCAAAAACAGTGATTCCTTAGTGGTGAAAAAAAGAAAAGCATGACTTCAAAGCGGTAAAGAGAAGGGCTCAGCAGTACATAAGCACGCAGCCAGTGTTAAGATGGTGATTAGGCACAAGTGGCTGTAGAAGCAGAAAGACAGTAAGAAATGAACTAGCAGCAGTTATCCTCTGAGCAAGTTTTTCTAGATTGAACAGTTCTTTGCCATCAGGAATGTGGAACAATTAAGAGCATGACAGCGCAAGGGTTCATTAATACAAAGGAGTACAAACTGTGTGAGTGGAGAGTGCCTTCTGGGTGCATAGGATGGGAGACTTCCCTGGATGGGTGAATAGGCTCTTGGTCAGAGCGGGGGGTGGATCCAGTGGTCATTGTCCATGTTGGAACATATATACGTAGATATACACACACACATACAGAGGAGGGCAAAGGTAGGTCAATAGTTGTGAATATGTGAAATGGAGTTTATTTTTGTATTATTTATTTATATTATTTGTCTTCTTCTTATTACTGTTATTAAAGTGTGCTTGAATGTAACCTGCATGTCTTTTATCATACAAACAACTGTAACCCTACTTTTGGCCGCCATTCCTGTTTTTTGATATTGTTTGTTTTTGTTTTAACTTTTTTTTTTTTGTAAAAGAATAGTAAGAACAACATAAGAAAACTTGGAGCTGTAGCATTAACTTCATTTAATTGACATTGGAAAAAGAAATACTGTATATACTCGCATAGAAGTCAGGTCTTGAAACCCAAAAAATCGATCATAAAATCAGACCCCCACTTGTACGCCCATTCAAAAATACGACACTTAGATTTTTTTTTACATCTTCTTGCTTCCTCTAATCTCGCACCAGTTTCTCAGACGCATTGAATTTTGTTGCAGCAGCGCAGTTGCCAATTTCTTTCGCCACTTCAATGACTTTTAATTTAAAACCAGCTTCATGTTTTCTTCTGATCGAACGCTCCATCGTAGATAAGGGATGCTCTTATGATAAAGTTGTATGAGGGTGTGAGACATACAAAACAGTGCAAACTTCGCTTCAGAATAGTTCGGGTATTACTGTGTGGTCACGTAAGCACGACACATGGAAAAAAAAGGCAGTGTACTCCGTGGTTACTCTCTCAGGTGGGCTTTAGCATATTGTAATCTCTTGGACCAATAGCAGTTTTCCACATTCAAATTATACGACCGACATTATAAAATACCGGAAATTATACTGTAAAATCAAGCCCTGATTTATCCGTGGGAGAACTTAAACAAGAATATATACGGTAACAAAAATTAAAAACAAAAAAACACTGATCTGTATTAAAAGCCACAACGGTTTATAATGGATTACTCACAGTAACTTCCTTTTGTAATCCATTTTTATGGTGAGTTGCCCAGAAGCTATGGCGCAAGTGTTGGAGCAGAAGTGAAGTTTCTTACCTTTTTCCTGTTTGTCCTCCCCCTCCAATCTAAAAGTAGAAATTGTCCCCATTGTGCGCTTAAATTGCTTCCTATAGGAATCTAACCAATCTCTCATGCTTGACAACATATGTATGATATATAACTTTAAATGAACTATTTCTCAAAGTAATTTAAATTAGTTTATTTTACTGTGATAATTTCTTCAAAAGGATTTTTTTGTTCAGGCACTGCAAATCATTCTTAAGAAATAACTACTTTGTTATTTCTTTATAAGTACTTTGTAAAAGCTATTATAATTAAGGACTTACAGAAACGTTTATTTGAAATTTCTTATTGTGTGTTTTGCTGTAAGATAGATGCACTGTTACTTAAGGAGATGTGGACTAAATGCAGAAAAAGCTGCAGAATTAATGGTAATTATTTTTTTCTGATATTTATTTAATCTGTCACAACACAAACTGTGTTTCCAATATAAAGTAATTATACAATAGTAAAGACAGTTGCTATGCAATAAGATGGAAGCCTCTGCTGGTATGTAATGGATTACAATTATATCTGCTTGTAACAGATTACTTGAGTGGTGCAAAATAATTTTAGAATGTAATTCATAAGATAATCCATTTGTATTGTATGTAGTGCATAATAAGCAGTACCTCAATTTGTTTCATATTATACATTCAATTATTTATTAATTTTTCCAAATCCTCATATTCCATTACCTGATCACATGAAGCAGAACTCTTTGCTAGTAATATCAGACATGAAGCAGGAACTAACAATGGAGCAGATGCCAGTTCATCACAGGGCATTATACAACCAATCCATTCTCATTCACACCAAGTCAATTTGGAGTTGATAACCAAGCTACCACTTGCGGATTGAAGAAAGAAAGTGGAACATCTGGAAAAAATCTGTACAATCATGACAACAGCATGCACGATTTTAGCTGAATTTGAACATAAGACTTAACTCTGTAGTATCCTTTAAATAGTTTTTTAAGCCTAAATACACTTCATTTTTGCATACACTACTCACAATGTACAGGATACCAAACAATATACAATTATTTTCTCATTAATTCTTAACGCTCCCAATAATAAAATAAATAGTAAAATATATTAACATAACATTAAGAACAATAGGCAACAAAAGAGTGGAAAAAGAAAACTAATATACAAGGATCTTGGAGGAAACAAATGTGGTATTATTTGAAAAGCATATGTACTATAGGGCAGTTTTCATTCCAGATCCTCTCCAATCATTCTACAGTGCAGGGCAGTATCCATAACTTTGTTGGGGTGCACTTCCCAAAAGTATTATGACTCTAAAAAGTCCACCTTAAGATTGATCATTAACTTATGAGTGCTTTTCAAAACCCATCATAACTATAATAACATTTAAGTCCTTCATACTCTATGAAGAGTATGTAACTTTTGTGCCAACCTTAGCCACATGCAGAACACATTAAATTAACATCATGATAATTCTCCAAAAAATTACCATTTTGTACCTGCTCAGGCGAATATCCATTGAACTTGATGTCTTCACCTCTGACCACCAAAAAGAACCAGGCCATTACATGGAATTTAAGTTAAATCACTGGGTAGCCACTGATGCCTATTCATATTCCAAGCCTCTTTAACTGTGGTATATGTAGCTGGTTTGCTACTCTTGATGTGAAGATGGTGCATAACTCGGTCATTTACAATGCTTGTCGTAGTTATTATAAAGTAATATTCCTTCATTTTAATGTATTCATTTTCATTAATCTGTTTTTAATCTCAATAAAAGATGTGACCAGTGATAAAATAGAAAAATATGATTTAGCATTATTCATAAGCACAGATTTATATACAGATTTACAGTAAATGAATATCAACTTGTGACAATTCTTAATAGCAACAATAACAACAGCAGCCAGCACAAAGTAAAAACTTTGTGCAAATGTGCTTTTGAGTTACAAAGTTTTAGTGGCCATCAGGTCCTATCATTAACCTAAGAAAGACAGATAAATGACAGAACCACTCAGAAGAGAAGTTACGTAATCCATCTACAGTGCCAGTGTGGACACCGGTCCAGGTTATCTAGCTCCTAAATGAGCATTAACGCAACACAGTGCTGAAAAAAAATGTAAAAATGTCAATGGCCTTAATGAAACAAAGTCAAGAGTGACTGAAAATAAACATATTGAAAATCTGTAAAGAAATGAATGGGCAATAGCATATGAAAGATGACACACGAATTTTATAATAGTTAAATTGGATATTATATTGGCAAAGTCTGGTTTCTACAGAAAGATAGCAAAAGGAATTTTGCTGGCAGTGCTTCCAGGTGAGATTTCAAAGTGTCCCGGTATTATGTGACCAGCCCTCAGTGATGTCACAGACCAGGCACATGGTAAGATGAGTGTGTCCACGGCCAAATGATGTGGTATGGTAGTGAATATCTTGGATCCCCAGATGCAATGGATGCTTTCTAGCAAATAAAACCATCATGAAAGTAAAATGGCACAAAATAGTGGTAGAAATATGGATGGATGAAGAATCTGACAGCTTTATTTGCCAAAATCCTACTAGTTTGTCTAGTTAACAACAGTGACGAGTCTTCAGAGACTTCTAGGTCTTTCTCACAATTTTGCTAAGATACGTCTTTAGATATAACTTAATGATATTTGCCTAACTTGATAGTCTTATCTACAAATATAATGACACTTTAGTTGAATTTTTATCAAAATGATTGTATAAATGAGAAAAGTAGCAGCTATAGCACTGGCCTGTATGGAACTCCACTTTGACCTCAAGTAAATGTTGAAAAGTTCCATTAAAAATCTTTTTTCTTTTTTTTTTAAATCAACAGAAATAATATTTTGTGCTTCACTCTCATTTTTTTACTCAAATTCTCAGATATGATGTTAGCTGTACTGTAACACATTTGCATTGGATGGCTTGTTCACTATATTTTACAATTGCTTTGATTGATTAACTTGTGATACATGTGGCAGATGACCGGGACCTTGCCCAACTGGGACAACTGGAAAAGGGAAGGACCCGGAGAGTTGCGATATCTCCCCCAGGATGCAAGAGGGCAGTCCCCCTGGATTGCATCAGGGCCACGGTCTTGGAGCTTGGAAGCTCAACCCTGTTGGGGACTGTGGATACCACCAGGGGGCGCCTAGACGATCCCGTAGCCATTGACTGCAGCACTTCTTCCACACCATGGGTCCTAGTGCCCATAACTCGCCAGGTGCTGTTGTTAGGACTTTTCTGGCTAATAACACCTTTCATTTCTTAAATTTGGCAGCCCTATTTATCGCAACATGTATTAAATGTTGTGTGTAACTTAAAATGAAAAAATGAACATTGGAGGGCAGTTAGTAACAATGGTTAAATGAGCCAACACATTGTGTTTTAATGAAAAAGGCTTTTATAATATGCTGTAGTAAAGTAGTGACCTCATTTATATATACTGAAGGTATACAAATGATAATAAAATCAGTTTACTTTATGTTCATCTGTATGCTAGAAGGTACAAATATGTTCAGTATACTTGAACTAATCATAATGGTGGAGCTTGAAATGAACCTGTCCTGCAACATTGAGGTTTTATTGATTAGCTGTGCTGATCCTTAGGGCAGCTATCATTTCTCCTTTAATCTGATTAAAAAACATACCTTCAAACCAAAACTAATTGTTCTTAGGTAAGACATTCAACAGATTACACAATAAATCAATAAAACCTAAAGTGAAACCAGATTTATATGTGTGGAGCTAATGAATAACCTCCTTTGCTGAAGGCTATTGAAGGAGCACATTGAGATTCTATATGTAAAGTCATTAAAGGATGTCAGGAAGAAGAGACAAACTTCATATTAAATCTACAGAATCTCAGATATAGGACTCACTTATGTAAAAAAAAGTTCTTATTTAAAAAATGTAAAATAAAGGTAAAGGAAGAAATGGTAGGAAACTGTCTGGATAAAAGTAAAAGAACTATAACACTTGAGTTAGCGATATGCTTATTAATAGTTCCCAAACAAAGAAATCCATATGTAGTTAAATGGAACAGAACAGCAAAAAGCAGTAAATTTCAGCAGCATTTCAGATAGATAGATAGATAGATAGATAGATAGATAGATAGATAGATAGATAGATAGATAGATACTTTATTAATCCCAAGGGGAAATTCACATACTCCAGCAGCAGCATACTGATAAAAAAAACAATATTAAATTAAAGAGTGATAAAAATGCAGGTAAAACAGACAATAACTTTGTATAATGTTAACATTTACCCCCCCTGGTGGAACTGAAGAGTCGCATAGTGTGGGGGAGGAACAATCTCCTCAGTCTGTCAGTGGAGCAGGACATTGACCGCAGTCTGTCACTGAAGCTGCTCCTCTGTCTGGAGATGACACTGTTTAGTGGATGCAGTGGATTCTCCATGATTGACAGGATCCTGCTGAGCGCCCAATGCTCTGCCACAGATGTCAGACTGTCCAGCTCCATGCCTATAATACAGCCTGCCTTCAGTTAAAATTGTAGATCAGTACATCATATAATGTTCTATTATGTGCAGTAGAATGGCTGTATTACAGCTGAGTAAACCTTGGATAAAATATGACCATGTTACTGATTTTGCACATTCTCCACATACCCATATGGGTCTTCTCCAGGTACTCTGATATTAGTTTGACTGGCAAGCTTCAACAGTCCCTTTATGAATGTGTTTTAGTGTCTGCATGAGTACATTACTGATTACAGCACAGACTCAGTGACCCTCTCGTATAAACTTCAGGTAATAAGTGGATGAATGTTCTGTCATGAAGTTATCCAAATACCAGAAACTGTTGTTTGTTGGGGATAGTGATGTCTTAATTATACAGGGAGATTCACTCGAAACAGGCCCCGAATATTCTGGTGTAACTCCCATTAGGATGAAGCAATTTGAACGAAAAAAATTCGCTATATACCTTGATATATGTGTGATCGATTGCATTACATGTGATGCTGGAAATAGTTTCCTTTTTCTGCCAGACACATTTCAACATGGCACTCCATGTTCCTGAACGTGTCAGCGAGCGTCTCGGGGTGGATAGCAGCAAGTTTATGTTGGATGTTTTCCTTCAAATCTTTCACAGTGCGAGGCTTGTTCTGATAGACTTTTCCTTTGAGCATACCTCAAAGGAGGAAGTCTGGTGGCATCAGATCCAGTGACCGTGTTGGCCAAAGCCCCTTTGAAATTACCATTGCCGAAGAAGGACTCAATTTCTGCCATGTTCCTTGCAGATGTGTGACATGTTGCTCCATCTTGCTGGAAGTAACCTTCCTTTAACTCATGATCATCCAGTTGATTCTGACATCACTTAAACGAATATTGGTGTCCCAATAGGTTTGCACCATGAACACACACTGCTCAATACTGTATACCACCATCCTGATGAGAAGTAGAGTGACTGAGTGAATGGGTACAGATGGTATGCACCCGGAAGTTGCAAATGGAGGTTAAATGTCATGATGGCTGTTCAGCACTTACCTCATCGCTCCAATGCAGGGGCATCCTGGTTTGTTTGAAGCTCCATATACTGAGGAGCACATTGCACATTGTTTCGTTCAGATTGCTTCATCCTAGCGAGAGTCATTACAGAATATTTGGGGCCTCTTTCAAGTGAATCTCCCTGTAGCTGGAACATTTACAATGTCTACAGTATCTTCAGCTCTTAAATGCATGTTTAAAGTTGTTTTTTAACAGGATAGAAAAGTATTTCTTTATATGTGACCTGATTAGAGTACTGATAGGGCTAGTAACTCCATTAAATATAATCTATGGCTCTTATACCTGGATAGTCAGGGAAATACAGTGCATGCAGTGTGTTTAGGAATTGTGGGGAGGCATTGCAACCTAATGGCCAGTGAGCATTTACGCTGATCTACGATTGGGGAAATAATCCTAGCAATTTATCATGTTAAAAAACAATGACACCTAATTTTTCTTTGTAATCAGTGTATTGCATCTAACTGTAAAAAAAAAATGATTAGAAACAAAATTTTTACATTTTTTAATGTATGCAACATTTAGTACTTTTCACAATTAAATGATATTTTGTGGTTCCCTAAATAAGTGTTAAATGAAGATTCTGTTTTATTAAGTTTTAAAAAATGCTATAAAAGATTCACACATTGATCATGCGCTGAGTATTTGTAAGAAAGTAGTTGGCCGCTTCTCCTACAGCTGGAGACGAAGTAAGGAGCTCTCTGAGGCCCAGGGAGAGCTGAAGCTAAATGAGCACAAGCTCATGGCAAAATGCCCAACAAGGTGGACATCAAAACAAGTGGTGACTGGCAGGGTGCTGGAGCAACAGAGCACATCTCATCTGACAGAAACGTCAGACACTCAAGTCCCAAGAGCAGATATAGAAGTCCTTAAGGCAGTCAGCAACTCTCTCCATCCTCTTTCTAAATTCAGTGATGCACTTTCAGCAGAACAATACATAAGTCCGTCAAGAAGAAGGTCCTGGGCTATGTGGATGAAAAGCATGATGACCTGCTGAGACAAGATTTGCATGATATGGCATCTGTAGTTATTATTATAAAAAAAGCAGTCATTTTATTTTGAATGGTGTAAGAGCCATTCTTATAATAATATGTAAATGCCTGTATTAATATATACTGTAAGTATCAGTTGATTAGCCATGCCTTTGTGTCCAATAAGCAGGTGCTCTTATTAGTCTGTCCTGCTTCGGTAAAGGGGGTTGGGTCAGATGATTGTTGTCAAGCAAGACATGGGGTAACAGTTTTTTGACCGTTTAAGTTGGATATAGGTTTAAAGTAAAGGAAATGGTGTTTTGTGAAATATATTTTGACAAGTTTAATAAGTTTATTATGTTCATTAATTTACCTGTGTTTTGTAATAAAGTTATTTAAATTACATTGAAGAGGTTACTAGTAGTTTAACATATCAGAAATATTCGGTCCTGCTAAAAGTGGCACTTAACAGGGAGTCGCTTCTATAGATAAAACAGTTCTACTTAAGTAGGCCTTAGTGAGTTGGACTGAACTTGTAATTTAGGTCTTCTTTTTTATACTTTTTGAATGAGCAGATCAAGCCATTTATGAGTGTAAACATGGAAGCAGAATCCCAAGATGAGAAGGCACCAGCACCAAAGAAGACCAAGAAAACCTTAGGCAGATTGTTCAATGCAGGTGAAGTCCACATAGCATTATCTGATCCCCTTCTGCCCCAACAATGAAGAGCTTCAGTCAGTCCTATCAGATTTTTCCTTCTTTTAACAGCAAGAAGGTTCCTTTGGCCTGGTGGTGAGAACAGAAGGCTCTGTAAGCTAGCACAAAAAAATGTGTAAATAAAAGCAACAAGTTCTTCCACTGAAAGGGTATTTAGTACTGGAGAGCACATTGTCACTTGTTTGCGTTCTTCCCTTAAACCTGACAATGTGGACAGGGTTGTTTTCCTAGCCAAGAAATCTGAAATAAGCAATGGTAATTAGTTTATAGTTAAAAGATTGTTATGCCAATTTTAATTATATTCAGTTAAATGTTGTGGCATGTGATGTGTGTATGTTTTTATTTATATTCGATCCCATCTAGGATTCAGTAAAAAAGATTATTTTATGATTATGGCGAAGAACATTTTAAGGTTGAAAATATATTTATTGTTATTTTTATGTATACATGTTTAAAACTGCAATAAAGTATTTCCAGAACAAAGTTCTTAGCTTGATTTCTGTTGGTTATGCATGAAGAAAATGTGCAGTTGATAACATAAAACAGGTATTTCATTGAAATACCATTAACACTAGAATCCCATAAGCCTAAGAAAAAAGTTGTAATGCTGGGCCACCTTAAATTCCTTTGCAACTCTCCATCAGCGTCTTTTGTTTTGCAAATGTGTTGATCAGTACAAGCAGCAAGTAGCCTGCTATCCCATCCCCCCACCGCTGCTGCTCAAGTTGGACAAAAAGTTCTCACAGCTCAAGTCTGTTTATCTGGGTGTGAGGTTCCTGGAGTTGTATAGGGTAAATAATATATTGTTATTTGGACAAAAAGAAAAAGAAATTATTCAATTGACCACAACATGAAAATTGAATGATTTCTTTTTCTTTGGTTATATTCTTGAATAAAAAAGTGCATTTGTTTTGTTATACCATTTGTGAAAGTGTTTATTTGATATTTGGGCTTCAGTCTTCACACATTATACACTTCATGTCAGCACTTTGTCACTCATTATTATTATAACATGAAAAAAGTTTCTGTTTTAGTTATGTGTTCAACATTTCTTGCGTTTTTTGCATTTCCTGTCATCCTACATTTACCCAGATCGTGTAGACACGGAACACACATAAAATGCATGTGTTACAAATAACTGTATATTATTTACCCTCTACAATTCAAGGCACCTCACTGGCAGATAAAGAGACTTCAGCGTCTGGCTTGACTTCAACTGCCTTGGAGGGGGATGAGTGAGCAGGCTGCCTTCTGCCAGTACTGATTGATGCATTTGCAAAATAAAGACACTGATGAAGAGGTGTGAAGGAATTTAAGGTGGCCCGGCATTATGCCTTTTTTCGTAAGCTTCAGGGATTCCAATGTTAATTGCATTGAATAATTGCAATTATAATATGAAGGGCAATAATCATGAGTTACAATTTTTATTATACAGTAATCATGCACCCCCTAATTTTTAACCTAGCATTTTTGCATATAAAGTACTAACTGCAAATATGTTCAAATAAATAAATACATGCATAAGTAATACCTTAGAGAGTAAAATGATAAATTAAACCAGGCTCATGCGTATTTTCATGTCTCTCCGATTTTCATAATGCCTCTTAAAAGAAATTAGAAACATTACAATCATTGAAATAACGATAAAAAACTTTAATACAAAAAGTTTGTGGTGTCCATCAGAATTCATCCATCAAGCCAAACATGCACCTCCTGAAGACAGAAAATTGGCTCAAAATATGCATAGAATACAAATATAACATTAAACACTAATTATAAACCCTGTTACAAAGACTCTTAAGATATAATGGACTTTATTAAAGAAACCCTACAAAATGGTGTCATCAGACCTTTCAGTAGCCCAGTCAATGCTAGGTGTTTCTTTGCTCAGAATAAAGATGATTCTGTTAACCTCCACATTGATTACCATAAGGTAACTGTTAAAATAATTATGCCCTTAATCTCTTCTTTGATTAATCAGATTACTAGATCAATCACATTCACTAAAATAGATTTTAGGAATGCCTGCATCCTTATTCTTATCCAAAAAGAGGATTAGTGAAAGATATTGCTAAACAAATTCACAGGGCACTATAGGTACTTTCTAATGCTCCATAGATAGGCTAATACTCCAGCTGTCTCACAATTCTGTTTGAATGATACCATACCATAAAATTTTCTAATCCCACTTAATCCTTAGCAGGGTCACTAGGGCTAAAGCCTTACCCAGCTAGCATGGGGTGCAAGACAGGAGCCATTGCTGGATGAACACACACACAGTGGCTAATTTATCTAACCTGCAAGCCTTTGGACTATGGGGCGATAACAGATCACCAGCAGGAAACCCAAGTGGACATAGGGAGAACATAGTAACTCCCAGTAGGGAGGACCCAGGATGTGAACCCTGGTCTCCTTACTGTGAGGTAGCAGTTCTACCACTGCACCACCATGCCACCACTGTTTAAATGATATTTTTTGTAATTTCCTGGGTGTTTTTGTTTCAGTATATTTTAAACTATTGGCATCCTAATTTTTTGCAAGACATATAGCAACATAAAATTAATATTTGTCAAAATAATGCATTTGTCAAAGAAGACAACATGAATTTCTTTAACCCTCTTTCATCTTTTTGAAATGTAAAATCACCAGAACTGGGACCAATCTAAAGTAATAGTAATCATCAGTGGCAAGCTCCTAAAATATTGAAACAGGTCCAAGGTTTTATAGTGTTTAATGTCATTTAATAAAAAAATAAAATAAAATAGCTATATAAATTCAAGTACACATCCCTCATAAGGCAATCTACCCAGAAGTTCAGTTAGACCCCACAACCCCAAGATTTTCTCAGTAATTTCAAGAAAATGTTTACCTTGGTATCTATACTATTCCCACCCTGATGTTTTATTGCAGTTTGAGGTTAAAGTTAACATATTCTAACACCGGCACTGAAAACCAGTGGATTGTCTGCTCCTCACCTGGCTCTTTTAGGTGGCTCACTTTCTTTGAAAGGACAGCTCACCTCTTTGTGCCCTAGATGGAATTTTGTTTGTAACATTCTCATGATGGAATGCCAGCTAATGCTATTGGTGACTCATCCCTGGCTAATGCAACTTTTCAGCGCTATTACAATATCTATAGTATTAGTGTGAGTGCTATTCTCTCTCACAACGGTTCTCAGGTACTGTGTCTTTTACGTAAACAAATTGCCTTCTATGGAAAAGAAATATGATATTGTGAATTGTCAACTTTTAGCAATACAATTAGTGTTAGAGGAGTGGTACCACAGGTTGAACGGTTTAAATCATTCCTTTTTAATCTACACTATCCAAAACAATTTAATCTAGCTAATAACTATTAAATTATTAAACTCCAGGTGGTGTTTGCTTTTAGTCAGTTTGAAACTTAATTTTTTTTATCACTTTGGTAATAACAATCACAGGGCAGATGTCCTTTCTTTTTAATGGAAAATGATGAAACTCCTGGAATACCAAAAAGTATCACCCCAAGAAGTTTGTAACAGTCACTATTATTGATTGTCCAGAGGAATTAGTATCCAAAGTTATTTTGGCTCATTCTTCTCAAGTTTTGTCTCAAACACTTGACTCAATCCCATTTTGACAACCAGGAATCACTCAAGCTTCTTAATTAATGAAACATTATTGTTCGTGGGGTAATATACACCAGGGACCTCATGTATAAACGGTGCATACGCACAAAAATGTTGCGTACTCCCGTTTCCACGCTCAAATCACGATGTATAAAACCTAAACTTGGCTTTAAAGCCACGCACATTTTCACGCCAGCTAAATGCTTGGCGTACGCAAGGTCACCGCTCGGTTTTGCAAACTGGCAGCACCCATCGTCAAAACAGTACTTTTGTTCAAGTGTGGTTTCCCTTTCCTTTTTAGATCCACATCCCTGACACGGCGTTATCAAATACACTGAAATTAACCGCATATTGCTTATTAGTTTAAGGCATCTGATTGTAATTAACCTGTAACAATATAATGGTCCACAGAATGGCCAAACTATTCCAAATACCAAAGCTGCTTTAGCATTGTCCTTCTCAATGCACCACTCAGAGTGTTTATCCCACTGTATCTGAGTGTGGAGTCACAGCTCTACAGCAGCTGATCGGAAAGAGAATTATCGGTATACAGCATCAAGCATACACTGCCTCAGCCATGTGCACTTTCTATTGAACTGCTCCCATATGGCAAATGTTTCAGAGCCTTTCCTGTACTGACCTCGTGGTTCACAAACAGTTTCATCCCAAGAACTCTAAACGCACTCAATCAGTCCATCAAGTGCTCCTTGTAGAACTGTTTGTACTTATTAGTACAATTACCTCACTGTAAACTTGCGATATAGTTATAATATTGCACAACCTGAGCCACTTTATAAAGCACGTATTTACATATGATGACGATATCATTTTTAAGATGAAATGCAGCAAAATATGTTTATAACATTACAGTATATAGATAAAAGGTTAACATCATTTAAATAATCTATATTGTTAATAATTAAACATGTGAGGACATGGTGTCGCGGTGCTAGCTAGTTCAGGGATTGTTCTTGCCTCGCGCTGTATTCTTGCTGGGGCTGGCGCGACACTGGACGGATAGATGGATAGAATAATTAGACATGTACAACTTGGATCCAGATTCAGGATCTGTAATGCGAGGAGCTGTGTCTGGAAAGAAGCCAGATGCAGCATGGGCAAGGTGCCTTGGATGGTGCTGGAGGCCACAGTTTGAATCCATTTGTTGCATTGGGGATGTGACCTTGGTGTCTCCAGTCATCCTAACAAGGACCAGGAGGAAAAGAAAATGGAACATTATGGTCTTTTAACACTCTGCCATTTGGGATTTTAACCTATTTATTTTTTTATTAACTCATTATTTTAAACACCCTATGACACTAACTTTGGTTTTATAGTATGGATTATAATGGAGTCTTTTTAAAAATATTTATTGGGTTATTCATTGCACTGTTTTTGTACATTCGTTTTGACAATTTTAATTTTCTTTTAGTAAACTGCTTTGATTCTGATTTATAAAATCTCATTCAACTGCCACAGTTGCCATTGCTTTGTCCTGGTCATGACTATCAATGCCCTGGGGTACAGGAAGATGCCAGGCTGGGAGCATCCC
This sequence comes from Erpetoichthys calabaricus, assembly GCF_900747795.2. Lineage (NCBI taxonomy): Eukaryota > Metazoa > Chordata > Cladistia > Polypteriformes > Polypteridae > Erpetoichthys > Erpetoichthys calabaricus. The sequence goes on from NC_041394.2 coordinate 297,036,670, forward strand.
AGGCATCACTTGCTCTTATGTGCCTCACAGTGATTCAGTTGCATTCATGCCCTTCAATTGCTTTGCCAGCATCATCTTCCTCAAACCTGATCAGATCTGCTCAAACCTGATAAACCTGACAAGCATATACTGAGTCCATGACAGACGTTTGGCTTTGTCATGAATAAAGGTTTTTGGATGTTCAGAATTTATTTTTGCATATTTTTCCTTTTTATATTTGTTTGAATATCATACTAATTACTATTGTCAACCTTGTGACATTTCCAATACTTTCAGTGTTCAGACATGCAAATTCTTGAATGCTTTATGGTTGTTATTCCAGCTAGAAAAAATCTTTTTAGGGAGTTATGACTGTGTGATTTTGACTATGATTCTGGTTTACTTATTGGGCTCTGACATTTTGCTATTTTATCAGTGAACTTTGGGCTTTTGTTTTTTTTCCATCTGATCTTCTAGACCATTACATAAATTCTGTGTTTGGGAATGCAAAATTAAATTTTGCCAATACAACATGTGTAGCAGACACATACTATATCTTTACAGGATCCATCCATCCATCCATTCTCCAACCCGCTGAATCCGAACACAGGGTCACGGGGGTCTGCTGGAGCCAATCCTAGCCAACACAGGGCACAAGGCAGGAACCAATCCCGGGCAGGGTGCCAACCCACCGCAGGACACACACAAACACACCCACACACCAAGTACACACTAGGGCCAATTTAGAATCGCCAATCCACCTAGCCTGCATGTCTTTGGACTGTGGAGGGAAACTGGAGCGCCCGGAGGAAACCCACGCAGACACGGGGAGAACATGCAAACTCCACGCAGGGAGGACCCGGGAAGCGAACCCAGGTCCCCAGGTCTCCCAACTGCGAGGCAGCAGTGCTACCCACTGCGCCACCGTGCCGCCCCTTTACAGGATCCACACATACAAAATGGTGATGCAGATAAATACAAGGAACACAAAACAGCAGTGCTTGTAAAGAGATATACATGAAAACCTGACGCCTTGAAGAAGTAATCTTTTGAAATGGCACCAATGCCATAGTCACAATCATAAAGGTATAATTAATGAATAAATAGCTGTACAATTCTGACAGTAAAGAAACATGTCAGAATCTGTGCATAAATTACATTTTTTTCGTGACAAATGATTTTTCATGTCCTTATGCTACTACATGTGAAATACTTAATTAACCCTTCTTCTTCTTTTTATCCATTGCATTTTGTTGCTAACTTCTTAAACATATTTAATTATGAAGTTTGAAGCATGGTAATACTCAGTTGATAGCACTCCACACTACAGTTATTCTGCATTGGATATATTTCAATTAATTAAAATTGCAAGCTGTTCCTGAAAGATAATAAAAGAAGGATTGAACGGCATTAATATGTACCTCTGACTCAGTGAACTGCTGCATTTTGACTCACTCACTGTCTCGTTTGTACACATTTTCTGCAGACAAAAAGCAGCATTTGTCCGATGTTTGACTGATAATAAACTGACAAATGAACTCCTGTCCATGTGTTCACTACTCCAAACTGTCCTTATATCACTGTTATATGATCCTATTGCAACATAAAATGAATGTATTAGACTGGAGCTATTATTAGTTATTTTGAACCCGGAACCGGTGATAGTCATAAACTGAGATGAGCCAGCCAGATAATGACAAAACCAGTCAGTAAGGGGTTGAAATAAAATTGGCAAGTGCTTTTATTAAAAATCAGAAAAAAGTGTACAAAAAGACGTAGAGTGCAAGTTCTTCAATAAATAAATAAATAATCCATTAAAATATGAAAATATGGAGGTTAAAATGTTCAATAAATAATCCACTAAAAGCAAGGTTAAAATCCCAGGCAGGTTTCTCTATTAAAACTGTCATGAGCCCCAGTGCTCCTCTCTAACATCTGGCTGCACCTGTGGGTGGGCATCTCCTCATGCTGCAAGGTTCTGATGGGATAAGCTGAAGAGATGGTGCAGTCATCCACCAAATTTCAGGTTCGTGTGTCCTACTGCCAGTCCATTGGCGTTCATAGGACTCCCTGCCGAACCCCATGTACGTCTCCCTCAGCCAGTCTGACAGCGTCAGAAAGGAGATACCATACAACGGGGCTGCTCCTTCTCCTCTGCACTGTTCTAGGGAGTGACCCTTCTCCAACCCCCACACTTGAGTAAAGGCCTGCTGCTCACTTTCTCGGGGCATACTCTTGACCTCCTGCCTCCACTCTTTACAACGTGGTCTCCTCATCAGTCCTGCTTCTTTCTCCTCCTGCAACCTCCACTCTCTCTGTTGAGTGAGTAAGGATTAGCAAGTTATAAGAGTGTAGTAACCTCTGCAGTAAATTCAGTGAGTAATGCAGACATCTTAACATGAGAAAACGTGCAAAGTTATGTGTTTTCTATTAAAAATACTGTACAAAACATGTTTTTATTATTGTATTCTTTTTAATATTAGATTAAAGAAAATTATGACCACCTACAGGTAGTTTCATAAGTATCTGCATAGTGACACAATTTTCATAATTTTGGCTCTGAACACCACTATAATGCATTTGAAATAAAGAAATCAAGATATAGCTGAAGTGTAGTCTTAAGGGGTTTACCAAAAATATTGTATGATCCCTTTAGGAATGATAGCCATGTTTCTGCAAAGCCCCCCATTTCCAGGGGCTCAAATGTATTTGAACATTTGACTGACAAGCCTTTCCATAGCCAATTGGGAGCAGTTCCCTCATTATTTCACGAACTACTAAACAAGTAAAAGGTCTGGAATTGATTTCAAGTGTGGAATTTGCATTTGGAAGCTTTCACTGTGAATTCTCAATATGAGGTCCCAAGAGCTATTCATGCAAGTAAAAACAGTCCATCATTAGGCTGAGAAAACAAAACAAAAACTTCAGAGAGGTAGCAGAAACACAAAGAGTGGTCAAATCAACCATCTGGTACATTCTTAAAAAGAAGGAACACACTGGTGAACTCAGCAAGTCCAGAAGGTCTGGAAACCAACTGTGCAGGATGACTGCAGAATTCTGTCCTTGGTAAAGAAGAACCCCTTCACAACATTTAGCCAAACCAATTAAACTCTCTGGGAGATAGACCTATCACTGACAAAGTCCTCAATCAAGACACGACTTCATGAAAGTAAAGACAGGGGGTTTACTACAAGGTGCAAACCACTGGTAAACCTCAAGCACAGGAAGGACAGATCAGAATTTGCCAGAAAACATTTTTTAAAAGCCTGTCCAGTTCTGGAACAACTTTCCTTGGACAAGGGAAACTAAAATCAATATTACCAGAATGTTGGAAAGAGAGAGTATGGAGAAGAAAAGAAACGGCTTATGATCTGCAGCATACCACATCATCTGTGAAACATGGTGGAGGTGGTGTTAATGGCGTGGGCATGCGTGGCTGCCAATGGAAGTCAGTCACTGGTGTTTATTGATGATAGTACTGCTGGTAGAAAGTAGCAGGATGAATTCTGAAGTGTATAGGGTTAAACTATCTGTCAGATTCAGCCAAATGCTGCAAAACAGATAGGATGACGTTTCACAATACAAATAGACAATAAGCTAAAACATACAAGTGTTTTGCAATGCAAAGTAGTGCAATATTCTTCAATGGCCAATTCATTCAACTGACTTCAATCCCACTGGATATGCATTTGACTCGCTGAAGACAAAACCGATGGCAGAACGTTCAACAAACAAGCAGCAACTGAAGACAACTGAAGTAAAGGCCTGGCAAAGTATGACTAGGGTGGAAACCCAGCACTTGGAGATAGCCATGGGTTCAGGACTTCTGGCAGTCATTGACTGTAATGGATTTTAAAATACATATTGAAATGATCATTATATTTTTGATTATGTTAGTTTATCCAAATAACTTTTCAGCCCTTGAAAATAGGGGGACCATAATAAACAAGTCTGTCTTTTCTAAATGTCTCATGAAATATTTTTGTTAAACCCAATGAATTAAAGGTGAAAGTCTACACTTCAATCACATAATGATTGCTTAATTTCAAATCCATTGTGGTGGCGTACAGAGCCGAAATTATGAAAATTATGTCACTGTCCAAATACTTATGAACCTAACTGGAAGTAGGCATTTTCATAAAACTTATTAATAGGTTTACATGGTAATCTCACTGTTCCCATTAGCTTCCAATTGAGCCTGAACTTTCATATTTCATCATGTTTACATTTCTCCTTGGGATTATCAAAGTTTGTCAAATCTAATCTAATCTAATCTAATCTAATCTAATCTAATCTAATCTAATCTAATCTAATCTAATGTTTCACCTGATAAACACTACCTATAACACAAAACTATAATCCCATATCAAGAGCTGAAAGTGTTTCCCATATTTCCATCATATCCTAAATAAACTATTGCAATCTTTCTGACCGCCTTCTTAAAAAATATTAAACTTCTGGACATAAGTCTTTAATGCCCAACTTTTTGAACACAGCTAAGTAAACAAAATTAACACAGCTAATTAAAAGTTCAAAGAACATAATTGAAAGGAAGAAAATTTATTTTGTGGGATATAAAATGTTGTGTATTGATTTATTCAGTTCAGTGAGGTATTTTGTTTTGATTTTGCTAATATATTTTATGACTTTTATAAAATGTTACGCAATTGCTTATTTTGACCGATGATTGACTCTTAATCTGTTCTACTAATTGTGGTTGTAAACAGTAATGATAAGCAAGAGAGGAGGTGTGCAGTAGACTATAAATAGTATACTATTTACACTCAACTGGTTTGAGTGGATTAATCATATTTACAGTATTATCACATACTACTAGTATTTTTTAATGTTGCATCTCTGTAACAAATTGTGGACAGAAAGTTTGAACAAATTAATACAACTAACATGAACTAGAATAAAACAAATTCCATAAAAAATTGTCTTGATGTCTCCATCCATTCACATTGTAACTAATTGACACACAAAAATGGAAACTAAAACTTGAAAGACAGAATAAATAATGATAATATAGGAAACTAATATCTATAGGAGCAAGAACAAAGAATGCATCTAAGAGATGGAGAAGAAGAAGGTCCTTAACCCAGTGCAGGTTTGCCAATGACATTCCTACTAGCAAGAAAAAAAAGATTAAGAAAAAATGAAATAAAATGGATGCTAAAATGACAGTCTAGTTTCTCTAAATCCTGCAGATCAGAAGAGCTGAAAATCGATCTATGAATTTAGGTCAGGAAATATAGTGTTCCCTAAATGGCCTACAAAACCATAAACCAGTGATGTTACTTTTAAGAATTGGCAGGTTAAAAATGGTTTTTTTGTTCACAAATTTTGAAAGGTAAATTTTTGGCCTTTGTTTTTATATATTTGGTAAAATTTTATAAAGAAAGACTTTTATATCTGAAAGATTCCATTTTTTTATATTTTTGTTTAAATTGTAAGTGCATCACATTACCATTTTACAGACCACTCCAATGGATAATGTGTTGTTATTAGAACTTGTCTGGGTGCTAAAGGATGGCTATAAATTAGAGGAGCCCCTTTGTCCGAGATCATGGTTTGATCAGTGAACAAGTACAGTTATATACTATAGTATTGATTTAAACAATATGGTTTTGACTGGTAGCTCTTTGTCACGACTACACTCTCATGTTATGTTTTTAGCTCTGGTAAAAGTAATAGAATGTAATGAGCGACTCCTTGCAATTTTTGTCTGACTGTGATTGCAGTTAAACCCTCTGGCTTTAAAAGCAATCGACAATGCTTTCAAAAAGCTTCCTTCTGTTTTTGATTTTATTATCAGTGTTTGGGAAAGACTTGTTTTTGTTTTCATTCCTGAAAGAAATGTGAATCTCCTGGGTAGCTGCTTTAAACATCATAGCACTTGTTCTTAAACACTCTTTGAAAGAAGATAAGCCAATGCGCTTGGTTTGGTGGAAAAGAAATGCAGTTGGTGACCTGTTGGGCTGGTTTTTATTCTCATATCTGGTATAACTGTTATGTGCCCACCATAAGGTCCGTGGCAAAGCATGTGGCAATGCCTCTTAACATGGTTGCCATCTTAAGTCCCTGAAAGTCAACATAAAAACAATTTAAAAGGTCTTAAAACAGTGCAAAAATGGCAGTAGAAGCTAATATAGCCAGATCTCTGAAATTTGGCTTAGTAATGTTGATGCTGTTATTTTAGTTGAAGCCACATTGGATGGTTTTACCTTCTTTCATAAATTTAAAAATATTGATGGGGGATGGTTTGGAGATATTTTTTATGATAAACTATATTGTTACTTAAATTTTTGGTAATATTATAGCCTTTAAAGTGCTCAATTAAAAATAATGTTTATCATCTTCATTGAATTTCAACTTTATCAAGTCCAGACTACGCCTGACGATTTCCATCAGAGGCAACTGAAAGCATGACCTCTGCACATGTTGTGTAAGTTTAAAATGGTTAAATGTCTTTTGAAAGTTTTCAGCTAGTTTATCAAACAATTGTATTCTCATTTGCAAGTGTTACCATGCTTGCTTCAACATCCTGAAGTGCTGGTAATTGTATCTTTTGCTACATTATGTTTGTCAAGAACAAGTTAGGAGACATTTTAAAGGCAATGCCACCTAAAGCTTTAGTGTATTAAAGTAATAATGCGCTCAAGGATGATATGTGTAGTAGATGTGAGATCTAATAAATTCTACAGAAACTGCAGATTTTAGTGGGTGCAGGACTGACAAAAATCATTTGTTTAATTTTATCGAGTGAGGAAGCACTCAGCCGTGTGTACTCTGCAAAGCTAAGAAACATCATTGTGTTGCTAGGGGTCCATATGTTTTGGGCACTATTCCTGCAGCAGTAATTTTTGGCATATGATACTGCTGCCATTACGGACAACCACTGCCATCCTGCAATTTGGAAACACTGCCTCTGCATTTGCATGTATAAGTAATATAACAACATAGTTTTTTTGTCCATTTTTGAACTGAATAACCAATTTGTAGTATTAACTTTCCCACATTTAGCACTCATGCTTGCAGTGCACATTTTGTTTATCCTATGTGATATAGGGATGAACAGCTGAAGGGATTTATATAGATATGTAGCAGATTTTTTTTTATTCTGCCAATAGATGGCAATCCTGTGCTTGTATGCTTTCTATAAGTGATGAACAGAAAATTTCCTGGATAAGTTCTGTGTTGATAAGATTGGTTTATGTGTTTCTAATTAATCAACACAGTATGAGACCATGTGGCAAGCAACTTGAGTTGTACTCACAAGCTGGATTTGGCCCACAGGCTGCCAGCTGAGGTTCACTTACTTATAGTATACCATTCACTTAAAAAACAGGCAGCTTTCTGAAGATATAACACTTTACATTAAACTGGAAGCAGAGAATGGAGTTGTTCAATTTGTCCGACCCTATTTATGTTCTTTAAGGTGGAGAATGCAAAAATCTCACATTTCCTTTTCCTTTTTGGTAAAATCTGTATAATCAACAGTCCTAGTATTTATCTTTCCCCTCTCAGAAGTCTTAATCCTGATTCTTGTATCACTGACCATTTTCTTTGCAAGCCCATTACTTGCCTTTTTATATTATGCAGGACTGTTCTTACTCCTTTCATTATATAAGTCTGTCCTTTCAGTCACGCTTGGTTTCTGCTCACCTTAAGGGCATAAGAACTGTCTCTTTATGGAAGTCAAAGTTCACCTGAATCCGCTGGATTTCTTTAAATTTTATCTGAAATATCAGAATGGAACAGTACAGTGAGTAACAGCATATGTTACAGATGAACTGCATAAATACAGTCTAAACATATTTAAAATATAACTTTCACGTAGTAAGACAGAAAAATGTACAGCTACTGATTAATGAGTAGTTTAAAGACTGCTGGTTAAGGACAGTGATGATAAAGGGTTGACATACCTAAACAGTTTCTAAATTGTTCTCTGTTGAGTAAATGTAACTTTTCCTAATTTAAATAATAGATCTTCCTTCCATTATACTGTAATGCAGTAGGTAAGAAATTGAGCACAATGAGATACTGAATTAGTAGGGTTAATAAAAATAGAATACCATTTGAACAATGTTGTTACATCTGGTACTACTGTTAAAAATCTATTAGAGGACCTTTGGTAACCCAGAAGATACACAACAGAAAGGCAAAATATTTGTCCAATAGTGAGTATGAAAATGACACAGTGATGAACTTATAAATTTATTTTACTGCTGTATTCCCATGGTGCCATTTTCTTCTAGTAAAGGGGTGCAACCATTCTGAGTGCCCATCACTAAGATGCAGGTAATCCGTTTCTAAGGACATACTCTCCAGAAGTTGCATCATGTGATGTCATAAGCATGGTATCATTTAAGATGGCACCATGTGGAACTCAACAACCAAGTTTGTGGATAGTTGCTCTAAACATTTTCCGCCCTGTATGTCAAGGTTTATTTTTTGCATAAAGAACTTCTGACTAGGCTTTTTGACTTTTGTTTTTGGGTTTGTGTAAATACTGTATGAGGGCTATTATGGGGATTTGGGACACACTGTTCTTTTCTACTGTATGTAATAAAGAGGCTGAAAATGAGATTGGGTTCACTCTTGGTTCCTTCCATGATAAAATAACTCCATCTCCCAGTCCTGGTTACTTCATCACTCTAGCAGAACAGCACCCAGCATGATGTTTATCATTGTGGCAAAATAACTCCAACAGTGACTACAGTAGTCTTTTGCAGAAGTCTTGTTCTACTACCAGATAACCTCTAGTAAACTAACCTTCTCCATTTGTTCTATGTCTTTTTTGATATCTGACTTCCTAAAATGCATAGATCTTGAAATTTCCAGCAGTAAGTGACGCCAAGACCTTATGTGATGCTGGGCTTCTGAGAGACTTTTTTTTACAGAACGGGCTGAATTTGAAGGAAGAGACATTTTGAACTTTCAAATTGTGTCTATATCAGCAGGCAAACTCTGGATTAAATGACTTTAAATTCTTTTTAAATTTACTTTAACCACTTCCAGGCAAATTGGTTTCAAATTCTTTTTACATGTTTAGTTAAGATAAAACTAGATCATGTTAGTTACTGTACCTAATTAAAATTAGATTTTCGAATACTAGGTTTTGTACTAGGTTTATAGTATATGATACAATTATTTAGCAGTTAAGATGATGATTATACCAATGAGGTATTGATTTGTTCCTAAATTAATTTCCTTTATTTTGCTTGATTGCAAGCTAATTTGTTAACACTTAATTGTCAAATGTGATCATCTTCATCTATTGATACGATGGAAATAAATGTCAGATTTCCTTCTATTCACATTGTCTCATGTACAGATTACAGTGAAATTCTTACTCATATGCTAATCAACATGGAACACGGAGATACAGCAATTGGCGGTCTGGTGCAAGTGCAACAATCTAGTCTAGATGTGGACTAAAGAGATTATTATTGACTTCAGGAAGACCTGTGCTGTCCACACCCCACTGCACATCAAGGGCTCTGTGGTGGAACTGGACAATAGCACCAAATTATTTGGTGTGCACCTAGCAGCTGACCTTACTTGGTCAATTAACACACATCCATAGCCAGGAAGATGCAGCTGCATCTGCACTTCCTTTGGCAGCTGTAGAAGGCAAGACAACCTCCTCCCATTCTCACCACATTCTACAGAGACACCATTGAGCATGTTCTAACCAAATGCATCACTGTCTGGTTTGGAAACTGCAGAGTCTCTGAGCATAAGTTTGTACAACTGATACTGCAGATCAGTGATCAATGGTTCCTTTCTGCCATCCATTGAAGACATCTTTCTAAAGCGATGTATCCATAAGGCTTACTGCATTGTGAAGGACCACTCTCACCCCTCACATGGTCTCTTTTTCCCAGTTTCATTTGCCAGAAGGTACTGTAGCAACCAACAGCTTTTACCACTTGCCTGTTCAGACTCTGAAGTCTCTGCTGGCACACTGCCCACAGATCTACCAAAGTAGTAAATTTATATAAAGTACATTTGTTACACTTGTCACTATTGTTGTTTTATATTATTAGTTTTACTGTTTTTATGTATTTATTACTATTTCAGATTACTTCTATCCATTCACTTACCTATTATTTATTTTTAATTATATATTTGTCCATTGTAGTATAGTATAGTTCTTGTCCTCTCTTGCATTTGCCCTGTGTTTATGTATATTTGGCACCCTGGTCCTGGGAAATGTTATTGCGTGTCACTGTATGCTGCAATACTGTGTATGAATGGCATGGCGATAAAGCCACTTGACTTGACTTGGTGCCATTAATGAGTGAATAGAACTACCTCACCTCAAATCTTCTTTCTTGCTTTTCTGAAAAATATCAAAGCATGTTGACTACATTGCAAATATATATGCTATATATGTTAAAAGATGCAATAATTTTCAGAATGTGTACTTCTGTTTGAGATGCAAGATATACTTTTCCATCTCTGTAAATAAAAACCATTAATTTTCATTTGCACCATAACTATACAGTATATCCTTCTTTCACACTCATAATATATCACTGGAAAGACATCTGCTTTAAAAGTTTATGCCTTCTTAGGGTTTTCATGGGTATTTCATGGCTTTTTCTGTTGTAGTTCTGTCTCCAGTTCGGTAGAGTTTGAAGCCCTTGAAAATCATGTTTAAACTGCTTTCTTCATTATTAGTGTTCACAGCTGATGATGTCAAATTACTGTAAACACAATACTTAATATGCTTTGTTTATTAATATATTTGTTTGAGAGGCACAAAATTGTGCCTTTTTCCTGTTGGTTCCATTGAGTTTTGGCAATTTACTCTCATTTCTTTCCATATTCCAAACAAGTTTGTTTAAAGTTTTACAGTCTGTCTAAATATGCCCAGTGTTAGCATAAGCATATGATGGAAAAAGCTTGCTATACTTTAATAATGAAAAGGTGGGTTAATAAAATGGATTGATATTTATAATTTTATTTTTATCCAATTTTTATTTCTTCTTCAAAGCTCTCCTTTGCATTTGGCAGTATTTTAGTTTGTGATGACTCAGGTGGTGGTTATATCAGATCCGTTCTACCTTCAAAACTTTATCTTACAAATTAGAGAATTTATGCGAATATAGTTAGAAAAGTCCTATTTAGTTAGTTGATTTTAATAATTTCTGACAAAATGGTTTGTTATGCTTTCTGGAATGGCATTTCTCATGAAGTAAAATTTTTCATGGTTTCTGTTTATGTGTACTTCATTCTGTTCAATAGCAGGGCTGTAATAAATTATGCCTCAGTCTTCTTTTTAACTATACGGTTCTGATATTATTGCTTCCCAAAGTAACCTATTGTTAAACTGACAGAATAGAGTGTTGTCAGATGTGCTTGTTCAGCCTTGTGGACTAAATGTATTGGAACAGAACTTGATGAGAACTGTGCTTTTTTAAATGATTGATAATAAATGGTTGAATATGACAGTCTTTAAAAAGGTAAATCTTTAAGTGGCTGTAGGCTGAGATTCATATTGGTAAAAATGTGAGATGGTTTCTAGTTGTTTTTGAAATGATGTCTCTTGGCACATATTTGGTATTAATTAGTCTGGAAAATCAACCTAAAGGCAATAATTGTGACACTAATGAGTACAATTAATTATTTGCATTCACCACCTGTGGTCCGCATAAAGGGAGCTGTAACTTTGTTTTGTAAGAAATCTGCAGAAAAAAAAATATTTACAGCTGAGCAATTATAATACAATCGATAAAACAAGATTATTTTTCATACAGTAAAATCACATGTAGGCATATTTTATAGATAACAACTTTAACTGTTTATGAATTTATTTATGTATGGTTAGCAAGAGGCTCTGTTTTTTTATTGAACTGAAAAAAATTAATCATTAGTACTTTGGATTTTTAATGCTAATTACATGACATAATACCATCCCATATACCGTACCAGGCCATATTTCTGAATACAAATACTCTAGTTCACCATATATATGTTTTCCATGACTTGACGATTCAGAACTTAATGGTAATTTACAACACATTGCTAAAACCAAAACACTTCTTCTAAAGAGCTTTTGCCTGTGGCAGGCCATTTACTGTATGTTGTCAGATGGTCACATGCGGGGTTGGCTACAAAATTTCATCTGATTTGGGGTTCATGTGAGAAACCTGTGATCGCTGGGCAAAATTTCATGTTGGTGGCCCATTGATGTCTGATTTTTCTAAACATCATTTAACAGCCAGAGCCTAACATTTGTATGCTGTCTATGCCCTTATTTAAATAATGAATATGCTAAACACAGTTACTGATGATCAACCATATTGCTTTAAAAACCCCAAAAATACTTAAATGTGTCATGTTGTGCACTTTCCTTCCCTGTCTGGCTATTGAGGGAGTATTAGTTTTCAGTGACATGAAATGTTACACTAGACATATTTACAAAAGTAGTTCTGGCATGTGATTTCCAATTTTATGCAATGTCTGGGACAGATCAATTCCCTTCCTGCTGTGCAAACACCAGAAAGAAACATAGCGACTCCTTGAACTGGAATTAAGATTCATGTTATTATGATTCTGATCCTCATCATGACCTTTTTCAAAATGAAATGATTTTCATAAGACAGTCTTAATGTGACACAGTTGATTAGTGCCATCAGCTTTTCTTCAAAGATATAAATGATGTTAATGATTAATAATATAAGTCATCGAGCTAAATCGAGTTTATTTAAGTGATTGTATGTGCAGTCAAAAATTTTAAACTTGCTTCCATGTTATATTTGGTTGCACTATTAATGCAACATGATGCTGTTGGTTAAAGCTGTTCTTCATTTGCATGTATTCATTCTTTTAGAGCACTGCCTGTGTAAATGCAGGAATTAGACATTACTGTATATGAATGCAACATTGTGTCGGAATGAGGATCTCACCTTTGTGTGCCATGGAACAAGTATACTCAAGAGTCTATATATATATATCAAAATGCAATTTTACTAAGACAAAAAACACTTTTGTTGAGTAATCGAAGAAAGAACACAATGCAGAAATAAAAGATGAGTCAAACTGAACACATACCCTTGCTGCCAAACTGGGTCAGACTTGTACAGGGTTTTGTTCCTGCTCCACATGTCTGTTATTCAAAAACCAAGCACTACAACTTTCTCCAACTCACCCTCAATTCTCTTTTGCTCTTACTTCAAATTCTGGCTGCTCAAACTTCCTGTTGAGCTTTTGCTCCAATTCTTTTCCTGCACCAGAGAGCCATTGATAGGGATTGACCCTTGAATCTAACTCCACTCCAAATAGTCTTTACCTGCTGTTGTCTAAAGACTACTTTGGACTCTGTGAGATCAGAAATTCTCCAAGTGTATTTTGTATGAAGTACGAATAAGCATATACAGTATAAAATTAAAGGAGGAACAACCATAATGTAAATCAAAGATTTAAGTCAACTTAATGTTTTGCTTGATTGAACTGTTCCACTAACAGTGTAGTTTGCAGTAAATATAGCTCCACTTACATTTCTGACATGTTTGAAGCTAAAATTAGAAGACATTTAAGTAATTGAAATAAATAAGAATGAAAGCACAAAGAAGTGACTCGACATTTTGTTTGCTAATGTGCACTTCAGCTATTTCAAGCACACTTTAAGTAATATATGGAATATTGTGTTAATATGTGAGAGACATTTTATCTTCTCAACTGTAAATGTAATAAAGTCAAGGCATAGTAAGTAGGACGTGTTTAGGAATATAGATATTAGCTTATAGCACTTGTAAAAGAATCAGTCTCAACACATGAAAAAAGGTTTGGCGCAGCCACCCGTATATTGTCCCTGGCTGCAATTAGGTTTTTAAAGTAAGCAATGTTGCTTAGTTGAGTTCCCAGATTGAACTGCTGAATAGTGAGATGATGGTGGCTTTAAAGTCCTGTGCATGTTAATTTTACTGGCCTATAGTTACTTGAATTGATTCAATCACTGTCTTCAATGTAATAGGCCAACATTTGCTCCCTACGTAACTGTAATAATTTGCCTTGTGCACAGTGATTTTTAAAAATATGCATCAAAGGCTTATATATAGTAAATACTCACTAACCTCCTTTAATTTCCTATAATAAATGTTATTTCGTCCTAGAGATTTGTTTGATTTCTACCTTTTTAGCTCCAGAAGAACTAGTATCTCTACAGTTTCCAATTTGCAGGACATCTTTAGTAGCGCCATGTGACAACTTCAGAAAAATGATCATTTAGAGCATTCACTAATTTATGAGCAGTATAGAGTATTTTAGCTCACTCCTATTGTTCCTAATATATTTCATATGCTTTTTGTCTGTTCTTTTGCTAATAAAATTCTAAAAAAAACTTTCTTTGAGTCATCATTAACATTTTCTTCAATATTTCTCTTGTAACTCCTTTTAGCTTTACTGATAAACCATTTAACTGTTGCTTTTATAAGTCCAATGTTCAGCACTGGAGTTAGTTTTCTAGTATGCATTACTCAGCCTTTTTCCTGTGCATTTACTGTACTTCTTTAGCTCTTTATCCACTGCATAATGTGCTTTAATTTCTTACTGTTTTTAAATAACAGGAAGAAATTATGCTGCATTTCAGGTAAAATATTTTTTAAACGAATTCACTGCTCCACCATACTTAAGGGCCTATTCACACCTTTATCTAGCATTTTAGCACTAGACTAGAATGTTCCTAAACCACTTGCATACTAATTTACTATTATTTTCAATGACACTGCTCACATCTAAGCAACGAGTAATTTAGAAAACTCCTCATGCAGCCGTTTTCAGGTGTTTTCAGCCAAACACTTGATCCACTGAAATGAATTGTGATTCTTGAAAAACACTGGTTAAAAAAAACAAATAAAAAACAGAAAATACAGGATGTTTTTGCAGTGCTTTTACAGGAAGTCACTGCATCTAAGGAGTGAAGCAGCTCATCAAGACTAGATAAAAAAGTGTCAGGATTAACAGAGATATTAAGTATGTGTGTAGCTTTCAATCAAGGGACAAGAATTGAACAAAAGTTAGAGATATACAAATAGTTTTAATCAGATTAAAATGTTTAATAATTTTGGTATAGATGCTTTGACTTATACAGACAGAGTGGTAATACAGAGCAGTTATTCATGCCTCATAGTGGCAACTGCACAGGGTTTACATATTCTGCCCATGCATTTCTGGATTGATCGACAGTAGTGTGTGTGCTTAAGTACGGATGACTACCTGTTAACACAAAATGATCCGTGACAGTTATACTTCTCAGTTAATAAAATACATTCAGTCCTTCATGTGTGCCTCATCTATGCCTTTTTTTCTATCCCCAAACTGGGCCCACAGGAATGAACGTTTGGCCACTGCACCATCAGAACACACTGTTTCAAAATATTTGCATTGAATAACTGAACACTTAATGTTGTTGTGATATTCATTGACTGGCTCCCCAAGTCTCTAAACTGGGAGGCTTACATTTACCCCTTAAGCACATGCAGGATTAAATATATATGAATATGAATGCAATGTAACACGCTTCTTTAAAAATGCTTCAAAACATTGGAAAACAATCGAAAGACAGCAGAAAAAAATGGAAAAACACAAAACACTGGAAATTTACAACACTCAAGTGTAAACAAGCCCTAAAAATTTGAACCAGTTTACTTTTTTAGGCTTTGCTGGATCTTGTCAAAATTTGCCACAGCATAACATTGTGAAATTAGAACATTATAACAATGTAGATGAGAGCAGGGCATTCAGCCCAACAAAACACTCCTGTCCTAACCACTTAATTCTTCTAAAATGACTGTCTACCACACTGCTTGATAACTTATTCCACGTGTCTATGGTTCTCTGTGTGAAGAAAAACTTTGTAATGTTTATTTGAAATTTACCCTTATCTAGTTTTCAACTGTGTCCCTGTGTTCCCGAAGAACTGATTTTAAAATCTCAATTCACTGTACTAATTCATTTCATTTAATTTTAAACAGTTCCATCTTGTCTCCTTGTAATCTCCTTTTACTTAGATTGAACATCATCAGCTCTTTTAATGTTTGATCATGGCTCATCTCCAGTCACTCGTCTAGTCACTCTCATCTGGACTTTTTCTAGCACTGTAATGTCTTTGTTGTAGCCCTGGAGACAAAGACTACACACAGTACTCCAGATGAGGCCTCACCAGTGCATTATAAAGCTCAAGTATAACCTCCTTGGATGTGTACTCTACACATTGTGCTATATAACCTAACATTCTGTTTATCTTCTTAATGGCTTTTGAACACTGTCTGGAAGTTGATAATGTCAAGTCCAGTAGGACTCCTAAGTCCTTCTCATAAGGACTCCTAAATCCTTCTCATAAGATGTTCTCTCAATTTTCAGTCCTCAATTGTGTATTCAAACCTAACATTTTTACTTCCTATGTGTAATACTTTACATTTACTGACAATAAATTTCATCTTCCCAAGTCTGTATTCTGTCCAAGTCCTTTTGTAATGATTCAATAGTTTCTAGAATACAGTATATGCCAGTCTACATATCATGTTACTTACAGTAACCATCTTATTATTCATATTCCATATCTCTCATGTGGTTCCTGAAAAAGACCCAACCTCTTATGTGGTTAATGAAAGTCAATTAAAAAATATCAAATGCACCACTTTGATCATATTCTTTACTTACTTTCTCATAGAATTCCAGCATTTTAGTAAAACATAACTTCACGCTTCTGAACCTATACTGACTGTTCAGTAAAACTGTTCTTACCATATGTTGCTCAATCTTTTCCTTAATAATTCCTTTTATTATTTCACCTGTGATGCACATTGAGCTTACTGGCCTACCACCCTTTTCATATAACATGATAATATTTGCCATTTCCTGATCCTTCAGGTTTTCCCCAGTGCGCAGCATCAAGTATTTATAAATGTACTCACTAACCTCCTTAAGAACTCAAGACTGAATATTATCTGCTCCTGGTGATTTGTTTGATTTCAGCCTTATTATACTAAGCAGTACTTCTCTCTCTACAATTTCAAAATCCCTCAGTTCCTCTTTGGTAGTCCCTCTTACTGCTTGGAGATTATCCATTTCCTCAAATGTGAAGACCACAGAAAAATTCAAGTTTACAGCTCCCAATATGTTACTGTCTGTATGTTTTAAATCCCCTTTACCATTCCCAATACACTTCAACTCCTCCTTGACTGTTCTTTTACTTCTAAAATGCTAAAAGAATCTTTTTGGGTCATCTTATTCTTTATCTGCTGTATTCCCCTCTAACTGCCTTTTATCTTTCTTACTATTCTTCTTAATGGTTGCCTTCATGCTCTCAAATGCCCTACTATTTGCATTGGAGTTATCAGTTTAAACACCTTACACAGCTGTGTTTTCCTTTGCAGCTTCTTTTTCACCTACTTGTTGACCAACTGGAGTTTTTTTTTTATTTCCTACTAATTCCAGTTTTTGGGATATAACTGCCTTTGTTATAAATAAAACGTTTTTAAACCTGTTCCTATGTTTCTTGACTGTCTTCACACTTTAAAATTTTATTTCAGTCCATTCCCCTTAAAGTTTGCTGCATCTGCTCAAAATTTGCCCTACCAAAGTTAAAATGAACAGGTTTGGTCTTTGCATTAGTCCTCTTCCAAAACACTAAGAATTAGATTATATTGTGGTCATTTGACCTCTACCCCTTCAATTCTATCCTGATTATTACAAAATACTAAATCCAGACAGGCTTCACTCCACGTAGGCGTATTTATGGCTATGAGATGCTATTGATTCAATCACCTCCACACATCCAAAGTTTATACTGATTATTAAAGAATAATAAATGTAGACCGACTTCTCCTTTTGTTGGTGCTTTGAAAGCAGCAGTCTAGATTTAGCAGAATAGGTGTTTGCATGATATCCAACTGCTGTATCAACATGATCTTATCCCTTATGATCAAATATGAATTCTAAACAAGGAAAAGGTGTGGGCTGTTATAAAAACTGAGGACGAGAGCACATAACAAACTAGAGGTGTACACTTTGATGACAGTTAATCTTCTGTAACAAACACCGCAACACTTGACCTAGTTTATATAGAGAGAAATATGTGGAAATAAATATCATTACTATTTCATAATCCTAAAGGGTTTTTGTCACTTTGCATACAATGTCTGCAATAAAAGGCTGATAAAAATATTCTTTACAACTTACCATATGGCTACTATTGTAAGACAAAATAACATTTACATTTATCTTAGAATTCACTTAAATGCTATTTAGATTTTTTATATCTGCAGTTTCTTTCAAGTTATTTTGAAATAGATTCCATTCTAACTTAAGACATGGCACTTCAACTGTATAACAGAAAGGAATTACAGAGCATATGAATAGATTTACAGATGTAACACTAAAAATACATGCAACATACAATATAGATGAATATATCTAAACAAACACACATTAACTAAATCATGAACTTTAATGTTGCTAACACTGGAAAGTTGGATAACACGAAGTAAGGTACGATATGACTAGATTGCCATGGAGAAGAGGAAAATATTGTGGAGGAAATAAATATCTTGGTTCCATGGTCAACTGAACAAGGTGAAGTCAAATTCGTTTTCTGTGGTATTCTGGCCATTTTATAGTATAATGATCTCACATAGGTGATTTTAACATTAATGCCTTCAAAAAAACAATTGTAATAATTTTACTGATGCTAAAAAGTTTAAGAAGTGCTGTGCACTTCTGAAGTATCTCAATTAACAAATCTTATAGTCATTTCATTTGGACTGTTTGGAAGAAAAATGTGCATTACTCTACCAGAATCAATTAAAATTTTACATAACCTCTGGCCAACTAGTTGAAAATGCAGTAAACTTAACATTTCCCAGTTTACTTTCAACAAAGGTTAGAAAACATTGAAATGCAGCTAGGATGATGAAGGATCTTATATCTGAAGCTTCATGACTCAAGGGGGTGACATGGCCACACTATGGATATACTGTAGCTGTTGCCACTCAACTCCTTAGGCTTGATTTTCAATATTGGCTTGGTCATTCACAATATTTACATTACCATCAACCTATTCAGTTACTCTGATTTTCATCTAAAAGAAAAACGTTTTAGATTAATTTATGGCTATAAACTGGCCCTGTACATAAAACATCAAGTATAACTGTGACTGGGAGTATGCACGGAGATGGGCTAATGCTACATCCATAGTTAGTTTTGATCTAATTCTGCAGGGATTGACTATGGCTCCTGTGAGCAGCATTAAGGGGCTTGAGAAGAGATTGTGGTTTAATTCAATGGCAGTCTGATCCTCTCCAGATGTGTTGTTGAACAGAGAAAGGCTTATGACTTGGAGATGCAACATGGGGTTTCTGGCCTTTAGTTGCTCCACTCAGTAGCTGTACTTGTACAGCAAGAGTGTTGTCTTCAGTCAACAAGTAAGATGAATTTACATTATAGTGGTGTCAGGAAAGTTTTTGGTTACTGTTTGTGAGGTTTTTATATATTTTTGACGTTTTGTTTTCTTGTTTGTTTTAGTACTTTTTAGTGTTTGCTCATAGACAGAGATTAACGAGCAGTTGTCTCAAAGCTTCTACTGTTTGGTGGGGTAAAGTCAGTGATTGTTGGAATCATTTTTTGTTTTGAAGAAAGAAAACAGAGAAGCAATTTAATCTGCTGCACAACCTTACAGATTAATAAGGAATATGTTCCTCTAGGCTTCTGTTGTTTTCTTTGTTTCTGAAATGTCTAATAGAAACTAATACAAAGATAAAATGCATTGTTTGTTTTAATGCAGTGGCATTAACCTTTTGTTGTGTTCCTCTGCTCTCTTTTTCTCTTTGTCTAATGCTTAACCTTTGATAATTTTATTTATTTGCTTTTATCTTTGCATAGAATTCTAATACTAAATTAAAGATTTAGGTTTTTGTATTTCTAAAGTGAATTTTTAAATTTTTATTCATTTTATTTATTCTTCTCTAGACTATTTATATGTTGATTTTTTTCTTTAGACCTATGTTTTCTTTCTTGGTGTTACAGTAGAGTCTCACTTATCCAACCTTCGCTTATCCAACATTCTGTATTATCCGACGTCCCACCTCAAAAAAAACAAACAAAAAAAAACAACGCATCAATCGGCAACAAGAACTGCAAGTTGCGAGCGTGAGCGTAGTCTATTTTTTGTTGCTAAGTTAATTTTTTCAGTTAAATTTTTCTGTTGTTTTGTTGTAAAACATGATTACAGTGGATTATGTGGCTGGCCCTCTCTGGTGTGTGTGTGTGTGTGTGTGTGTGTGTGTGTGTGTCTCTCTCTCTCGTGCGTGTGTATGTGTGTGTGCGTGTGTCTCTCTCTCTCTCGCGTGTGTGTGCGTGTGTCTCTCTCTCTCTCTTGCGCGTGCATGTGTCTGTCAGTGACTCTTTCTCGCGCTCTCTCTCTAACGCTGCACAGGGAATGCACAGGGAGAGACTGAACACGTGCGGAAATCATCGGCGCACACAAACCGAAAGGGAAACTGGCTTGTTTCTATACCAAGTGTGTGGTTGTGCACAGAGGCAAAAGTTTAGCAAACTTTTTGGTCATAACCTGATTTGTATGTGTTCAGAGATGTTCGTGAACTGAGGTTCCACTGTATTAGGCTCGTAATGTGTAAAATTATAACATTGTTTGACGTTTAATAGGCTTTTTCTTAACACCTCCCATTATCCGACATTTTCGCTTATCCGACGTTCTGCGAGCCCATTTATGTCTGATAAGCAAGGCTCTACTGTACTTAATTTATGGTTTTCAATTTCGTTCTTTGATTATTTGGTATTAATTTTGTATTTTTAAATTTAGTTTTGTCTTTTAGACTTTTTCATTTTTTGTTTCTTCTTGAATTTGTTAATTTATTGGTTAACTCTTTATTTGGTTGAATTAATAAATTCAGTAATTAATCATTTTTCAAGGTTAGTGTTTTCAATGGTGTTCTTTCTCCACAAGCAGGGAATCTCAACACAGACACAGTGGTTCAGCTGAATTTGTACAATATATGAGAATACTTGCATGACATTTTAATGCAGGATTGTCCAGCTTTTAGAATTTTTGCCTGCTTACAGTCCTATATTTAAGCTTAATATCAGAACTTGGTAAGAATGAAAAATACAAAATAAAAAATTTGGAAGACACCAAAATATAGTATGTCACTGTGTCATCAGAGGTTGTAGCAGACAGTGGGAAAACTAAGTAAACAATTCTATACATTATAAAAAATAAAGTGGCCGCAAACATTAGCCTGGGAAAATGACGAGTTAAAACACATGTACAGTGGTCAGGTTTGCTTTGTTCACAAGGCCATATGTGGCCAAAGAGATATACTTAATCAATATAATAAGTATCTACAGCAGTTTTTTGTAAACAATGACTCACAAGATAGCTCTAATTGGGTCGTGCTGATTTATGAATCACAACTGAAGTGAATAAGGAAGGGTTGTAAATCATTTGTGGAAAGCCTTGCCATGGGTTGTCACTTTCATGGCTGAAACAGACACCCCAGATGACATTTGTCAGCAATTCTTCAAGGGGAATTGCCAGCCTCCCCTTGCCTAGATGATATTTGGGGGAAAGGTGTGATGATCAGTATCTGTTCCACTGCAATTATGGGTCACACGATAGGCACAACTGGGTTGCAAAAAAACAGTTTAAGAACCAGTGGTTTATAGTTCCAAACAGTACAGTGCTGAAACAACCAAACATACAAAGGTAAGCTAAAAATAACAAAAAAGGTCCATAATACACGGTGAAAAAGCACATGTGAAAATACTTTAACTACAAAAGGATGCAGCAAAGCAACAGAGTTCTGGGAAAAAAATAAGAAGACTTGTCAATCTTAATCATGTCCCAGGCTTTCACATACAGTAGAAAATGTCAGGCACATAAATGAACAGGAAAAAAAAATCCATGCAAAAATGCAACCAGAAAAAGTTAATTAATGACACATTAGGAGAAATATGACATTTTATTGATAGTAAGGCTGAGTGTAATTTGCATATGCATGAAAAACATGTTTCAGAGGGACACTATGTTAATGAAACTCTGAAGAAGATCATATCAAGAATAAACTGCTTTTGAGGAAGGCACCATCAATACAGTCCTCCATACCGTGATGAGCTATCTGGAACACTCAGGAACCAATGTAAGGATGCTATTTGTCAATTTTAACATGACGTTTAATACAATCATTCCTAGCATGCTAATCGATGAGCTGCATAACCTGAACTTTTCTTCCTTCTTCAGCACTTGGATAAAGGATTTCCTTACTGGATGCCCACAAATCATTACGAGTGTTTCAGCAGGCTGTACAGCAGCAGACAGGAAAGCTCTGCAGAGGGCAGTATCCATCGCAGAGAAAATCATTGGCTGCTTTCTGCCCATCTTGGAAGATATATCTCCATTGCCCAATTCCTCAGCGGAGCCAAAAAAATCACTAAAAGACCCTTCCTATCCTGCCCATTCACTGCTCACACTGCTGCCATTCACCAGTAAAACAAAAAGATTTCTAGATAGTTTTTATTCATGGGCCATCAGAATTTTAAATTCTAAAAACTCATAAAACAGTTACATTTTTTCCCCCTGTATGTACAGCAATTACTTTAGTGGATAAAAATTTTTGTCCCTTGTTTATTTCTGTCTGTATTTATTTGTCACAAGATGTGTGCTTTTTATATTGTTTGTCATTGTTTGTTGGACTTGCACCATTCACAGATGTACTTGTTACACTTTCATATTTCACTTTTTTATTGTACTGGTATAATGACAATAAAGGCATTATTCCTAAAACCTGAACTATATGGTCAGAGGGAGTAAATAAATGAATATCTGAATCAAACTAGAATAGATCAGAAGCAAATGGCTTCTTCCAATATACAAATTGGACAATAAAAGGGATTTCCATAGAAAGTATGCCTGAATATACTGGATTTTAATTGATTAAGCAAAGTAACTTAGACTCAAGATGTGTTGAAAAATTATTTTCTTCAGAAAAAAATTGAACAGTCTTCCCTCTCCACAAGAGTAAGCACTTTAAATCAAAAGCAAACATCTACTGCAAAGGTATTTAAATTCTTACATATTTTGAACATTGCCTCAACATTTGAGTCTTAAAAATTTTGTGCGATGGTAGAAGCTTAGGAATAATACTCTTTCATGTGATCTATTAATCATATTGCTTTACAAGTTTGTAGTACACCAGTGCTATATTATTTTTTATTTTTTGTTATTCTCATAGAGTGAATAACATATTTATCATGACCGTGCAGAAGCAAGTCAAACATCTGGACTAATAAAGATCAATAAAGATAGATAGAAACTTCTGATATCTTAAAGATAATTAGCAATGTAATCAATTTAAATTACAAAATATAGAACAACAATGTAAAATTCAAAGGAAATCAAAAGATGTTATTATTCTTTCTTTGGTTTCATTAACAACGTTTTAGCCAAAATACAGAACATGTACATGTATTTGTTGTATTTTGAGCAAGGATATCTGACATACGCATTATGCAACATGAGTAAAGAGATTTTTTTCGCAGAGGTTCCGATATTGTTTGCTATTTGTTAAGAGTTAATCCCCATAGAAGTATTTTGTGTCTGTTTTCAATAAAAACATGAAATTACAAATAACAGGGGATAGCTAAGAGAAAAAAAATATTCTTGAGGGAAGTATTTCTATAAGATGCATCCACAGTTTTTTCATAGATTGTCTGCACATAGTCAAGAATTGTTTGATAGTCAGTCAGTGAGTGAATCAAGGGTAAGTAAATAAATTTAAACTGACTTTTCTGAATATATTAAAATACTAATTTACACCTAAAACCATCATTTTTACAGTGTCTACCACACAAACTACAAGGGTATAAATTTATAGAGAGCTACATCAGATAGTCTACATTTTTAAATATTGTTAAACAATCTTATAACAATAATAATACATTTTTTATGTAATGCAGTCTAAATTCTACATATTGTTAAACAACCTTAAATCATTTTATTTATGTAAAAGGTATTGAAGGTGTTTCATACAATAAAACAGTAATAAGATTAAAATGAAAGGAAAAAATAATACATGCCATTAAATTAAAATGGGACAATTTTAAGGAATAAGAGCAATGTTAATCAAGAGCAGTACTAATTAAAGTTTTAGTGTTATTTTAAAAAAGTGCCAAGGTTGTCAATGCTTCTCACATTTTCTGTTAAAGAATTCCAAAACTTAAGGAGACAACAGCAAAAAGATGACTAGCTGAATTTTAGCCTTTTATTCTAGGAATAACCTCCAAACTGTTCGATATTCTGAGTAGTCTTGTACCTGACAATGAAGTCCCTAAGGTGGACAGGAGCAAAACTAATAAAAAGTATGTTTAAATCAATTTTAAAACTGAAAGGTGGACAATAGAGGGATTGAGAACAGGAAATATGTCTTATTATGTAATATGGGTTAAGATTCCACTGCAATTTTCTGGACTATCTCAATTAGTCTGGTAGTGCACCATGGGAAGCCAGCAAAAAGAACAATGCAATAATCTAGTGTAGGGTTCGTTTAACTTTTTTTTTTCTCATGACTCATTCTTACCCTTTAGTAGAATCTTTGAAACTGTGAAAGAAAAATTAACTGCTTGAAAGCTACTTAGGGTTAATAGCTGACAAAGCCATTTTGCTATAACAGCAGTTTATTCATACAGGCGTCTGTCATAAGACAGGGTGCTGTAAGCTGACCTAGGAAAATTTCCAGTTTCTTAGGAAGGTGTCTATTTGACACAAGAAAGCTAACCTTTTCTTCTTTAGGGTCTATCTGACAAGTGAATAAAAAATAAGAACAGATGGCCCATTAGCGTAATAAAATAAAATGCTTAAGTAAAAGATATTATGTTTTTTTTACTAAATAAGGGGAAGGGGGAGGAAGAAGAAATTATAAAAAGCCAATAGAAAAAAATGTAACTTTGCTCTTCTGCCATGCAACGTAGAATCCAGGTACTCATCTGTGACTGAATAAAAATCGAATTGATTGAACTATTCCTGTCTTCCTCGGGGGGTTTTCTACCACAACACCCATGAGAATCACCATCAATCTACTAATCATTAGTGCTGGGGTTAGGATTGATTAATTGCTGCCAACTGTTAGAGCAGGGAGAGTTTTCTCCTTCTTGAAGAATCACCACCAGTCGTTACAGTAGAGGTGAGGGTCCATCTTGGAGAAAAGAGAAGAGCGATGTTGATTGCTTGAACAAGCCACGGCGACCCACTGCAACACACTTCGAAAACCTTATGTGACCCATTCCCGTTAAACACAACAGTGACTCACAACCCATGTTAGGATGCGACCTATAGTTTAAGAAATTCTGATCTATTCTGCTATTAACACATTTCTAACAGTAAGTAAAAGGTATGACATAAAGCACTTTATGAACTTTACATAAGCAACAAAAAGTACTGTTTTACAGAGAGTACCAATGTAACACTTAAAATTAAAATTAAGAACTTTTAGAATCTTAGCAAGATTTTAGCTTCCAGAGGACAAACACATCAAAACAAGACTGTGATCTTAAACTCTGACCTCCTTTGTAATAAATAGAAGCTCAGTCTTGTTGGAGTTTGGATGTGTCAAAATGTTTTACAATTAATGGTTTGTAGGAGCAGTATGGTAAAAAAGAAATTAAGTTGGTAAGGAGACAGCGATAGGTATAGCTGATTGTCATTATCTTATAGATAAAAAGAAACATTAAACCTGCTAATAACAGCTAGTGGAAGCACACATACTGTAAATTAAATAGCAATGAGCCCAGAACTGATCCATAGAGGACTTTACAGAACAAAGAAGGACTAAGACAAAAAGGATACCTGAATCTTTATTTACTCTGACATCATTCAAGACCATCAGGAGATTGTTCTCTGTACTATGAAAGTTCTGAACCCAAACTGGACTTTTTCATTAATACTACATAAATTAAGATGATGATTAAAATCAGGAAATCTCTGTGTTCTCAATCATTTTGCCAAAGAAGGAAGATTAAAAATAGGCCTTTGATTGTGCTACTTCAGTAGCTGTTTAACTATAGTGGTTTGAAGACATTTAGGAAAGATTCCCAGTTGCAGTGACTGATTAAAAATGTTAAGAATGTCTGCTGAAAGGAAAGTGAAAACTTGCTTGAAAAAAATGGTGGTTATGAGATCAAGAGGGCAACTAGAAGAAATCAAAAGTGAAATTTAATGAGTGTTGGCATATCAATTATAAAGAAGCTGCTCAAATTACGTGTAGCAACCATAGTAATGGAAAGAAATGAATTCAGAGTTTGGAGAGCAAGGTTTCATGATATTATCTTTAATGGAGGTGATCTTATTATTGAAAAATTCAGCAAACCCATCACACTTCTCATCAGAGATGGTTTCAAAAGAAACAGAAAACAGAGTATTGACTAGTTTCTCAATAGCAGGAAAGAGACACCTGGGATTGTCTTTTTACATGCTTCATTTCACTGTTAAGTACTTGGAAATTTTCTTGTAAATGTTACAATGTGCTTTTTTTTGCATTTACTTATTTGTCTGACACCTTTATCCAAGATGACTTAAAACAAGATTTATGGACAACTGGTTACATTTCTTTTGGTTTTACACAGGTGGGTCAAGTGACTTGCTCATTATCACACAGTGTCAGTAGTGGTATTTGAACCCACAGTCTCAGGATTTGCAGTCCAAAGCCTTAACCACTACACCATACTGCCCAGTAAGAGTACAGGCTGTTCCCTGACCAGAAATTGAACTGAAGCCATGGCAGTGAGAGCGGCAAATCCTGTTCACTAGATCACCACCTCCTTTGCATTCAAATTTTGTTGTTAAAATCATCAGAAAAAAACTCTTGGACTTACAAAGTTCAGCATATGGACCCTGGGCCTGTTCCCACCTACTGCCTTTAGTTTGGAGTTTGTATGTTCTCTTTATGTTCACATAGGTTTCCTTCCATAGTCAGCAGACATAGATAATTTGACAGGCATGTTTAAACTAGGATAAAGTGAGTGGTGTTGTGTGTACAGTAATCCCTCGCTACTTCGCGGTTCACTTTTCGCGGATTCACAACTTCGCGGGTTTTTAAATACAAGTGATTGCCCGCCTATCGCGGAAGTTATGTTCCAGACCCATCAGCAACAGGAGAAAATCCGCGATATAGAAAGACCATATACATCCGGGGTACTCAATAGGCGGACTCCGGTCCGCATCTGGACCCAAATACGGTTAAATCTGGACCGACGCCAAAACAAACATGCAAATTTAATCATAATCCAAATGAGTTCTCAATGAAGTGCACAATTGTGATTCCGCGCGATATATCTTTGAGGTTTCTACTCGGTTTGGTTGCTTCATCTATGTCCAATCACAGCAGCTGTAACAGTATCGTCATAGCAACATTCCCACTACTCCCCGCCTCCCCCTCAATACTCGCTCGCTCGCTCATTCACGGCAGCCAGATTTATGTACCGGTCACGTGCTCTGGGTCAGGCCGGTGAACAGGCAGTCTCATCACTCGCAGGCAGTGCAAATTTCGATAACTGAATTTTTTTTTTGCTGACTGAAAGTGAAGATGGCTGGCTCAAGACAGTACATTGATAAGAAAAGAAAAGTTGATTTTGAAAACCGCGAATTTAAGAGTGAGTGGACAGAAAAATATGCGTTCGTGCTCCCCGTGGGAAGCAGAAAACCAATGTGTTTAATCTGCAACAAGACGGTAGCAATTATCAAAAGTGGTAATGTGAAACGCCATTATGAAACCAAGCATGCACATTTCAAACAAAATTACCCTCAGAACTCAGAGGTAAGGACCATAAAAATAAACCAGCTGAAATCATCATATGAAGCTACAAGCAGTGTAATAGTTAGATCAGCCACACAACAGGAACGGGCAACAGAAGCCTCACTAAGAGTAGCATGGGTCCTGGGAAAAAACAAGAAACCCTTCTCTGATGCTGAAGTAGTCAAAGAGTGTATGAGTGAAGTGGTGACTGCTCTGTTTGAAGGGACTCAAAAGGATGAAATAATCCAGAAAATAAACCAAATACCCTGTTCTGATTCCACTGCTGCAAGAACGAGCTGAAATACTCGCTGATGATTTGCTTGAACAACTTAGTTCTGCTATAAAAAAAGCCAAATTCATTTCATTGGCTGTGGATGAATCCACAGATATCATGGACAATGCACAACTCGTGGTCTTTGTCAGATTTTTTGATGAAGAAAAGGGAGAATTTCATGAAGATGTTTTGGGTCTCACAAACCTCCATGGACACACAAGGGGGGATGATATCTATGAAGCAGTGACACAGATGCTTAGAGACAGAGCGATAGACCTGAAGCATGTTGTTTCCATTGCTACTGATGGCGCACCATGTATGATTGGGAAAGAGAGGGGATTAGTGTCACGCTTGAGAACTCACCACCCTGACCTCATGGCATACCACTGCATAATTCACCAGATGGTTTTGTGTACCAGCCTTGGAGAAAGGTACTCAGAAGTCATGACAACAGTCATGAAACTAGTCAATTATCTGAGAGCATCCTCTGCTTTGCAACATCGTTTATTGCACTCATTTCTAATAGAGGTGAATGCAACATTTGATGATTTGCTCCTTCACAACAATGTCCGGTGGCTTAGTAAAGGCAAGGTACTGGAGCGTTTTTGGGCACTGCGGAAAGAGCTGGAGACATTTCTGTTGGATCAGAAGAGTGCAAAAGCCAAACCGTTTGTGGATTTCATGAAGAATGACGAGAAAATGGAAATTGTTGCTTTTCTAACGGACATTACTTCCCATCTTAATGACCTTAATATGAAGCTCCAAGGCAAAAACAGCACAGTGTATGACCTCATGTTAGCTGTCCGTGCTTTCCAGAGGAAGCTGGAGGTGTTCAAATGTGACTTACAGCAGGACCTGCTTCACTTCCCAAGACTTTTGGATCAGACTGCAGGAAAACATCACCATCACAATTATGCTGAATTCCTGGACAAGCTGATTAAAAATTTCCAAACTCGCTTTGAAGATTTCCCTTTGGGAAAACAAGTCTTGCTGTGCATCGAAAATCCATTTCTTGTCAAAAATATTGCAGAATTCTCAAATGAAGCCACAAAAGTCTTCCAATGGGCCAGTGCTGCTTCTCTGCAAACAGAGTTAATTGAGCTACAAGAAAACCTAGCACTGCAGGAATCTCACTGTGACCTTGTCACCTTCTGGACAAAGATGGTTACTGCGGCAGGTGTTCCTCTCCTGCAGAAGATGGCCCTTCAAATTCTTACAATGTTTCCCTCAACGTACTGCTGTGAATCTGCCTTTTCCACTATGAACATGGTGAAAAACACATACCGCAACACCCTCACCAATGAACATTTACATCAGTGCCTCCGCCTTGCCCTCACACCTTTTATGCCCAAGTTCAAACAACTGGTGGCACAAAGAAGGTGTCACCTTTCACACTAAAAGGCCTACCATGTCATTTTTTTGTGTATAGTTCTAAAGTTTGGGGATTGCCTTTTTTTGGAGTTCTCTACTTGGAATTTGACCGTCACTTTTCCGGACCTCAGACTGAATGGAAATTTAGTAAGTGGACCTTTCAAATTTATATTTGAGTAGCCCTGATATAAATAAACATTTTTATAGTTTAAGCCTTAAAATACCCATCCCACATGCTTTAAACACATGTAAACTTATAAAACACACTTTGTTAACACATATGATATGTGGATGTCCGGCTAAGGATATGAGTAACATCTCACTATTATAAAACATTTTAACTTCACGCAAGACAAGACAGTGCGACAGGAAAATACAAGGCTTTAAAATTATTGACACGCAGAGCGACAAGCAGCACAAAGTCCACTTCTCCTTAGCGTTCATTCAGCTCCCCACCCCCTTGACAATGCGAAGTGGCAGGAGCCTACTGCGCCTCCGGGGAGGGGGGGGGTTTGAGCGAACGTGCGTTCAGCCCTCACACACCCCCACTCCTCCTGATCCTTCCAAACACGCAGAGCGACAAGCAGGCATTTTGGCAGAAGCAGCACAAAGTCCATTTCTGCTCAGCGTGAGTTCAGCTGCCCCCCTTCACAAAGCGAGTGCAGACACATCTACGTCTGACCGCTGCGTGCAGTGTGCAGTGTTGGTCTGCTGTGTTTAAGAATGTAGAAAGTGTTTAAGAGCATAGGAAGTGTTTATAAGAGTGTGGGAAAGGTTAACAAGAGAGTGAGAAAGGTTTATAAGAGTGTGGGAAGGGTTTATAAAGCCTTAAAATATGTATAAATAATAAAATAAATATAGGTCGCTACTTCACGGATTTTCACCTATCGCGGGGGCTCTGGAACGTAACCCCCTCGATAGGTGAGGGATTACTGTATTAGCATTTCCTCTAATGGACTGGTATACATGTGATGTTTTGGTGATTCGACTATATTAATTTATATGTTTCAATGCTATATTCTTCTGTCTTGATCTACACCTTCCTTGTGCTACTTGATTCTGTCTGTACCCTAAATTTACAACCTTTCCTAGGACTTGCTTTATAGCTTGGAATAATTGGAAATGATTAATATGGTCCTGCCTTGTGCCCTGTGTTGGCTGGGATTGGCTCCAGCAGACCCCTGGGACCCTGTGTTCGGATTCAGCAGGTTGGAAATATAATGCTCTTTTTATACTTTTTTTAACATCTGTTTGATATATAAGGTTGATTTTTCCAAAGTATTGTATTTCCAAATAGAAATACTCCAGTTAAGAAATTAGCTTTTTATATATCACGCCAAGAATAGTTGGCTTATTTGTTAATTCACCTATTTTCCTTCATTATATGTTTCCTGACCTTACATTCATGTTTTAACAAAGTAGTGACAGAACCACCTATTTAATTTCATTTTAATTAATATTTATTCCAGTTACCAAATGAGTATTACCATTATCATTGTTTTACACTATTCTTTTAAATCATGTATAATGATTGGTGAACTGCCATGGTTAAAAATGAATGCCAACAGAAAATGTATTCTCCAGTACTGCTGCCAATGTTGCATTACAATGGTTTATTATGAGAACTCATATTTTAACATAACTGTATATAAACTGTATATAGAAATCTGTAGAAGGCATTGCAGCACCCCAAAACACAGACAAAATCTCACCTACACAAGTCTCTGGTTCAAGAAAAGATTTTATTATTCACAAATACCTCTCACAGGCTTCTCTAAAGTTTGCACAAGTGCAATTACAAGCACAATTATTTTTCCTTCTCTCTGTCTCTTCTCTCTCCTCCACTTCTCCTCAGTGAGATTGAGAAGGAGTGGCTTCTTTTATACCAGACCCAAAAATACTCCTGATGCTACCACTTTGCATCTGCGGAACACTTTCTTAGTCAGACGGAACCTCACTAAAATAAGGAAACCTCCTCCCCACAGTTCCCTCTGGTGCCTTCCACCAAACCCAGAAGGGTTTCCCATTAGAACTCTAATATGAGAGACCCAATAAAGGAGAGAGCTGCTGCTACCTGTCATGCTAGGGGAGCACATGACCCCAGGAGGCAATCTTTTTCAACCTTTCTGTACCAAGACGTCCCAGCACCCCGGTCGGGATGCCAGCCAACCTGTTCTCAATGACCACATGTGTGTGTGTGTGTGTGTGTGTCTGTGTGTATATATTGTGACAGATTTGGGGTCCCCGTGACCCCTTGAACCCTCAGACCACACGTCAGACACCAGGTAAAAGTCCAATAATTGAATTTTTATTAATGCACAGTGCACAAAGCACCCTCCTCTCCACAATACTCATACATCTAGACAATAACTAATAATTAAACAATCCTCCACACTCCCAGATACGTTGCCACCCTTCCACCCAGCTCAGCATCTGGGATTTCCCATCGTCCTTTTATATTCCCTGACCCGGAAGTGGTTCCAACCCTACAGTCCATGTGATTCCTTATCACTTCCGGGTCAGATAAAAAGTCCTTTTCTTCATCCCGGAAGCACGTCATTTCCTCTGTCGCTTTGCCTACGACGTACTTCCGGGTTATAGGGCACAAACAACTCTCTGGGCCTCCCTGCAGCGTCATCTGTTGGCCCCTGTGGTATCCAGCAGGGCTGTAAAGGAAAACTCTATCGTCCATGATTCCCTGTTGGCATTCGGGGCACTTCCATGCCGCAGGGAGAGCTCCATCTAGCGGCCTGGGGGTGTTGGCCGGGATTACAGGCCGGCCATATCCCACAATATATATATATATATATATATATAAATAATTAAATGAAATACTTGCAAATGCATATTTATATATAACATATAATGTATACTTTTTATTTATTTATTATACTGTTTTTTCTGTTCTACGAAGACATGCAAGCATGAATTTCATTACACTATGTACACAAGACAATAAACTTAACTTGTTTAAATTTCATATACAATTTCACACTCACACTTATAATAATATGAAAATATTTTTGGTGCTTTTTCTTACATTTAAAGAACTACTTCATGAGCAGCATTAATTCTAAAACATAAAATGAAATATTTATAGATCTGTGAGAAATAATGTAAACAAACTAAAAAGAAAAAAATATTTTTATTTATTTTCCAAATACCAATATTAGAATCTTTATTTAATTTTGATAGCTTGGTATTAGGGTATAGCACAAATGAGGCACAGAAAATCAGAATTGGCATACTTGATTAAGATATGGTATTATAAAAGCATCAGTAAATTTATAGTCTGTTATTCTTTTAAGAGATGTAGTCCACATAATTAGAACGAGTTATTTCATGCTCATATAATTTCATTATAGATTTCTTTGCATAAATTCATTTTTTTAGTTGCCTGAATAATCAGTCTATACAAGAGAGACCAGCAGTGCATCAGATCAGAAATGTAATATGAACATTCTTAGCTTTTGGGTTTAGGTAGTGAAAAACAACATTTCTGGGTCATTGTGTCCTTGAAGTCCTATTTCTAAAGGGATCAGGAATCAACTAGATAAGAAATAGGAAAATAATAACAACAACAAAGAGTCTCCAAAACTCTTCATTCAACTTTCTCAGTGGGTGATATTATGAAACCTGGCATGATACAATTCTCTAGTATCATAGACTCGTTAAGAGAAAACATATTTTTGATAGATAGCTGTATATTCTGAGCCCCACCCTGGTTGTAGTGATTAGAACATGGAGCAATGAGGCAGGAATGCACCAAACATGTCAAGAGGTCATCAGATAATGAAAAATAGAAATCTGAAAAGGCCAAGACCTAGAGAGCAGAGAAGGGAACTTTAAGGGAATAATGCACCTGAAAAATACTTTTGCATCTGTTACCTGCTCTATGTTGTGTGCAGTAATGGCTGAGAAAAATTATGAATCTCATATTTTTTCGAGAATGGAAATAACAAAGTTCCTTACACAGTAGGCTTCTACGGGAACTGATGTAGAACAAACAGCAAAGAATACCAAAACGTCCATGAAAAAAAAACCTCAATTTGTATAATTCACATACCAGATATTCAGTTGTATGGTTACAACATCCCATATTATAATGTATTTTAGCTAAAATATTGCTAAACTACATTTGAAAACTTCTCTCCATCTTTTACATGTGGGCCATTGACTTCCTGTTTTTTGTTTCCTTCTTCCTGAATTACTTTCCTAAACCAGCAAATATAGTTTTAACAATGTAATTTTTCTTTGTATATTTATTTATAAAACTAGGACATATTAATTCCTGAAAATATGTAACTAGGCAATGCAAGGAGCCACAGGTCAGAGAACACATGAGTGATGAGCTAAAGAGACGGAAGGTAGAAGCTGAACTGCAAAGTATCACTTTAAAAGGAAAAAAGTATGATCCAACAGATATTCAAATTGCCAGTTTAATCTCTACATGGTAGAGAGCACTTCTGGACCCCTGTTGTGATGTACTATGAATGTAAAATGGA
The DNA here is from genome assembly GCF_900747795.2 of Erpetoichthys calabaricus. Taxonomy (NCBI): domain Eukaryota; kingdom Metazoa; phylum Chordata; class Cladistia; order Polypteriformes; family Polypteridae; genus Erpetoichthys; species Erpetoichthys calabaricus. The sequence goes on from NC_041394.2 coordinate 297,070,617, forward strand.
AATATAAAATCTAGCGAAGAAGAGGATATACAGACTCAAAATTAAACCATCCCTTTTGACAGTAATGCCTTATATGTCCATAAACATCGCTAGCCACCCCTTCCTTTAAACTGTATTTGATTCCTTTTCCAACTTCAAGGGACACAAAATAAATCAGGGCAGTGGCAACATTATTGTCCTTATCAGATGTACTAAAAATACCTGGATGGTGTTTACTTTTGCCTAGATGTAACCCAAAGAGTCTACTGTGACACAAGAAATTAGAAATTCCTGAATTTTTCGTGATTATCATGTTACCTCTACTAATCAGAGAGAAGACAAAATATAGCACATTATGCCACAGTAGTCCTGAGAAATTTACTAATCAAGCAGTTGAACATTACAATCCAGAAACAGTTCATTAATATACATCTGAACTAAGACATAGTGAGCCTTGTATTATATTAATACTACAATAGCTTCACACTCCTCCCACTCACAAATTGGGTGAACTTCTAGATCTCATTCCCTCACAAATCTGTACATCCACAAATACAACTGTCTTGTTCTCTTCATAGGGCAATATACTGTACATATTTGCTAACGGTAAATTCAGTTGCATGAAATAAAGACAAATACATTGGGTGGAGGGGGGAGTAAAAGAAATTCAAGAAATGGTCACCCTAATCAGTTGATGGTGCTTCTAATGAACTGCACAGTTTGTACATAATTGGCCACTGCATCATCACAGCTGTCTGCTGGGCAGGCAATGAGGCTGCTTCTGCGTCAGTGAGATCACGAGGCAGTTGAATCTCTGGCACAGACACACTGCTGTGGTGGCTGTGAGGTCCAACCCAAACATCTCCATAGTCGCTGTCAGCCTGAAAATATAGAAGACTGATATTAAATGAGTATTTGTATTAAGTCTTTTTCCACAAGTATAAACTCCCAACTGGTTACTCGTTGTTGTTTTGAAGTCTATTGAAAAATGATCAAGAAAATATCTACTGGTTTTAGTTGTCCCCAGTATTTTTATTTGCACATCACACAAAATATCACTACACATATTTCACAAATACAACATATACAACAAAATATATATCAATAAAATCTTTAATGTCCTTATTGATATAAATTAAAGTAGTATGGTTTGCCATTATTGCATACCTCAATACCATGTTGCAATGTTATTCTTTCTTACCTCCAAGATGGCCAAATTGCTGTATGACACAAAAACCAGCCCCCAACCCACCATCCCTGTGCTGGCTTTCTTGAACATCCTGATTTAACTGAGTACAATTTAACAGAAAGACTATTATCTACTAAATGAGAGGGGTGTTTCAACTTTCAAATTGCACCACCTTTTACTTTTTTTTCGTAAAGATGTTTTAAGTCTTGCAGCTATGGGTGGTACAATTTGGATACACAGTATAATTTCTTTATCAACTATATATATTCTGAGAGTGTAAGATCTGCCCTTCAAAAAGACACACAGGCCGTGGGTCTTCAATAATAGTACTTACGCTAGTGATACCTATTTGAAAACAGTAAATGCGGAGAAAATACCCTGTTGTTTGTACTGCTTCAAAGCAGTACAACTAGAAACTAGTAATTCTTAAAATATACCTTGTAGATATTTTTACAACACTTTTTTCTGGGTGTTCCTGAGACATTCACAGACACTATAGTGTTTGGTAGCTTAGACCAACACCTCTGGAAATAAGAATAACAGAATTTTGCAACTTATTTTGCTGCAACAGATTTTTACAATGTAACTAATTCTCTGGGTGTAAAAATTCTGAAAGAAAAATGTCTGATGTTAATTTTGACAGCATGAATATTGAGTGAGAGATGATGAAGTTATAGCAAGATAAATCAAAGTAGCAGAAAACTACAAACAAAAATGAGGCTGAGTTTAATGGGTTAAGTAAACATAGATACGCCATTGTGTGAAAGTTGGCTAAAGTTATGAAAAATGTATAATGTCCTAAACTGGACAGCACAATACTTTCAACTAAAGCATGTGTATATTGGTAGTCTACCTGCTACTCGCTGAGTAGACTTCCCTCAGCTTGCTAGAAGTAAGATGTAAGAGTGATGTAAGATATCATTTTTGTCATTGTACAATACAATAAAATATCATTTGTGTCTAGTAGACATTTGGCTACAAGAAGCACAAATTTAAAAGTTGACTACGCTCCCAGTCACAGCTCTTAGCCAACACTTGCTAATCTTGTCTTATTTGAGCTTTGCTGAATTTAGCTTTCACGTCTGTTCTACAGATGACCTTCATTTGTATAAACCAGCATGTCCCATTTCTCCATACAAGCACTGTGGCAAAATAGTGGGTGTGAAGCATTAGAATGTCCCACTTGCAAGACCATTATTAATGATAAATATCAACAAATAAAAAGCAATTTCAGCATTTTTGTTTTCACCAACATCATCAAACTTAAATTAAATCCAGTGAGGTATTTTTCAATTTTTGGAGTACTTGGTTTTTTTATTGTGGATGTTTTTTACCAATAACATTGATATATCTAAGTGTTCTTTCTTAGCAGATACCTTCTGGTACAAAATTTAAGCATTTTAGCTAAACAGGAAATAGTTTTTTGTTGATGAGTTTGTGAGTGAGTGAGTGAGTCCTTCAATCCAGAGTTCTGCTGCAATCTCTTTTACACCAACACCACCAAGAAATGAATGTAGCAAGTTCAAAAATAAGCAGCTCAGGTAAACTAATACTATATAATATTAGCCCCTGATTAAAAAAAGAAAGAAAATAAAAATAATATTGCATATACAAAAATATTTAGTTAGTTATATAGTATTTCAAGATAAATAACACTGGGATCTTTTTGTGCCCTGTTGTCTGCATGATCAATTCATTCATCTGCAATATTGGCAAGTGGCTGTCCTCCATCTTTAGTCTGCTATTTGGCAATTCAGAGCACTACATACAGAAAACCATTGGGTATGAAGAGATAATTAAGTTGGCTTGTAGTAGAACATAGGAAAGCACAGTTTCACCATTATATCACTAGTACTAGGGTGTTGTACCGTGTTAGCCATTATGAATGTAGAGAAAAGCCAAGCAAAATGACACCTTTTATTGGCTAGCTAAAAAGATTACAATATGCAAGCTTTCGAGGCAACTCAGGCCATTGCTTGCCTTCTCTCAGTATGGGATAATTTTGCAATCTTAGTACCATCTCTACAGTAACAGCTTAAACATGTGAAAAATTAGGTGATATAATACTAGAGAAAAGCCAAGCAAAATGACACCTTTTATTGGCTAGCTAAAAAGATTACAATATGCAAGCTTTCGAGGCAACTCAGGCCCCTTCTTCAGGCAAGATGTAATAGAGAAACTGGAGCTCCCAGTGTTTATATACACACTAGGACATCATAACAACATTGGAAATCCTTTAAGTGAGACTTTTGCTTGACTTCTCACTACATTCATAATGGCTAACACGGTACAACATCCTAGTACTACCTATACCGAGGCAAAGAATTAGTTTCTCCATGGAACATTTATGTATCCTCCATAACTTCTACCTTCATTCTCTCATACTTTGTCTAAATGGGGCAGTTCCAGAGACTGAAACATGGGTATACTATGTACTCACCAGGTTCTCTTCTGGTAAAAAGTTTATATTTGGTAGTAGGAGAGAAAAGACAATCCATTCTTGTCAGGGGAGGAATACCAAGCCACTGGTTTAGATACTTAGATGACACTTAGATTAAGAAGATTAAGACCCAAGGAAATATCAGCCGTCACATACCACACCATCAAAGGATAAAAACTCACCCAAGAAGATGTGCATTGTATAGACCTAGAAATGGTGACAGCTGAATATTAAAGTGCACCAGTAACCAACTCATACAGACAAATTCCTGAGGCTTGATTCCCACAATTTCTTGGACTACAAACCAAAGGTAATGAGAACCTTGTTCCTCTGAGTGGAGGACACCACAGCAAGGAACAAAGATAGCGCATGTCATGGAAGCTCTAAGTGCATGCAGATACTGTTATACTATGTGTTTTTATTTAATGTCACCGTTCTCTGTGCCCACTGTTATGGATTCATTCATACAGGCAGACCAAGTATAGGTACACAGGGGCACAGCAGCAGCATTTAGAATTGCCGAGCCAAGCACAGGACTAGATAGCCACAGACAACTGGAGAATTGAATAGTCAGCCTAAAGACAAACTAGTGTATATTTCTGTCTTCTGTCAGCACACAAACCTTTCCTTGTTGGGAGAATGGGAACTGTATATGGGCATTGTGCTATTCATGTATGTTTGAAGGTGGGGTTTGAGTACTGTCCTGTCCTTGTTTGGATCGAAGCCAAGAGCCTGCACATGGACCAACCTGTATTTAAGAATGGACACCTACGGCCAACACTTTGAAGCTTCCAGGCGGAAGAGTATGTCTTCCGTCCGAGGCCGAGCAGAAGATTATGTCTTCTGTCCGGCTAAAATCCTTTCAGCGTGGCAACGAAAAATGACGGACTGCACAGATCAAGAGTCCCACTGCTTGATATGTCTGTCATAAGCTTCCCATTTGTAATGCCGCGTGAAACCGTCAATAAAGAGCTAGAATTATCCTAACTTGTCGTGTAAGCTTGTAACCGTCATTTTGCATGCTGGGTGGGATAATACTTTTTTATTTAAATTCAGGTATTAAAACACCGCAATTGAAAAGAACACATTTCCAGAGAGCTAATGCCTCTTAAGGAAACAAATTGGCGTAGTCGGCAGGTTTGTGGCTAAATTAATAACCGTATATTATTATTTATACTATCCATCCATCCATCCATTTTCCAACCCACTGAATCCGAACACAGGGTCACGGGGGTCTGCTGGAGCCAATCCCAGCCAACACAGGGCACAAGGCAGGAACCAATCCCGGGCAGGGTGCCAACCCACCGCAGGACACACACAAACACACCCACACACCAAGCACACACTAGGGCCAATTTAGAATTGCCAATCCACCTAACCTGCATGTCATTGGACTGTGGGGGGAAACTGGAGCGCCCGGAGGAAACCCACGCAGACACGGGGAGAACATGCAAACTCCACGCAGGGAGGACGCGGGACGCGAACCCAGGTCCCCAGGTCTCCCAACTGCGAGGCAGCAGCGCTACCCACTGCACCACCGTGCCGCCCTATTTATACTATATTATATATATATATATATATATATATATATATATATATATATATATATATATATATATATATATATATATATATATATATATAAATATATAAAATATGCTTCTGATAATGACGGCAATGAAGTGTTCGGTCAAAATATATTGAATATATTTGAAGGTTTAGTCGCATGCTCAGACATGGAGGCCCTGACCGAGTAAAGATGCCAGACCCTAATTGGAATGGGGATATTACGAATTAATAGTAATCATAATTAATCCCAGCAAAAGACAAGAGGCGGTCTTGTTCCGGGTCCCAGGCAAACAAAAGATAGCTGCCAATGACTTATGGTAGCGTCTGTTAAACTATACCATGTAGGTTGGAATTTTAAGTCTAACGCATGCGTATAAAGTGTGGGATTGAACTGGAATAAACAGTAACAACAGTTTTAAACTTACAGCACGAGACTGGTTGTCCGGAATAAAATGAAACGGCACCCGCGTGGACAACATAGATTATTTAACTGCCATACAATGTCCAAAACCTGCCTGAAAACTAAATGCCATGTTGGGGAACACTTATTTAAATAAGTTGCATCGTTTAGCCATTAGAAACAATATTTTGAAAAAAGCAATAAAGAGCTGTGTGTTAAGATATGATGCAGATAGGCATGCCGGTACTTACTTTGTATGATGAATCAATTTCTTATCTAGAAGATCTGTAAGTTGATGACTTACAGATGAACGGTAAAAATGCTGATAAAATCCATAACGGCTCGATCACGCTCGCTAAAATAAATTGTAGAAATCTTTAATGGCATGATAGAAATCCAATGCACACGGTTCGTCCTGGTGTTAAAACGCAGTGAGTGACCTGGGCAGCTGTTTTTATCACTCTGCCTTACAGGTTAAAGGTTAAAGGTCATAGGTTTTTGGCAACTCCCTATTTATAATGGTACTGCAAAAGAATCATGCTGTGTGTTTAAACACACAGAAAATTATTGAAATCGCCTTTTAAATATAGCTTAAATTACGAATCTACGTTATAAGCTAGTGTTTAAAAAGAAACTGTAATGCAAAGAGCTCTAACTAAAAATTGGAAAAGATAATTATTGATTTGTGTAATTGGTTTAGCGCAAATGAATGTCTCCACTTTTGTTTAAGGCTTATAAACATGCAAAATACTTTTCCTTTTAAACCCTGATCAAGTTTAAAGGAAAAATACTCTTTTAATCATATTACATGAGAAGGGAGACAAGTTCTTGCGATAAGCAGCATGTGCCTGAGTGTGCATGAATGGAAGTTGTGTATTTTAGGTACTATAATGGAAGAGCATGGTGGTGCAGTTGTAAGCACACTTGATACGAATAATGGTTCAAGCACGTATGTTTTCCTTGTTAAGTCAGAATGTTCTTTGTGACCGCGTAATGGGAATGCTTTCTTGTTGATGGGAATGCTTTATTGTTGTGGAATTGTGCTGCGTGATTTCCCAAGTGGATTGTCCTTGTTGCCGCCGGAATTTATGGCTCGCCATGGAAAATTAATGTTTTCCTCGCTGCCGCTGGGCTAAAAATTTCGCCATGGACTTTGTCATGATCTGGAACATAGCGTACATGAAACTAAGGTAAGATGAATTCCTAATTTAATGTTTGCGGCCTGAGAAATTGTTTTAATAAGCATGAAGGAAAAGACACGCGTTTAAGTGTGTTGCATGGTGAAACCTTAAAGAAAAAAAAAGGCACAACCTCGAATGAATGAAATGCAATTATAAAAGAGAACACGAGTATGTGAAGATATTTGAAAGAATGAAGCGATTGCCAAATACTGTATGTTGAAATGACTGAAATGAGTGAAGGCTGATTGTTTGTGAACAGCTGCTTTCCCCAGTGTGCTGAATGTTGTTTGAAGAACCTCTGTTTAGCCAAGTAATTTTACTTGGGCATGAAGTGGGATTTAGAATCTAGCAAAGAAAAGAAGAAGAAGAAATTATTCTTATTCAGAGTCTGGGTAGCAAATGCGTATTTATGTCATTTGTCAGTATGTGTTTCTATGTGTGTCAGCTGACTAATTAATAATGTGAAAGAAACCCTAATAGATGGGAGACGTCCCATATAATAATATAATAATAATATAATAATTGTTATAGTAATCGGGAATCGTATTCAAATTTAATTGTTCTAGTAATACATGTACTGTCTAAAAATGTTAGCAAGTAATAAAGTGATCATGACTGATAATGCAGTCTGTGCTTAGGTAGTGACGCCTGGAATGTCTTGAAGCCTACAAACAGATGCAGGTTTAAATATAAGATGACCTATGCCCTTGCAAGGCAAAAAGACAGCCAGCCACACAGTCAGTTAAAGAATTAAGACTTTAAACATTTTACAAAATCTGAATAAAGTATTATAAGCATAAAGTTTTATATATAACTTCAAGCCTATAGATGTTGTTTTTCCTACAGATTTATCAAAACCTGTGGCTAACGGATGAAAACAAATTATTTTGTTTTTTTTTTCTATACAAGCTGCAAGAAATAGCTTAATAGCAGTTTTGGGCAGAGAAATTAGAAATAATCCAATCAAAGGGCGGTGAATGTTTATCAATCATAGATTAATGAACAGCAGTTATTGGAATTATTTTCCTTGCATGCTGATTAGTGCAAGTGTTATCATGTATAATAAAATGTTTAAATGAAAAATACAAAGGTTAAAAATGTTCCTATTTTTAAAACTAGACTGATTTATTTCTCTAGTTTTCATATAAAAACAGTATAAAAGATTTACATATTTTGATGTATAACAAATGATTATTATTATCACTTCAGTAATTACAAAATGTATTAGAACTGCATACATGTATTAAGTTGTCTCTGTGAGTGATTAATTTTATGAAGATTTGTTATTATATCAATATCTTAAGGTTAAATGCTTAGTGATAATGCACTTAGCTAAATAGAATATTTAGTTATACATTAGAACCTATGAACTGTGCTGTTGTAATATTTTAAAGACCTTTAAAAGATTTCTTTTGATAAGCTACAGTTTGATCTATGGTATTAGACATTGTAAGATTTTTGTTTAGACAAAAATGAAAACACTCAAAGTACAACTATGTAACATCCTGTAATGTATAGCTGATGTTTTAATTTTGATTAGTGTATTATTCTATTGAAGAAACATTTTTCATTAGCCTAGTAAATGTAATAATTTGTCATATTTAAATTATATCTAACTGTTATTTATGATATGAGACTGAGAACTACCGGTCTAGAATTGTCATTAATAGTGCTGCATTATATTATACATATGATTGATAAAGAATTGTTTTATGTTATGTATTTGCTATACCTTGTCACCCTTCTTTTAGTAGTAGCCTAGCAAGTATTTTAGTTTTGGCCACTCAATTTAATGGTGCCAAAAGTCTCTCCAAGCCAGTGGTAAAAGTTCTATATATGACGAGAAGGTGGTGTTATACGAAATGAAGATTTTAAAAAGACTGCACTGATGATTCTTGACCCATACCTCATAATAGCTGGTGAAGAAATGACTTGCTTGTCCAGACTGGAAGGAGTGCAGGAGCAAAGAAAGATTGTAAGTCCAGCTGGGAAAATCTGAAGCCATGCTGTGTGCAGACATTTTTGCTGCAAAAGTTATATGGACTCTAACAGAAACAGACTGTTAAACATGCCATTGAAGTGAGATGACAGCTGTTGAAGGCTCCCATGAATGAATGCTGAATCCAAGGCAAGCCTAGGGGGAAGAGTTCCTTTGCTAAAAATGGACAAGTCACCATGTGTGCATCTCATGAGATCTCTAATGGCAACAGGACTGTTTAATTTTTTTATTTCCAGCAATGGTAAAAGACTTTAGATTCCTGAAGCAGTCATACTTCATACAGAACCTGCAAAGTCACCAAGCAAAAGACTTTATCTACAAACCACTGGGCTGGATAAGGCATGAATATAGAAAGTTTAGGAATAGACTTGAAAATGTTATAAGAGGGGCTCAAAGGTATGAGGATATGCATAATTAACCACCAATAATGTTTAAATTGTAAATTGAATGGGAATAGAACATCCAATAGTGAAGTTGGGGAGGATATAATGTACAATTATGCAATAATACTAGTTTAAGAACAAGTAATAATTATAGCAATCGATCTAGAATAGCATCTGAGTTATGTTACAACTATTATAACTTATAACAAGGGATCAGACACCAAAGGGTGGGGTACATATAGCAACATACTGAATTTAGAAATGTTATGAGTACCAAAGAATAGTGAAATCCATTAAGATGATATATAGAATTATAATATCTGATGCTATGATACAACTGATGAAATATACTGATCACTATATAGTAACACCATGTTAAATGTAACTGTTTGTCCAAATGTACTGTAACTTGTCATTGTTAAGAGTTACGCTGGTATTAGATGAACGGTACAGAAGTTTTAGTGGTATTACACCTCATATTTCCACAAATGATTTTGAAATGTCTACAATGTAAAGAGGGATCTAGAACCTTTTGATTTGTGGATATGACTGTCAAGTATTGTTTTTGTCACAGATCCAGTGACAAAGGGTGGCGTGTTATACTATGTGTTTTTATTTAATGGCACCGTTCTCTGTGCCCACTGTTATGGATTCATTCATACAGGCAGACCAAGTATAGGTACACAGGGGCACAGCAGCAGCATTTAGAATTGCCGAGCCAAGCACAGGACTAGATAGCCACAGACAACTGGAGAATTGAATAGTCAGCCTAAAGACAGACTAGTGTATATTTCTGTCTTCTGTCAGCACAGAAACCTTTCCTTGTTGGGTGAATGGGAACTGTATATGGGCATTGTGCTATTCATGTATGTTTGAAGGTGGGGTTTGAGTACTGTCCTGTCCTTGTTTGGATCTGAGCCAAGAGCCTGCACATGGACCAACCTGTATTTAAGAATGGACACCTACGGCCAACACTTTGAAGCTTCCAGGCGGAAGAGTATGTCTTCCGTCCGAGGCCGAGCAGAAGATTATGTCTTCTGTCCGGCTAAAATCCTTTCAGCGTGGCAACGTAAAATGACGGACTGCACAGATCAAGAGTCCCACTGCTTGATATGTCTGTCATAAGCTTCCCGTTTGTAATGCTGCGTGAAACCGTCAATAAAGAGCTAGAATTATCCTAACTTGTCGTGTAAGCTTGTAACCGTCATTTTGCATGCTGGGTGGGATAATACTTTTTTATTTAAATTCAGGTTATTAAAACACCGCAATTGAAAAGAACACATTTCCAGAGAGCTAATGCATCTTATGGAAACAGATACCCAACTAGATATTTGTTAACTCAGCAGTACAAGGAGAGAAGAATACCAGGAGGACAGCATTGCAGACAGAGTCATACTGTAGAATAGTTTAACAGTATATGTTTAGGTTTTTGAAACATCTAAGAAGAAGAATCTCAAACATTGCATTTGACCATTCTACAAATCTAACAATATATTTGTTGAGCAATATATTTTTGTGGTAGATCTTGTGGTAATCTTGGACACTGTAATGAGTGCTGCACAGGGTCATAAAACAGAGCATTTCATTTAGATGTGGCATGTAGTGTCTTTTGTGAGGTGCATCCTAGCACCCCAGTAAAAATGCTGAAGTTACGAAATGGCAATGTTTTGCTAAGCAGCTCAGTTCAATCATTAAGAATTCTGGAATAACAGAAAAAGGTTAAAACAAAGTTGTTCTGTAGTAGAGAACAGAAAACACATAAAAGGCTCTAAATTTTAAAGGTTATTAGAAATGATAAAATATTACATTGTTAATCTGAGAGGCTCAAACCTTTCCATAAGTGATGTTATTTTAAGGTTAAGAGAGCTTAAAATTACAGAAGAACTTCGCTATTGATGGATATGTTGCCTTAAAATGCAGGATAGATAAGTTCAAACCAACACCCAACACTGTGTATAAAATGTTGGCAGGTGAGAGTAGAAGTGTTGATATGGAGACAGTGGAAATGCATAGGCTAATCAAAGTGATGAATATCATGGAATGAGTTATTTCTTATATTTCCTAAGAATATATATATGCATGTATGTATGTTTCTAGCATTATAGTAAAACCTCACAATCCACTGATGTATTACCCATGGATTTGCCTAGTTGCATCTACAAAAGTACAACCAATTTTATGACACCCATGGTCTACTCATGTCGATTCGTGTATACGCACGGTAGAAAAAAATTCTGAGGGGGCCTATCACACATTAGCAATAACAGGTCTGTGATGCCCTTAGATCTCTGGGGGCTATACTTCTACCATACTCAATGGACCAATGTGTGTCTACCCACCTGAGGAAGAATCGTTACTGATCCCCAAGGTGTCTGCTTTACCCAGTCTCTCTCAGCCAGTTCTTCCCACAAGATGGTGCTCTGGCTTAACTAAAGCCCATTTTTCCCATAGGTTCAAGACTTCTTTAGTATCCATGGTTTTAGTATCTCTGGGGTATTTCAGCAACATTACTGCTGCAGACTGACTGTATATACAGTATAGGGTTCAGTATTATATGCAGATTTCACTCATCCGTGGGGGGGGCTTGGAACGTATTCTGTGTGGATATGGGGAGACTATTGCATACATATATATATACGTGTGTGTGTGTGTGTGTGTACTGTATATTTCAACAAATCTTTCTTTAAAAAGTTAAGACTCAATTGCAACATCATTTATCTGGACTTCAAAATGGACATAGATTAAAAAGGCATGGCACTACTTACCCTTCAGTTTTATTACCAGGCTGAAAATAATTACAGTATACTGCACAATTAAATATTGGAAATAAAACAAAACTACATCTTCTTTTATCACCAGTCCAGAGGTTCATCATTAAGTAAAGATATGGAACCTTACTAGAACACATTTTAAACAGGGTAGCTCTTATCTGTTTCCCCCACGCATGATAATTAACTCTGTCAGCCTTCTTTAATCTATGCAGTATTTAATCTATGAATATTGCTAAAGACTGAGACATTTGGAGATTCTAAATTGATAATGTATTTGCATCTTTTGAACTGATATGCTTAATAATAATAATTTTAATAATTTTTTGCATTTATATAGCGCTTTTCTCACTACTCAAAGCGCTTAGCAATTGCAGGTTAAGGGCCTTGTTAAGGGCCCAACAGTGCAGAGTCCATATTGGCATTTACGGGATTCGAACCGGCAACCTTCCGATTGCCAGTGCAGCTCCCTAGCCTCAGAGCCACCACTCCGCTTCAAACTGTGTCTTCAGTGACATATTTTTTTTCTATGTACACATCAAAAACCTTATTGAAAGTAAACCTATTCAACTTTCTCTCTGAGGTGATACTTGCTGTTTTTGGATGAAGATTAAGGCAGCATTTACAGGGTATATTAAAAAAAATCTCTAATAAACTTACCCCTTTAATGGTCTTTTGTTATTCATGTAATGCATTCCACTTCAATATGTGTCTCATTTGAAAATCTCTGAAATGCATCCAGGGTAAGATCCAACCTGTGAGCGATGTTATTAAGCAAGTCCATTGCAGGGTAACATTTTTAGGAATATCCTACTCTTAAACCATTTTGGGTAAAAAATATTTGTATATCCTCCGGATTGCCCATTTGGAGTAACACCAGATAAAATAGTGTGCTATTGTAATGTTCAATACCACACTAATGGCAGAAAGACTTCTGGTAGCTCAACTGGAACAACTCCAATCCACCATCTAGGACTCAGTGGGAAAGAAATATTCTATCGTATCTCAAATTGGAAAAAAAAAAATCTAATTCTTTTAATAAGGATCTGTTCAGAATTTTTTTTAGAACTTGCCAAGAACTCAGTAATGTAATTCTAAAGTAAACATGTTAGGTCTATGCTTAACCTTCTATTTTCTGTTTTACTCTATATAACATATATATAAGTGGACTCTGTAATTGAATAGCTGTCTTCATTGGGGGTGGGATGGGGGCAACTGAGTGCTGAGTTTCATGGATTGATTTCAATACATACTATTGCTCTTGGTATGCTATTATTTGATTGGTTTGTGTTTTATTATTATGTTTTGTTTGCTAAATAAAAATATAAAAGTAAATTATGAATGTCTGAACATATGTATGTTTTCATGGAAGAATGCTACCTTAAACAGATTGGTTTGATTTAAATTATTTAAAACAAAATATAAGCAAACCTCTGACATTAATGAATATGATTCCTTTATATCAAGGAACACATTTATGCTTTTATTGAGGCACACAAATTGACTTGCCACCTGCAATAACATTAATTTATTGATTTCCATATAATATAAAGTATCACCCAACCTACCAAATGCACATATAGTAACTTCAGTACGTTGACTGTAAAGCTCAAAGGGTCTTTTCCATTTTAAATGTAAATATCATTAAAAGTATAGGGTGCTGCTAGTTCATGGAATATATGTGTGGTTGCTAGGATACAATTTGTTTTCATAATCAAGCATTTTGAAAAGAAAAGACTGGAGATGGTTCACAACCAGTACTAACTGCTCCTGTGTTGAGGGAGAAAGTAGGCAGTGAAATGAAAGGATTTGTGATATGCTGACTAGGACAACAAGGTGTTATGAAATCAAAAATAATTTTGTTTAGAATGATAGAAATAAATTCATTTCATAGTGCATGTTAATCAATGTGTTTGAAAGTACTAGTACATCTTGCACAACACAAATACGTCTTCACTTGCTAAACTCAAAATTAACCTTATTGGTATATGGACATTCCCTAATGAAGTAGTCTGTTCGTACTTTTTCTGAAGCAAACCCCAAGGCTGCCAGAACTGTAAAGTGAAATGAGCAATGTGGACTGGGAATGTTCCCCAATAACTACTCTCATGTAGTCCTCCCGTTGAAATAGTCGAACCAAAACATTTCCATATGTCCTCTTCTATGAATACATTAACTCTCTTTCCCTTGTGGGTCATTTCCTCAACTCTGATGAAAGTCCTGGGGCATAGTTGGTCTTCCAAGGTCATGTTTGACTTGGAAAAGAACAGACGCAGTGTTTGGATCTTCTTTGATGCCACTTTTTATGTCCAGTTTCTGCATAACAAAGTCTTAGAAATGACACTTAATTAATGCTTCATCAGTTCATCATCACTGACACACACAGATATGGGGTGTTTGTAGCACTGTACATTATTCTTTGCAATAAACTCTGTTAAACCTTGAAAATGTAGTGATATATCACCAACATATATCTTAAGATGTTTTTAATCAAAATATTGTGAGACTTCTTACACGGCACACATATTCATATACATATATACATATTCTAATCCTAATTAAAACATATGTAAAATGCTTACATTACTATACAATGTAAAGAAGCACTGGTTCTGATATGGTTAAGAAAGATCAGTGTTGAGTCTTCAATCAAATCTCCAAGACATTTGATTAAATTGATATTGCAGATAGTATGGACAAATCCAGCAGTGAGTTATTTAATTTTAATATTATGAGAGTAGATGGGTTCTCAGACAGTGATATTATTTGCACCACCTTCTATTGACCTATTGGCTTCCAAAAACTGAGCTCCTGTCTTGGCATTCATAAATAACTATGCTTCAATATCTGTATCCAAAACAATAAGCTTGACTGCCCTTTCTCTGTACCATATAAAATAGCAGACATGACAGTTGGACAGGTATCATAAACATGACTTCAGTTCTTTTCAGGAGTGTATGTTGCTTATGATTTTCTACAATGTTGATTTCACTGTTCATGACTTTAGTGTTGATAACAGGTTGCTTCTTTTCCCCATGGTTTTAGAAGTTTCAATTTATCTCAGATGTTTGCAGATAAAGAAACTTTCGTCTCTACACTTATAGGTTTTAGGCTTTGGGGGGCATACTCATCTTGTGTTTAAAAGTTTTCATAACTGAAATCCCAGTGCAAAATAAAGGAAATATGGTGTTCCTTTTGTAGTCTAAAATTCATAAGTTAAAGATGTTATTTAGTTTTGCTAGCTATTCACACTTATATTATGAGTGGCCTGAAACATGATGTTAGCCACTTTACCTCATGCTATATGTGAACTTCAGGGCTGGCAAAACTTCAGCTTCATTCAGTGTGTCCTCAACATCACCTAATGACTGTGTTTGGGGTCCCCAGTATAGGCATTGTCCTGCATGTTGTGACTGCTGTAGAGAAGGTGAATGGGTATCTGAGACAACCAGAGTACCAGGGATAAACCCCACAAACATGGGGAGAACATGAAAGCACAGATTATCCTAACAGGGCTATAAGATCAGGATTTTGGCATTGTGAGGTAGCAGTCCTAACTACTGCAGTTGTCCTACAGCTGTTTTGTCTAAAACGTTATTGGACCTCATGGTGGTGCCGTGGATAGTGCTGCTGTCCCACAGACACAACATTATATCGTCATGTATATGATGTGAGATATGGCCGGCCATTTATCCCGGCCAATACCCCCAGGCCGCCAGGTGGAGCCCTCCCTGCAGCATGGAGGTGCCCCGAATGCCAGCAGGGAATTATGGACATTGGAGTTTTCCTTTACAGCCCTACTGGATACCACGGGGGCCGCTAGAAGGCACAGCAGGGAGGAACAACGATTATTTGCCCTACGCCCCGGAAGTACGTCCGAGTCACATGGACAAGAGGAATGACGTGCTTCCGGGGTGAAGAAAAAGGATTTTTATCCTCTGTCACATGGACAGAGAGGGTGAAACACTTCTGGGTCATGGACTATAAAGGACTATGGGAAATCCCAGATGAATGAGCTGAGCTGGGTGGAAGAGTGGCAACGCGTCTGGGAGTGGAGGATTGTTTATTGATTGTATTATTGTAGTGTTTATGAGTATAGTGGAGTGGAGGGTGCTTGGTGCACATTATTATTATAAAATAAATAATAATTGGACTTTTATCTGGTGTCTGGAACAAGGGTTCAAGGGAGCGATAGCGCCCTCTATCTGTTACAATGAATATTATACTAAGTTGCTCCAAACAACATTGTTCCTTGTCACTTTTGATTTTTTAATCAAAGGTTCTAAATTTGAGTGATAATATAGTTTAAGGTGTGAAATGATGGCATGGAGTGATTTTGTTTTATATCTGCCATCCCTATTGAGGGCTTTAATGTGTCTCCACCTCAGTTTTACTTTATCTGTATCTGCTACTATAACCTACTGCATTCCTAAAATTATCTTGACTAGATTCCAAAATTGTATTTCTTTCAGTTTTTTTGGGTGGGGTATATTATCGACTACATTCTGTAGTATAGATATTGTTTCATATGCAGCTACATTTTATTTTTGCACTGTTTACCTTAACTACAGTCTGCACCCTTAATCTATACTAACTGAATTCAATATAACTTCTTTTTGAAATTCTACAAAATGTTAAATAATAGGATGCTTAAAAAAGAGAGAAGGCATTTAGCAAAAGGCAAAAAATTAAATGGAAAATGCATAAAACTGTGAGTTTATATTTATTTGTTAACCTTTAAAAAATAACATAAATTACGATAAAGTAAACCATGCTGAAAACATTTCATAAGATCTTTATAAGACGATTCACAAACAAGGGGAAACAATTTCATCCATTAGCCTCAGTTAGCTTATAAATTAAACTATACCAATATATTTTGCAGACACTTTTGTCAAGATCTGTACTCCAATTACATGACTCTTTAATTGTTCAAGATTCCCATTACTTTTTATGTAAAGAAATGCTTTCTGAGTTCAGTCTTAAATGCTTTTCTTGTTAACTTAAACTGGTGTCTTCAAGAATATGATTCTTTATTCAGTTGAAAGACTTTCAATGGATCAATTTCATTGATGCCTTTAAGTATTTTAAAGATAAGAAACCCATGCTGCCTTCTCTGTTCATTCTCGGAGCCTCATAAAGACAGGCCATTAGTTTTGGGATGGACTTTGTTGTATTGATCTGCACCGATGCTAGTGGTAGTATGTTTCTTTTTGAGGCATATTGACCAGAACTGAACAAAGCACTCCAGATAAGGTCTCTCCAGTGCAGGGATTCTTAACCTGAGGTCCGTGGACCCCTAGGAGGTCCATGGATGGGTTTCAGGGGGTCCATGAGGGTCAGATAAAAATTAACATTTATATTCACTATACAGCCCAGTTCTGTTGATATAGAGTAGATGTAGTAGTAGTAGAAAACATAGTAGTAGTAGATCTGATTTTTTTTGTACAAGATGATTATATTTCATAATTATAATGAGTGGCCATTACTTTTTGCATAAAAAGGAGTATTTATTTCAGATTGTTTACTTTAAAGTTTAACTATACTTTGTGTATGTCATATACGTATGAGACAATCAAATCTTGATGAATAAAGTACATTATATTAATTGCATGCAAAGTTGTGTTTATGTGAATATTTCTGGGCAAGGGGGTTCATAGCTTTCATCAGATTCTTAAAGTGGTCTGTGACTCAAAAGATACACTGGTCTAGTGTATCAATCAATCTCTACATAATGTTCTGTGATTTATATGCAACTGTTTTTACAAGGTAAACTAACATTTTTTTGTCCATTTAATTGCTTCTGCATATTACAAGGACAACGAACATATTGTGTTAAACATAAACCCATCAATCCTTTTCAGAGGTTACTTCCTGTAAGTTTATGTATCCCATCTTGTATAATTAACCAGTGGTGGTTTGTAATGAGGGATGCTGGGGCACTGCCACACCAACATGCTGAAAACATTCCAACTTGTACTTGTTTAATTTCTGTGTGAAAAAAAATTCTGTATGAATACCTATATTTCTTTCTGCACCCCTTACACTCCTATGTTTATTGCTAGCGAATTATTATTGTTTTAGTTTTTTTAAAATTTAATCTGACTGAAAAATCGTAGAAGCACTATGTCATCCTGACATCAATGGTTCACAGTTCACATCCACCTTTAATGTTACGTAACTATAGAAGAGCAAGGGTGACTTTGAGAAGATGACAACTTCAAGCGGAACTTCAGAAATTAAAGAAATTTCATTTATTTCTTTAATGAGACACCTCTTCATATATCATTAACTTAAAGAAAAACGAAGATAAAGGATCTTGGACTGGACTGACCTGACTTAAGAATTCAGCAGCAGGCAAGTAATTGAGGACAAGCTTACACACTGACTTTTTCCAGCTCTTGTTATGATAAACAGTAAGCTATCTATGAATACAGAAAGGGCAGGTCTTTGTGTGTGTGTTACTTGAAAGGGGATCAGTTCCTGAGATTTTTAATAATAATAATAATAATTAATTACATTTATATAGCGCTTTTCTCAGTACTCAAAGCGCTATCCACACAGGGAGGAACCGGGAAGCGAACCCACAATCTTCCACAGTCTCCTTACTGCAAAGCAGCAGCACTACCACTGTGCCACCTGTATTTTTAAATTCCTGATTTTTCAAATACTGCTTTTAGAGTTAATATATGTAAGTGATCACTTCTCCAAACCATGCATTAAAAAGTTTGTGAATACTCTGGTGCCTAAACTTATAATGTAACAACAGCTACCTCAATAAAAAAGGTCCTTCTTTTACTAGGTATTCTACAGCTCTTGCAAATATAAGCATTCAAAATATCCATGATGAGGTAATCACAGAAGCAATTCAATGCTGTGCTAAGTGATTTTATTTCATAAAATAGAATCTAAATATTAATAAAAAAACAAAATGATTTGCATACAACCTGTTAGCATTTCAAAATCAGTATTTGATGCTCTTGTTCCATGCTGCATTGTGCAGCTGCCATTTTTTTTTTCTTTTTCAAATTGTGCACAAATATAGATCTACTCCGGCATTTGAAATTGTGAACAAGCGTGTGTACCTTAGTAACTGGTTGAATGTTAAGAAGGAAAAATAATGACAGTGGCCTTGAGCAATGTTACAATTATATCCACAATATTTTGTTTTGTTTGTGATAATTTTGACAATAAATGGAATTTCTAAAATCCACTGAGATCTCCTGATCCTCTACATCCTCCAATGTCATGTGCATTACTGAGCAGGGCTTTATTAGAGCAGTGTTTCTCAACCTTTAAGTATTTGCGACCCGAGTTTTCATAACAGTTTTAATCGCGCCCCCCTAACGTTTTTTTGAAACCCTAATAAAATGTATTCCTATATTTTTTACTGCTGATACACCGCTACAAGTTTAAAATTTCCCTACGAATAGCAAAATTATGCCACATATGGCAACATTCGTGCCCCCTTTTTTGTTACTTTGGGTGCACCCCACAGTTTGAGAACCGCTGTATTAGAGGATCCCCCTTATATGGCTGCTGATGGTCAAGTTCTATAAACCACTTTATCTAGGTGAAATTTTATTTGCCTACCTAGTTTCATATATGTTCAACCACCAACACATCTCTTGCTATGCTACTAATAATAATAATAATTCTTTATGTAGAGATTTTCTAACTACTCAAAGCACTTTGTGTATAGGCAACATTAAAGTTTGTGTGTTTTTTTTCTTTTCCTTTTTCCTGAGTGATGAAGTGCTGCTTCAGCTTGTATCCCCAGAAATGGCGCCCCTTCCCAAGTTTTTTTCACCAGCCACCACTATAATTAAAGGTTCTTTTTACTGCATGCAGCATTTAGATGCTTTTCTAGCTTTAAGATAAGTATGTTTTGTATCTATTTTTAATGGAAGTAACTTAAATTCGGTGTCTCATGCTGGCTTTAATTTATTTCTATTACTAACCTGTAATAAAATATGTTAAATGATTAACACTGGAATCCCTGAATCCTACGAAAAAAGTTGTAATGCCAGGCCACCTTAAATTCCTTCTCACCTCTTAATCATCGTCTTTGTTTTGCAAATGTATCAATCAGCACAAGCAGCAAGCAGCATGCTATTCCTTCCCCCACCAACATAGCAGAAGTTCTCCCAGCTCATGTCTGTTTATCAGGGTGTGAGGTGTATGGAATTGTACATGGTAAATAATATATCGTTATTTGCAATACATACATTTCATGTGTGTTCTGTG
Source organism: Erpetoichthys calabaricus (assembly GCF_900747795.2). NCBI lineage: Eukaryota > Metazoa > Chordata > Cladistia > Polypteriformes > Polypteridae > Erpetoichthys > Erpetoichthys calabaricus. The sequence continues at coordinate 297,090,772 of NC_041394.2, forward strand.
TCTACAACAATCTAGGTAAATGTTGGATGACAGGAAATGCGAGGCAAGAAACTTAAACAGAAACTTTTTTCATGCTATAGTAATAATGACAAAATGCTGACTTTAAGTGTATAATGTGTGAAGACTGAAGTCCAAATATCAAATAATCACTTTCACAAAAAGGTATAAAAAAACAAGTGTGTTTTTATTCAAGAATATAACCAAAGAAAAGGAAATCATTCAATTTACATGTTGCTGTCAATGAGTAAAACCCAAGCCCAAATATCAATCAACAGAAAGTCAACATGTCTGCCTGGCTGGTGCAGAGGTAAGAACCGCTGCCTCGTAATAGAGAAGTTGTAGGTTCAAGTCCATGCTTTCTCCATTTTGAGTAGTAAGCTACTATTATTATTTTTACTATTACATAATAAGAACATACATTTGACTTGAGTATATAACACCCACTGTAAAGTTTTCCCGCCTGTAAAAGATATCACTGAAGAGATATAAACAGACATACAAATGCTGGTGAATCATATCTTCTTGGTATCTTGTTGTCACTTGAATTTTTTGTTATTCAGTTTTATTCTTGAATAAAAGCACACTTGTTTCATTATACCTTTGCGAAAGGTGTTTATTTTATATTCCAGTAACCACTTCAATGTCATCAAATCTGTCTCTGCATCTCTTGCGCATGCACACTCATATCCATGCATGAAAAGTCACTATTTGAAAACAGTGTCATTTGAACATGAGTTATCATTTGAACATGTTTTTTTTTCTGATCTTGCTTGATCTCCACCTTATGGTGCTTTGTACTGAGAATGCAGACAGACTTCTTTTTGGGCACATACACCATCAGCATGGCACAGCCAGATCTAAACACGAGCATGGAGAATTGCTTGCATACTGAAGTGACTTTAGCTGCAGGTGGAAGTTACTCTCCGACCTTATTTACGGTGCCAAGCAGCAAAAGCGATGTGAAGAAGTTGTCTATTGTTACGGTTCTGCCTTTGTCCAGAAATGGCTCCATAAGCTTTATGACCACAGTCTCGGAAAGTCTTTCTCCCGTGAAACGACTTTTGTCTTTTCCTAAATAAGGAGTGGCATTGCATGTGTACCTTGTCTCCAAATCTGCTGAAATCCAAAACTTTATGGCAAATTTGGTTGAGATGTATTGCAAGAAAGGACAACAGACCTTGGTTGGAAAAAGTTGCTTATCAGAAGTATTGTGTTGTCCTGGGTTGTAACTCAAAACACAGTTCTCAACAAAACATTGCCAGATGTCCAAGAAAACAGCAAATATGTTGTTTTTCACACATTCTGCACAGGCGTCTTTGTTGTCCAAGCGCAAATGCTGCATGATAGTCTGATAGCGGTCACGGGGCAACATATATTTGATTGCCGGTACAACATATAGTTCAGACCAGGCATCAACCACAACACCAACTGTGGTCATTGCTGCTCTTGTGAAAAGAATGGAGATAAACGTCATCAACTCAGAAAGGGAGAGGTAAGTTCATTGTACCTCATGACTGAGAGAATAAAACTGAATTAAAAAAAAAAAACGCTACCATTTACAAGTTGCAAAAATTTACAGTGTGTTACAGACTCAAATCAAATGTACGTTTTTATTATGTTATGGTAATAATAATAATAGCAGCTCACTACTCAAAACAGGGAATGTGCAGACTCAAACCCACAACCTCTCTATTACGAGGCAGCAGTTCTTACCTCTGCAACACCCAGCAGAGATGTCGATTTTTTGTTGATTGATATTTGGGCTTGGGTTTTTACTCATTGACAGCAATATGTAAATTGAATGATTTATTTTTCTTTGGTTATATTCTTGAATAAAAGTGCACTTGTTTTGTTATAACTTTTGTGAAAGTGTTTATTTGATATTTGGATTTCAGTCTTTACACATTATACACTTCACGCCAGAATGTTGTCGTTATTGCTATAACATGAAAAACGTTTCTGTTGTAGTTATGTGCTCAACATTTCTTGCCTGTCATTTCCTGTCATCTAACATTTACCTGGATTGTTGTAGACATGAAACACACATGACATGTATGCATTCCAATAACGATATATTATTTACCACATACAATTCCATACACCTCACACCCAGATAAGCAGACTTGAGCTCTGTGAATTGTGCCTCTGAAATCAGCTGAGTCGCTGGGGGGATGAGATAGCAGGCTGCTTGCTGCCAGTGCTGATCAAACACATTCGCAAAACAAAATACGCTGATGAAGAGGTGCGAAGGAATTTAAGGTGGCCTGGCATTATGACTTTTTTATAGGCTTTAGGGATTCAAGTGTTAATTTGCAATAACATCTGCATTTTTTTTGCATTATTTTGTTATGCTTCCCTCTCAGTTAGTGTAAGGTCTTCCTATGTTCTTTGTTTTTTCAAGACCTTAGATTCTTCTTTGCTCTTTTTCAATTTTGTTAAAAATTTCCATAAATTGTCAGTAACCCTTGCACTGACATGCAACATGTAATTTTATTAACCTGTTTACATACAAAATTTCACCAATGGCAAATGTGTATATTCATGATTATAAGTGGAGATCAGCAATACTGTACACTAGCAAATCAAACAGGGAGAAGAAAACAGTAAAATTAACAAACAAAAACAAACAATGTAAATCATACCTGAGGGCTTCCAAATCCTTGTAGTTGTATTTCCCATAAATGAATTGTTGGCAAGTGCCACCTAAAACATTTTTTGGATGTGGAACTATCCAAACTTCTGTGTAATTACTTGGAAGACATGTGAGAAGGTTGCGCATCAATGCCACTTTTGATTACATGTCGTAAGTAATATTATTTTACTGTGGTTGACAGAAGAGTATTTGGAGGAGAGAGTGAGTGATGAAGGTCTGTTTCCACAGAGCTGTTCTGAACCTAATCTGTTAAAAGCAGATTTCAGCTGTCACTAACCGCAGCTCTGTTGTGTTTATGTGGGAGAATCACATTTATTGATTCTGGTCACTTTGCCAATGTGCCTAAGGTTGTCCATCCTTAATTCTTTACTCCGTTTCTAATTTGCACCATTTTTGTTTAACCTAACCTTATTTATAGATTCCACACATCAGGCACTGAGAAGTAGAGCAGCAGATGTGACTGTCAGTGCATAAATGAAAAATTACACATTTTGGAGAAAAATATTCAGCAGCTCTTCGTACACTAGTTGCAACTGAGAAAACACAAGGCATATCTGCAAAAAATGGAAGATACTTAATGTGCAAATGACTCGGCTTCTTTCTTCAGCTCTGAACTGCAGCATCAATCCTGCAAAGTTAGTTTCTGTTCCTTCTGATGTTACAACAATAAAGGTCAGGCAACAACTGCTTTATGATTGCTTCTATCCCAGACAGAATTTGGGAGTATCAGCACTACAAGAAGAGGCTCAAGTCCAGGTTGATTTCACTTCTTCAGCATTACCTGATGTCCAACTACTGATCTAAAGGTTTAAACTCAGCTGACTGTCAAGGTATACTAACTATCAGAGAATGCATTGTTTATAACCTAAAACTTTTCATCATCTGACCACTAGATTTTCATGTCCTGCTTTGCTGGTGTTCGTATTTTGGATACTACAAAAAATGCTCCATCAGTCTTTATAATAGGCAATTTCAGTATTCTCACAAATAACCAATGTGACCCCAAAAAAGATTGTTTATGAACCTTGTGTAGTCCTTTAATCTCAGTAAGCACATTAACCAGCTGTATTCTTAATTTTCCCTTGTGATTATTGAAGTTTAACTAATCTAATTAATTGGAAATATTGTACACTTTTTGTGAAGAGGCAGAGTCTCAGGATTTGTTGTGCATGACCAGGGGCCTCATGCATAACGTCGTGCGTAGAATTCAAACTAAAACATGGCGTAAGGACAAAAGCGGAAATGTGCGTACGCACAAAAAAATCCAGATGCGTAAATCTGTGCGTTCGCCAACTTCCACGTTCTTCCGCTCCATAAATCCCGGTCAGTGTGAAAAGTAACGCATGTGCACGCGCCTGCTGCCACTCCCCAAACTCCTCCCAGAATTACGCCTCTTTGAATATGCAAATCAATATAAATAGCCCTTAAGCTCAACGTTCTGTGAAAAGGCAATGGCAAAATCACGGGGGAAAATAAAAGAATTTCAGCGAATACCAAGTGGAAACAAGGAAAAACGTACTATTTGTTGGTTTAAACAGTGGTATAAACAACAAAAGGAAGTTGATCGAGTGACATAGAGTGTTGGAGAAACTCGAAAGCTCAAGTTCACAAAGTCGCACAGTGCCTGAAATAAATAAGAAGTTGTCAGATATCAAAGTCGCTGTGAAAAGGTGAGTCGTAGCCCACCGTCTGAGTGTCATATGAAAGCTTATTAGGGTACAGAGACAAAAAAATTAGGCAAACCGTGGGAAAAAAGCACGTAATGTTAACTTTAATCTCGAAATGTCCACTTTAATCACGTAGTTTATTTTGTCATTAAAGTAGAACATCATAAACTTTCATCTTAAAATCGTTTAATTTATTAGTTTCTCAAATCCCATCGCAACTAAAGTAGCACGTTAAATGCTTTGTTTTGAATTTGATCTTCTATGTGTTCTATGCGCACTACGTGCTTCTTAAACGGGCTTTCTCTTCCTCCAACAGGACACAGAATCCATTACATTCGTAATATTGCAGCTGTCTGAATAATTAAAATACTGAGATGTACTGTATACGTGATATCATTTTAATGACGATAGGATGCTTGTTGCGCCGTGCAGGACCTTCGATGAAATAATTTATTGCAGCAGTACTGTCTCTTTCAAACATACTAACCCCCAATTCCTGTCCTTACTTTTCTTTCTCCAAATACCCAATCAGCTCTGTAATAGACGTTAAGCCATCTGTAAGCTTAGAAAGCCGATTCTTCAAAATTTTTAAGGAACATTGAAATATCTTCATAGTACATGTTTAATTATTCTATCCTTCCAGGGTCGTGCCAGCCCCAGCCAGAATACAGCGCAAGGTAGGAACAATCCATGAACGGTGCGCCAGATCCTTGTTAGCAAAGTGACACCGTGTCCTCACATGTTTAATTATTAGCAATATAGTGCTACAGTTTGTGGTCCTCTCGACCCCTTGAACCCTCTGACCACTCTTCAGACACCAGGTAAAAGTCCAATTATTATTTATTTGGACAATAATAAAGTGCACAAAACACCTACACTCCACAATACTTATATAATAAATCAATAATCAATCACAATCAATACAATCCTCCACTCCCAGATGCGTTGCCACCCTTCCACCCAGCTCAGCTCAACACTCTGGTCTTTCACAGTCCTTTTTATAGTCCTTGACCCGGAAGTGTCTCACCCTCTCTGTCCACGTGACTAGGAACACTTCCGGGTTAGATAAAAATCCTTTCTTCTTCACCCCGGAAGCACGTCATTCCTCCTATCCATGTGACTTGAATGTACTTCCGGGACGTAGGGCAAATAATCCTTGTTCCTCCCTGCAGCGTCCCCTAGCGGCCCCCACGGCATCCAGCAGGGTTGAGGATAAAAACTGCATTGTCCAGAATTCCCTGCTGGCATTCGGGGCACCTCCATGCTGCAGAAAGGGCTCCACCTGGCGGCCTGGGGGTATTGGCCGGGATGAATAGCCGGCCACATGTCACAATAGATTATTTAAATTAAGTTAAAGTTTTATCTGTATAATATAATAAACATACTTTGCTGCATTTTATCTTAAAAATGATATCGGCATTATATGTAAATACTCGCTTTATAAAGTGGCTCAGGTTGTTATAACTGTAGTGCAAGTTTACAGTGAGGTGATTGTACTTATAAGTACAAAAAGTTCTACAAGGAGCACTTGATGGACTGATTGATTGTGTTTATAGTTCTTGGGATGAAACTGTTTGTGAACCGTGAGGTCAGTACAGGAAAGGCTCTGAAGCGTTTGCCGTATGAGAGCAGTTCAAATAGGCAGCATGGCTGAGGCAGCGTGTGCTTGATGCTGTATACCAATAATTCTCTTTCCGATCAGCTGCTGTAGATCCGTGATTCCATACTCAGATACAGTGATATAAATACTCCGAGTGGTGCAGTAAGAGTAATATGGAAAAAGATGATCCGCTGTGGCAACCCCTAACGGGAGCAGCTGAAAGAAGAAGAAGAAGGTGCAGTGAGAGTAACAACGCTAAAGCAGCTATGGTATTTAGAATAGTTTGACCATTATATTGTTACAGGTTAATTGAAATCAGATGCATTAAACTAATAAACTATATGTAGTTAATTTCAGTGTATTTATAAAGCCGCATCTGGGATGTGGATCTAAAAAAGAAAGGGAAGCCACACTGGAACAGTAGCACTGCTTTGACGCTGGGTGCTGCCAGTTTGCAAAATCAAGCGGAGAACCTGCGTACGCCAGGGTTTAGGTAGCATGGAAATGTGTGTGGCTTTATGCCAAGTTTAGGTTTTATACATCGCGATTTGAGCATGGAAACGGGCTTACGCAAAATTTTTGTGCGTGCAAACCATTTATACATGAGGCCCCAGGAGATAATAACATGACGCAAATTCATAGTCAGTGCCAGGCAAGGGTCATAATTGGGAGATTACAAGCAACCAAAGTACTGGGGCAGACAACAAAATTGGAGTTAATGTAAAAAACCAGAATGAAACCGAAATGAAATTAGCACTTGGCCTACTTAAATTGAAACTAAATAACACTAGAGATTATTGTTTATTTTTATCCAACTAAAGATAACCTCAATTCATTCTGTGGCCGTATTTATACTGTACCAGAGGTTCCACTGACGTTACAGATGCAACAGTCAGCCTTGTGACCCATGTAAATAATAAGTGGGAAAAATAAAATAAATACAAATCTTTCTCAAACAAGTTTCATACAATAAAATCTGTGAAGATTAATGTGTACTTGTAAGCTTTTCAGTTGAAAAAGTATTGGTAATGGACCAAAGCCCAAAAGTCTTGTCAAGCTGAGCTGGATCAGTGTATTCTGGGAAAGCTGAAAGGCAAAGTATGATTTAGAGTACTTTGCATACTTAGAATTTCATCTTTTGACTCCCATAGGAATCAGCCTTGACCTTGTGTGATAATGACCAAGTCCCATTTGGTGTGTTTTGAGAAACTGCAAAAATGCCAGGTGTTCCATGAAGGAATGGCAACCTTTTATTAGACTTTTTTCAAAATGTGTTCTCTTAAATGCACTTTCCTGGAGCTTTTCTGACACTTCTGGCACTCAAAAATAAACAGCCTTTCTCTATCTGACAACAAATGAAAATTGATACTTTCATGGAACTTTGTCTGTTAGCTGCCAGCCAGAGCTCTCAGTCTGACAAGAAATCTTTCTTTTCATTTTCAAATAAGGATATACTGTATAATCTGTATCTGAGGAACTGGACCATCTGGGAATTGTCATCTGAGACTGAATGAAGATTGCATGAAACCACCCAGACTGTAACATTTTTTTATTGCTTATATTTGCTGCTATTGTTTGTACCGAAAATAAACATGATTTTTAAGTGAAAGCTCAAATCAATGTCTTTGTCCACTTGCTGTTATTAAGCAGAGAATCAAGATGGCCCATTCTTTATCTAACTGTGGTCTCTTAAGGGCTCAATTGGACACAATTAAGAAGCTCTCAGTAGTACACTGTGCTGAAAGAGAGTAAAGACAGTCCCAATCATGGTAGTAGCCTGCTTATAGAGGTCCCTAGTGTTACTGTAAATACGTGTGGTACAGTATGAAAAGTTAGAGAGGTAAGAATATACTGGTAACACTTGTGCAGCTGGTTTTGATATTTCGTCCTAGGCCCCATCACGAAAAGAACCTAGGAGGTGTAAATAATAGATGATCTGATAACATGATACAATACCAGCCAACAAGCGAGTCTTGAACACCAAAATTTCAAATCACTATTGTGTTTTATTAACATAACAATATCTTGTGGCGGACGGCTGGGGCCCTTCCCCGGCTGGGACACCTCTTCTTTATATGGTCTACGGGAACAAGCAGGGACTGAACAATATCTCCCCCGGGACGCTAGATGGCAGCCACCCTGGGTGGCAGTGGTGCCTCGGATTCCAGAAGGTCTCCATGGAAGATGGAGTTCTCTACAACCCTGTTGGGATCCGGGAGTGCCACCAGGGGGCGCTGCAGTGGTTCCTGACCCCGTATGGGCGGCTCTTCTGCCACACCCGGAGGTGCAACCAGAAATAAGTCGTCAAACACCTGGAGCACTTCCGGGTGGGCTATAAAAGGAGCCAGAGTCAGAAGGAGGGAGATGAAGCTTGCTGAAGAGGAGTGGAGGAGAAAGAAGAAAAAGACTTGTTGGTGTTGGTGTTGTGGATATTGCTTATTGGGACTGTGTTCTGCCTGTGGGAACGGTGAAGGCATTGCCCATAGGCGAAGAAAATAAAAATAAAACACGTATTTGTTTTATCAGTGTGCCTCCTGTGTCTGTCTGCATCGGGTTGAGTGCTGGTATAGCGGCTTTGTCACAATCTGTATCCAGAATTAAAGAGGAACACATTGTACAGATATTTTTGATGTACTGAATACCTCCTCATTAGTATTAATAGTTAGTTGTAATTCAATACTTTTAAAATACAGCAGGAAGTGTAAACAGCTATTCTTACAGTTTCAATGGAAAACTCAACTCCTCTCTATCATTGAGGTATGTTAGGCAGTCACCTAGGGTGCCAAAATTTAGGGGGCAGCATTTTTTCAAACAGTACAGACCTTGACTTGCAAACACTCAAGACTCAATACAACTGTCCAACTCCCATTAATCCGATCAGATCTTTTTTCTCATTTTTGCATACCAGTGACATTTGATCTTAACTTCTTATGACGTACAGTACAGTGTACACAAGCCCCTGTCAGATGCTGTTCCAAATCACAGGATGCACTGCACTGTTTTGTAGAGGCTCTTATACTGAACAACCTTATTTTTTTATATTTTCATGTTAAATGTGATCTCTATCCATTTATGACTCTAAATGTGGTCTGTATTATCCACCAGTGCGTTTATACCCCATTTTTTTAATGTGATGCCATCAGTTCATCACGCATGTTAATAAAGATGTAAATGGATTTACTTTACTGTACCAACAAATTGTCACGTGTGTCATGACTTCCACTCTCACTTGACTTTATGTGCTGACCATGACACCTTACATGAGCCCTTTAATGGTTGGTCTTCCAGTCCCAGCATGCAATGTACTTGGCTTCACAAAGGCACTCTTCATGCTGAATGTCCTTGTTTCTTGATTTTCTTCATGTGTAAGTTTGCAGTTTATCTTTTCTTTTAGTTTTGTTTCCCTTTCAGTAAGTTTGTTATTTATTTTGTTATCTATACTTATTTTGACATTTGGTTCATGCAGATTTTTTTTTTTGCAATCACCATACATTGCCATTACAAGCAGCTTTAGAAGGATTGTGTATGTGCCTGTTATGAATCCTTAAAATGTAAGGAGTATAAATACTGCAGGGACGGATTTTTGCCTAATCACTGAACTGGTCTGCATACACTTGAAAACGTTGGCATTTTTTGAATTGCATGTTTAATACTACATATATCATGCCTATTTTATAGTACTATAACTATTATTGTTATTATATTATAGAACTGTTAATGTGAATTATTTCTGAAAATAGTGAAAATAATTATTAATTACTATTAGGCAACATAGCTGGTATTTGTGTGAGTTATAGGATAAGCGGGTTTCAAAAAATGGATGGATATATGGATATACAGAAATATGTTGTATATAACCCATATATTGTATACTGTATATGGATATGTGTACATATGTCCTTATGATTCACATAATTCTGTACAGTCTCATTAGTCGAGTTTCAGCTAGCCCCAACAGTGAATTATAAAAGACCTCATATCGAAGATATAAAGAATTTTTGAACTAAAGAGCTTTAATTAAACATATTATTATTATTCATTTTTTAAAACTGCATTTACTTTGTAAAATTAACCTGCCATCAAGAAATGAACTCATTTTTATTTTGTTTGTTATATTTCTATATTATTATATTTGTGTTTAGACATGTTGTAAATAAAATATATTAAGGAGAAGCTGCAGTTCATCCTATCAGTGGCATAGCTAGCTTCCTGAAGGCCCCTGTGCATAATAGGAAGTGGCCATGATAACCCAAGTGTTTTGTTCTCTGCAGTTAATAAACTACTTGAACCCGCATCTGGCCCAACTACCTCTTCTACTGAAGTCTGTGAGGAATTCCTCCACTTTTTCCGTAACAAAATTAACGATCTAAATAATTCAACTAACATAAATACATCATCTGTTTATATCTCTCCCTGTTTTCCCACTCCATCCAGCTCCTCCTCTAAGTTCTCACCAGTCACATCTGCGTTTGTTAATAACCTACTTTGTAAGATGAGGCCGACTACTTGTGTACTGGACCCCATCCCCACCACACTACTTAAATCCTGCCTTCATGCCATAATCCCGACTGTTACAACAATAATAAACTCATCCCTTGACACTGGCTCTGTGCCACTCACTTTTAAAACTGCTTCTGTAACCCCAATGTTAAAAAAGTCTGGTCTTAATGCTGACAATCTTTACAATTTCCAGCCTATTTCCCACTTACCTTTCCTGTCAAAAGTTCTTGAGCGTGTTGTAGCTTCCCAACTCACCAATTACCTAACCTCTAATAATTTGATGGAACCCTTTCAGTCTGGTTTCAGGATGTGGCACAGCTGTGAAACTGCTCTGCTACGGGTAACCAATGATTTGCTTATGGCAGCAGACTCTGGACAAACCAGCATATTAATTCTGTTAGACCTCAGTGCAGCATTTGACACTGTCAGACATGACATCCTACTGTCCAGAATGGAGAACATGCTGGGTATCTCTGGCACTGCCCTCCAGTGGTTCAAGTCCTATCTGACTGATAGGCAAGAGTTTGTTAGTCTTGGCAACAGCAGATCCAGTTCAGTGCCAGTCACACAAGGAGTCCCTCAAGGCTCTGTCCTCAGCCCTCTTCTCTTCTGTATTTATATGCTTCCCCTTGGCCATATTATCTGTAGCTATGGACTGGGTTATCATTTTTATGCAGATGATACTCAACGCTACTTCAATGTTAAAAGTTGAACTTCATCAGAGCTTTCTCAGCTCACAACCTGCCTTAGTGAAATTAAAACCTGGATGGAGCAGAACTCTTTAAAATTAAATTGCAATAAAACTAAACTCCTGCAAGTTGGGACTAAAATGCAACTTAATAAAATGAGCTCCTTCCCAGTCCATCTTGGCGGTGATCTCATCAGACCTGCCTCTACTGTAAAAAATTTTGGTGTCATTTTTGATTCCTCCCTCTCTTATTCCGCCCACATAAATCACATTAAGAAACTTTCTTACTTTTACTTCTGTAACATATCCCATGTTCACTCCTTCCTCTCCTTCTCTAATGCTGAGAAACTTGTCCATGCTTTTATCTCATCCCGCATCGATTATTGTAATTCCCTACTGGCAGGTGCCCCCTCTAATCTTATATCACAGCTCCAGCTTATTCAAAACTCAGCTGCAAGAGTCCTTACTCGAACCAGCAGCAGCGAGCACATCACACCCATCCTGCTCCGTCTTCACTGGCTCCCTGTGTCTTACAGAACTGAATATAAAATCCTACAAATAACCTACAAAGCCTTAAATAACCTCACGCCAAACTACATCAGTGACCTTCTCCATCACTATGTGCCTGCCCGCCCACTAAGGTCCTCTGATTCTGGCAATCTTGTTGTACCCCACACTAATCTACACTCCATGGGTGACAGGACCTTCAGCTGTATAGCGCCCAGACTCTGGAATGACCTACCGAAATTAATCAGGTCAGCTGACTCCACGAATTCTTTTAAAAAGCAACTCAAAACTCATCTGTTCAGGAACGCTTTTAGCTCTACTTGACTTTATTACCCTTCTCTCAGTTTACCTCTCTGTCAAGATGCTCATGTAACCTGTATGTGTGTGCTATGCCATCAATTATGTTGTCTATTTTTTTTTTCAGAATTCACTGTCTTAATCTTCTTTATTTATTTATCTGGTTTGTACAATGCTTTACAGTAATCCCTCCTCCATCGCGGGGGTTGCGTTCCAGAGCCACCCACGAAATAAGAAAATCCACGAAGTAGAAACCATATGTTTATTTGGTTATTTTTATATTGTCATGCTTGGGTCACAGATTTGCGCAGAAACACAGGAGGTTGTAGAGAGACAGGAACGTTATTCAAACACTGCAAACAAACATTTGTCTCTTTTTCAAAAGTTTAAACTGTGCTCCATGACAAGACAGAGATGACAGTTCTGTCTCACAATTAAAAGAATGCAAACATATCTTCCTCTTCAAAGGAAACAGAGAGTAAAGCAAACAAATCAATAGGGCTGTTTGGCTTAAGTATGCGAAGCACCGCGGTACAAAGCTGTTGAAGGCGGCAGCTCACAAAACCCCCCTCAGGAGCAGAGAGAGAGAGAAACGAAGTCAAAAATCAATACGTGCCCTTTGAGCTTTTAAGTATGCGAAGCACCGTGCAGCATACTTAAAAGCTGCACACAGAAGGTAGCAACGTGAAGATAATCTTTCAGCATTTTTAGACGAGCGTCCGTATCGTCTAGGTGTGCGAACAGCCCCCCTGCTCACACCCCCTACGTCAGGATCACAGATAGTCAGGGCAAGAGAGAGAGAAAGAAAAGTAAGTTGGGTAGCTTGTCAGCCATCTGCCAATAGCGTCCCTTGTATGAAATCAACTGGGCAAACCAACTGAGGAAGCATGTACCAGAAATTAAAAGACCCATTGTCCTCAGAAATCCGCGAACCAGCAAAAAATCCGCGATATATATTTAAATATGCTTACATATAAAATCCGTGATAGAGTGAAGCCACGAAGCGCGATATAGCGAGGGATCACTGTATACTGTATACACTGCCGTTCTTTATTATATTCTGTAAGTGTCTTGAGCATGGGAAAGGTGCTATATAAATAAAATGGATTATTATTATTATTATTACACAAGTTCTGAGAAAATGGACATCATATAGTGAGGTGTCAATGGTTCCAAGAAATTTGCCTTGTCAGTAGGAAATTGTTTTGTCATATATATTACTTGTTTGTCTTTAGTAGTTTCTCCATTTTTAACGGTTTCAGCAGATAGTACCTGATCTGAAGCCGTTGTATCGCTACTTCCAGACTTGGTAGTTGCAACCATTTCACTCACTGCACTGTCTGCATAATCTGCTTGTGGCTGTTGTGACGATTCCCCAGCCTCAGCATTCTGAGTTTCTACAACTGGCCCTTGCTCAGTTTTGAGAAAGGTAGGAATCTTGGTAAGGTTAACATTTTTCAATTCCTGTTGCAGGTGTGCCTTACGTTTAGCAGCAACACTCTTATAATGTTTGCTGGATCCGCTGCTACTGACTGACATGGCGTCGTATGTCCAGAGTATAAAAAGCGTCAAACTGTTCAAATATTTGGAGTTTGCCGACTAACGGGGACCATAACTTAACAACAGAATTACTATGATTTACTGTTTACGAGTTTGAACTTTGATAACTGTTGACATCAAATCAAATTACAAAAGTAAGAATTATTTACAATAATAATGTATATTTACATTATTCATGTGACATCCTTCAAAACATCTTCCGTTCATGTCCGCTATGGCACACCAATGGTTGCCAAATTTCAAAATGTGCACTTCTCTGTAAGGCAGACTAGAACGTGTTGTGCCTCCCGATTAGGCTCTGAGCCTCCAAACTCCTGAAGTCTAAATTTGTGTAAACTGTAGGTTTGCCGAATACGTAATATCATCATGGACTGAATTGGACTTGCCTGATGATGGTGCAAACATGCCACTGAAACTGTGCAATTAACGTAATGAACTGTGCCAGTGATTTATGTTATTAAAATTAAAAAAAAAAATCAGCACAGCTCCGAGTGGGCCACACTAGTACATAGGCCCTTGTGCTTTGCACTATCCATTTCTACGCCATAGCATCCCATCAAACTTCACATGCAAGTCAGGAACAATCACCCATCCCAGTGAGAGCATACACAGAATCAGTGACCAATGTTTGCAAAAACTAATCCACCTAACTTATCTTTGGACTGTTAGAGGAAAACCAAGTGGATAGAGCGAGAACATGCAAACACCACACAGGGTGCACCAGGGAATCGAATCCTAATCTCCATGCCACAAGGCAGCAGCACTACCCCAGTTCTAAAATACAAAGTCAAATTTATATTTATTTACCGGATATCTGTGTCTGTGCTAGTTCACTTTGGTGAAATTTTCCAAGATTTATGAAATTCATTAAAAGAAATATATACCTATAGCCCACATAAAATGCACACCTAAATGTAAATACAGTTTACAAATCTGTTCACAATCTGTTTAAACTACCAGATTACAATCACTGTGCTTTACAGATGGTGGTGTATCAAAGGGTATTATAGTAATAATCCAAATGTTTAAAAACTATCATGTCATAGATATAGTGGATAGGGCAGCAGGGCAGGGCAGCAGTGTGGTTGGGTTTGAGGACTCCATTTACAGTTTTGCCTTGGGCAGCTAAAATGCTACAGGTGGCCCTACAAAGGAGTGCCACAGAGCTGCGTGAAATATTAGATACTAGTTATTAATGAGTAAATTCATCATATTTAAGTAATATGGAATGCACTGCTGGTGCTGGATGGATTTTAGTCTTAAAACCCCTAGACGGTTATTTTCTCCAGGGTACATACCAGTTCAGTTTTTTGTTTTCTTCTTTTCCCTGACCATTTGACTGTTACATCTGTTATTAAATCACCTCCTACCTTTTTGTCATTATAACTATTGCCTTAGAAAAGTGAACTGTATTATTAAAGACCTCAGCCATCCTGCATAGCCACTTTTCTCTCTCTTTCCTTCTGTCAATTGGTAGATTCAGAGTGAGTTTTTATGCACAGGACCTAAGGATACTGAACATCATTTTTTTAGTCTTCTGTTGGTGTTGCATTACTGCCAGTGTTCATCCATCCATCCATCCATCCATCCATCCATTTTCCAACCCGCTGAATCCGAACACAGGGTCACGGGGGTCTGCTGGAGCCAATCCCAGCCAACACAGGGCACAAGGCAGGAACCAATCCCGGGCAGGGTGCCAACCTACTGCAGGACACACACAAACACACCCACACACCAAGCACACACTAGGGCCAATTTAGAATGCCAGTGTTCATACAAATAAGAATTGTATTGTACTATTTACACATTACAATAAACTTCAACTTGAAATTGAACTTGGTTATATAGGTTAATTCAAATATAATTTATGTTATGTTAACCTCCTTTAGTATTCTTCCATAATTACTTTTCATTTCTTTTGTAATTTTAACGTTTAGTTTTCCATGTGTATAGCACTCTGAGCTACAGTTTTTTTTTATGAAAATGTGCTATATAAATAAACATGGCTGTTGTTATTACAGACATTCTTGTTCTTGTACAATCATGCATTCATTATTTTAGCTCTTAGATGGGTGACAGAAAGTGATGTATAAAAATGTGGAATGCCTCATTACTAGCTTTCAAGCCTGACAAACTCCATGGAGTGACTACTAGCTATATCTGCTCCAATTTCAATACCCCAGTTGCCACAGCAGGGACTCTTCAACCTGGGGAGTGGACGAGTGCAGGGTGACAGCAATTTGGAGAACCCACTGAGACTGGCATTCCCACAAGAGCAACTTCAGCAGCTAAAAAGCAGAAATTAATTCAGGTGTTCAAGTCACCACTGGGGCAGGTGCCCTGACATTAAACTGTCACAACATGGTGTCTATTTGAGAAATAATGAATGCAGAGATTTTTGGTGCTGTCATAGCTAAGAAATATATGGTGCTAGAATAAAGAAATAAAAATAAAACTTCATGCATACCCTCACATTTCTGACTCTTCATTTAGTTACTTAAGTGTATTAATTAGCATTTTTACAATATATTATACTTTATTTAATGTAAAAAAGAAGACATAACAAATGAGCTTAGAACTGGCCATTTTCAAAGTTCCTTATTAGCAAAAGTAACAAGTTAATCTGCCTGAGCTCCAAATTAAAAAAATAAAATATGTAACACAACAACATGCCACTGTTATGCTGTATATATAAGGATGGTATTCACCAGAGAAAGACACCATATGAAATAAATTGTGTTTTATTTGTATGCTGTCTTTCCTCCTTCTTTTTGAAAAGAGACTATACTACTAAAACAGTTAAATGTTTCAATATGCATTTATGGGGCGGCACAGTGGTGCAGTGGTAGCGCTGCTGCCTCGCAGTATGGAGACCTGGGTTCGTCTGCGTGGGTTTCCTCTGGGTGCTCCGGTTTCCTCCCACAGTCCAAAGACATGCAGGTTAGGTGCATTGGCGATCCTAAATTGTCCCTAGTGTGTTCTTGGTGTGTGTGTGCCCTGTGGTGGGCTGACGCCCTGCCCGGGATTTGTTCCTGCCTTGCGCCCTGTGTTAGCTGGGATTGGCTCCAGCGGACCCCTGTGACCCTGTGTTAGGATATAGCGGGTTGGATAATGACTGACTGATATGCAGTTATGCAGTGGAGTCAGAAAGTATTCAGACCTCTTCACTTTCTGACAGCTTTATTTTGTTGTAGATTTAATTTAAAATGAATACATTTGAATTTTTTTCGAGTCTACAATGAGGTCCATAAGTATTTGGACAGTGATACAATTTTCATAGTTTTGGATCTGTGCGCCACCACAATGGATTTGAAATAAAGAATTCAAGATGTGATTGAAGTATACTCTTGCAGTTTTAATTTAAGACATTCAACAAAAACATTGTATTAGATATTTAGAAAAGACAGACATTTTTATACATGGTCCCCCATTTTCAGGGACTCAAAAGTATTTGTACAATCTAACATAATAATGAATATAATGTCATTTTCAATACATGGTTGAACACCCTTTGCAGTCAATGACTATCTGAAGTCTGGAACCCATGGCCTTCTTCTCCTGCTTGTTCGTTGGACTTTCTGCCTTCAGTTTTTTCTTCAGCAACTGAAATGCATTTCCAATTGGGTTGAGGTCAGTTGATTGACTTGATCATTGAAGAATATTTCACTTCTTTGCCTTGAAAAGCACTTGGTCTCCTATCACAGTAAGTTTTGGCACATTGTTCATTTGTTCTGTGAAGTGTCATCCTATAAGTTTTGCAGCATTTGTCTGAATCTGAACAGACAGTATAGTCCTGTACATTTCAGAAATCATCCTGCAACTTCTGGTAGTAGTCATGGACCCTTTTCAATTGGCAGTCCACGCTATTTTACCCCGTTCTTGACACAAGAGCTTTCCGATCATCTGCTGTAGAGTTGTGATTCCACACTCAGATAAATTAAATTATTCCAAGTGGAGCACTTATAGTAACAACGCTAAAGTTGGTATGGTATTTGGAATAGTTTGGCCATTTGGTGCACCATTATATGGTTACAGGTTGATTACAATCAGATGCCTTGAACTAAAAAACAATATGCGGTTAATTTCAGGATATTTCAGGGATGTGAATCTAAAAAATAAAGGGAAACCATTCACTAACAGTAGCACTGCTTTGACACAGGGGGCCGCTATTTTGCAAAACAAGCAGAGAACTTGCGTATGCAAGGGATTTGAGCTGGCATGAAAATGTGTGTGGCTTTACATCAAGTTTAGTTTTTATACATTGCAATGTGATTGTGGAAACGGGCGTACACAACATTTTTGTGCATACACATCTTTTATACATAAGTCCCTTGGTGTTTCTGCTATCTCTGTTTTTCTCTGTTTTGTACTGTTTATTTTTACTTAATAATAATAACAATAATTCATTACATTTATATACAAGGGCAGCTCTTTGGACCTCATATTGTGAGCTCACAGCGACAACTTCCAAATGCAAATTCCACACTTATAATCAACTCCAGACCTCCTACCTGCTTAATAGTTAATGAAATAACGAGGGACCTCCTCACACCCAGCTATGGAAAGCTTGTCGGTCAATTGTCCAAATATTTTTGAGCCCCTGAAAATGGGGGGATGGGGGGGGGGGGCATGTATAAAAATGGTTGTCATTCCTAAATGGATCATATGATATTTCTGGTAAACTCTTTGAATTAATGTTTGTAGTACTAGGGTGTTGTACCGTGTTAGCCATTATGAATGTAGAGAAAAGCCAAGCAAAATGACACCTTTTATTGGCTAACTAAAAAGATTACGATATGCAAGCTTTCGAGGCAACTCAGGCCCCTTCTTCAGGCAAGATGAAATTAATTTCAACAAGTTAATGTTGAAAGCCTACACTTCAATTATGTAATTATTTCTTCATTTCAAATCCATTGTGGAGGTGTATAGAGCCAAAATTATGAAAATGTGTCACTGTCCAAATACTTATGGACCTGTATACTCAATAATCCATAATGTCAAATTGAAAACATGTTTTCAGAAAGGTTTTCAAATATATTGCAAATCAATACTGAACTTATGTCTAAATACTTTCAGAATCCACTATACAAACGCATAGCATATTTATATGTCCTGTAAATAATCTATATACTGCAAAATCAAACATTAACAATTTCCTGTAATGTAATGCCTGCGGTGGGCTGGCGCCCTGCCCGGGGTTTGTATCCTGCCTTGTGCCCTGTGTTGGCTGTGATTGGCTCCAGCAGACCCCCGTGACCCTGTAGTTAGGATATAGCGGGTTGGATAATGGATGAATGGAAATCTTCTGGTTTGTAGAAATGAGACTCTCACATACCGTACATAGGTTGTACACCTATCTGTTGTTAGACTGTAATGGTCGGTAAGTACACATGATTTTTAACTAAGATCTAGTGTAAGAAATACACATGATTGATCTATTTGAATAAAGCTTGTATCTGACCATATTTCTTCTTCATAAGATGCAGTAAGGCTAACACAAACAAATCTATTTGCACTGCAAATCACCTTGGAAGGATCTGCCCTGCTCTGTAAAGCATCAGTCATCCATCTGCAGTTCTTACTATCTGAACAATCCCTGTATAAAGTACTCAAAATACCTTAGGAAAACTGAGGGAGGTGAACTTTGAAACTTTCAGGTTATCTTTTAGATTAGAAGTATATTTTGATTAAAAATGTACTGAGCAAAAGTCAAATTATATGTTTTAATGCATCTCTAAGTAAAATCTGTGTGACATATGAAAACATTTCAGTACTATACCCTTTGATTATTTACTAGTTTTTTAATGGTTTAAACATTCAATTGACTCCTAACGTCTTACACAGTATTCCTCTTCATCTTTTCTATTTCTATGTGGTGTCAATGTTTTAAACGTTTCCAAGTGCTTTTTACAGTCAGATGCCTTTCCAAATATTCTTACCCTTATAACCTATCAGGATGTTATGTCTGACAACATGCTGCAAAATAAAGAAAGCTTCCTTTAAAACATGGAAGGCAAAAAAAAGATATATAAATAATTTCAGAATAACGAATACCAGTAAGTACTGACTGACAGAGTGCCAAAGCTTTTCCAAATGCTACATTCATATATTTTTAATCTGTTAAATTCAACAAATAAATGGTAATTACCAAATATAATGTGAGTTAAGTGTAAGCATTCCAAATATTCATATAATGGTTGAATTTTACAAGATCAGCTTGTGTATAAATAGATTATTTCCCACTAACATTTCTGCATGCAAGAAGAAATGTGAACACACACAGTATAAAGCTAGAATAGTAAAACAAATATCTGTATTGTAGCATTTTTAAAGACCATAATACTTTGACTGAGATGGGACATCAAAGATGACAATGACCCACTGCATTTGTATTGCTGTTGAATTTGTCCAATGTTAAACCTTATTTGTCGCAATAGTTTCTCTTAAGTTTCCATTAAATATATTCAGTATTTATTGGTTATACATAAGGAGTACTTTATATAGAACCACACTAAAATAAATATACTGCTTGTTACCAAATATTACTAAAGTTTCTTAATATTTAAATAAGAGACATGAATATATCTTTTAAGAATCATAATGAATTATTTCAAATAATCATGATTTATCAGCTTCTGGTTACTTGACAGGCTCTCCCAGAGTTCTTGTCAATATTCCCTCTAATCTTTGGATAGGTTTGTATGCAAAAATGTCTTCTATGTAATGCACCACCTGTACAATAGATACCATGGTGTTGGCCCTCTTATACATAATGAAAATGATGAGTTCTGTCTGTTTTATAGAAAAAGAAAACAGCAAAAATCAACGTGAACCATTTAATGTTAAAACTTAACTGCTCTGTGGTATTTTTTATGCTATGCACATGGATGAAGGGAATGTCAAAAGATGAAACTGTAGAACTTTGCCTATATACTGTACATGGCTTTTGACTGCTCAAGCAACAAAACAAACAGACAAGAAAATTAGAAATTTTAATTTAAATACAAATTGTAATAAATCCTCAAATCTACTGTAGGTTTTCTTTTTGATCTTTGGTATTTAAATCAATCACTCCACCATCAAGCTGATCTACCACATAAACGTTTTAAACGATCAGTTTGTAAGTGATTGCATAATTAATTTTTAAACAGTTTATTGGACTAAATCCATATTTTTGATCGCCTCTGAAGGCCATTAATGTTTCTCCATAAACATTTAAAGATTAATGGCCTTTTCATTATGATAAGCAAATGTCATCATGTCAAAAAACATGAAACAAATTTACTTTTGATTTTTTTCAGTAACTGTAAACCTGAACTCATTGTACTTGTTGCCTATAGTAGAATTTTCAACAAAAAACATCTGTATTTTGAGAACATAAATTTGATCTCATCTTTAAAAAGTCATACTTAAACCAGTGTCACACTACACAAATCTAAATGATTTATAGTGGATGAGCATGTTTCATTAAATGACTGCAGTTTCTGAATGTTGTTTCTCACAGGGTAACAAACTATAAAACAAGAAATCGCAGGAGGTGTAATTCCCTCATGACTTTTGATCATGGTGCCAAGTCTCCTATTATGCTGCCCAGGAATTATTAAAATTTCCATAGTTACCCTAGTGACTGAAAAAATGCTAAATGGGCATCCTTTTTCTTTTATAGATTGAAAAGACATCTTTCCTGGCGACTAAGTTTGTTGAGCCTCTACTCCATTTGGGCACCCCAAAACACTTCAGCTTTTCCTTCACTGTTTATTGGCATTATGAACATAGCACTTGAAGTTGAGTGCTCATTGGCTGTCAGTTCTTGCACAAACAACAGCCAACCCTTACCACTGGTTACCCACTACAATAAAATCAAACTGCCCTTTATTTAATTAAAATTATGTAAAAGACCACTACAACTGAACATTATTGGAAAAGTTGAGTAATGTGACAGAAGCTTCAACTATTGCTCTGCAGTAAAAAGTAGACCACTGGAGACTGATTGCCCAAAATGACACTCAAGATATTTGCAATATAGTAGATATTGTAGAATTACTTTCTGTTGGATTATTTTATTCAAATCCAGAAGAGAATTTTCTTTTGTCTCCATAAAATGAATTGTTTAAGGTTCTGTTGCCTGATTTGATTTGTTTTCACTTCTGTTTTCCCATCATGTCCCAGGCTACTTTCAGGTCTTTTACTACATTCCTTCCTTCCCCACCTCTTTTTCAGTGCTCACTGAATTTACCTCTTCTCTTCTTTGTTCATCCCCCTCTGTGAACCACTTTTATATACACTTTGTAAACCACAACCACCATTATGCCCACCTTTTCACCTTCCTCTACTTTCAATGCACATCATAACAATGCTTCTAATCCATCTTATAATTCTCTCTCTCTTTCAGGCCCCACCTCTTCTGAGCAGCAGTGAGTGGAAGCACAGAACAGCAGCATCTCCAACAGGCACATAGCCCTTCGCAAAGACCCGAGTAAGTTCAACTGGAGTAAAGCTGACCAGGAGAAATAACCGGCAGTGAGAAATCGATCACCCAGCAGATGGTGGAAACTTAAAGCCAATGGTCTCTTAGTGATTTAGCTGAATGCAGAAAGCGCTGAAAGCACTGAAGTTACTGCAGAAACAGAGAAGATGAACTCTAAATGAAAGCTAAATGTAAGTTCCATCTATTCTCTGCCTATCAAGGGCATGTTTATATGTTGCGTGTCCTGCAGCACGTACAGTTCAGGTTTTCCGGCTGGCAATGTAGACGATTGGCAAGATCCTTTATTGCTCCTGGAGGTAATTCTTTTCGAAAGATACCACTTTAGCCGAGGGGGAATATTGTACCTCAAAGATTTATTAGCACCTTATATTCGAAGTCAAACTAGGCGAAGTCGGGCTCTCACAACCACACAGACAGTATGCATTGCTTTGAGGTTTTTTACAAGCGGCACTTTTTTATATACTGTAGGTGATGCGGAAAATCTAACTAAAAGTGCAGTTTGCCAGGCAATTCGTAAAGTCTGTTTGGCTCTGAAATATTTCCTTCGGGTTTTCATAGTGTTTCCTGGACACCTGTGTGTGCAGACAATAAAAGAGGCATTTCATGCCATTGCAGGTAGGCAACACACGGGCAAAAACGCCCACAGTTCCATGAAGAATCTCAATCAGCCTAACATTCTCATTACCAGGATTTCCAAATGTGATTGGGGCACATGGGACTGATCAGAGTGGAGTTTGATCAAACATTATTTGGAAAATGTACCTCTCCTCCTTATGAATAATCAGACACAGTGTCTTCATCAAATATTTGACCTTCGTCAATATCTCGTTGGTCAGACACAGGTTCAAGGGATATGACATTCCCTGCAACTGACCCAACAAAAAAGAGGGCTATATGGAACATACCTATGGCACACATGAAGGACAAATATATGCAATGACCATCCTTTACCTGAAATGAAGTGACCACTGCATTCTGCCACTGGTTCTGAGGAGGAGCTTCCCCCTGGAATGCCCTCAGAAACAGGGCGATGGGCATTTTGCTGGAGAGCCAACTCTTCTGCAGGGGTTAGGTCTTGACCGCGTGGACCTCCACCTGTTTTTTGCTTGTCTGCCTTCTTATTAGCTTTACAATTAATGTTTTTTATATTATATATGATTATTAATGTCAACAATTCTTTAAATAGTTATATACCAATATTTACCAGTTTGAAGTATATTCTTGTACTTCACTTTAACCTGTTCCCATGTACTCCTTGTGCTCACGTTTGATCTGGAATTATGACATATTAAATAATAATTAATCTGACACATAGGAAATGAAACGCTGCATTCAGTAAGTACAATGCACACTACTTAGCGTTTAATTTGTCGGCCACTTTTTGCCAGCCGTCTTTTCTGGTCTGGGCTGCTTTTGCAGTGTTACCCCTTGTGCATATTAAATCTTGAAATTCTTCATATCCTTCGAATAAAAGCTCTTGCGCTGTCAGCGCGTGTGAAAAAAAAAAAGCGCCCCTTCTTTTATCATTTTGTTGCAGCCTATCAAAGACTTGCTGATCATGTTTTCTAGACTCAATATATATGGGCTTTTCACTCAGTGCGGGCACGCGCATTCATCTCATATGATTAGATCCAGCTAGACTAATCTAATACATGAAAAACTGACCTATCCCGGATGAGTGTCACCGGCATTAACTTATCCAAGATGAGGCACCTGATCTCGGATGATTTAAGCGACGTACGAAAAATACCCCCCATGTCTCCAATTTGGACTGCACTCTGCAGCACACCTGTGGACCCTGAGAACAACAAAGTGCTCATAATTGGCGATTTTGTAGTGTGGAATGTTAGAATTCCAAACTATGTTAAACCAGCAGTTAATGTTTCAGGGGCGAAGATTTCTGACATAGAGGCTGCATTGGATCGTGCCACCGACGATGAAGTATCTACCCTATTGCTGCACTAATGATACTTATTTACAGCAATCTGAGGTTTTAAAGGGGAACTTCATCTATCTATGCACCAAAGCTAAAAGAAAATGTCAGAATTTTTTAGGGAGTTTTTCCTTGTCTCCGTAGAGAGTCAAGACTGGTGGAATGTCAAAAGGCAGGGCCTGTTAAAGCCCATTGTGGCACTTCTTGTGTGATTTTGGGCTATACAAAACATAAATTGTATTGAATTGTAATTTTCTTTTGCAGCCCTTGCTAACTTCTACATTCCATTCTCCCTACTAAGAACTTAACAAAGCTGAAGTGCCTGATGAAAGAAAAAAACAACTATACTTCCTAAAAAAGTACTAATCCATTCTTTCCTCCTTCTCCTCTCTCTGGACAATAAAGAAAGTATTTCTTTAAAACATCATGGAATCTTCAGTATGAAATACCCAATTTCTCAATCATTTAGCCTCTTTTGTATCCTGTGCCACTACTATCTCATCGACTTTCCTGGATAACTTTGCATCCTTCATCTAAGGTTGCTTATGTCCAAGGATTTTGAAAAAAAACTGCTGACATTCTTTGACTCAGTATCTCTTCTGTTTCTTCTTTCTTTCATGTAAACCCATTCCCTCAAATTACTTTCAGTTGTTCTGTCCTTCAATGATGCCATATATCTCTTAACTGCGTACATAAACACTTCCTTCAGACTTCAAGAATCTACCTTAATGAAAGGATAAGTATCTGTGTCTGTCTGTCTGTGTGTGCATTTGTATGCTGTGTCTGTGTCATTACAATTGATGGCACATCAAAAGCATTAACACTGCTTTTGCAAATCCCAAATCCAAATGGCATATAACAGAGACATACTGTATATGTTGCATGGTGCACTGCAAATGTTAAGGCTGAGCTCTACATTAATTATTTAGATTATAGTCCATCTTAGTTGGGCAGCATAGCTAGTGCTTGCATAAACCCCATTCACATGAAGCTCTTTTTCAGGTAATTTGCTACTGAGAAATACCAGGCATTATTCTCTTTATCATGTCTGTAAAAGTCATTTGAGTCCTTTGGACACAGCATACCCACCCCACCCCCACACCCCCTTTTCTTGGAAAACAGCCTAAAATATTATCTCTAATGTGGCATCTGCAAAATTCATTCAGTCACACATACATCTATCTACCTTCAAGTCACCATTATCTTTCTAAACATTTCTTCAGCATTAAGCACTTTGTGCTTATCTCTTCATTCTGTAAACTTTGAATCATGGATTACAACCTGGGTTGATTCATAACCTAACTTCCCTCCTGTATATTGTGTTACTACACATTGACCTACCCTTAGAAAATTTGGCATTTTTTCAAGGATTAGCGGAGCATCCTCTTCTGTTTTCTTCTCTTCATTCATTTCCTAGCCACTCATATCTTCTAAAGACTTCTCCTCACACCTCAGTGATAACAATACCATATCTCCAATTTATTTCCTGTTATTCAGTCTGTGTCATGGCAGCCTTTTAAGTTCTGTTCATGAAAGAAATGACAGTCTAACACAGAGTTGTTTAAATAAAGAGTGCCTGCAATTATTAATGATGACCAGACAGAATCGTAGTCAAAGTAAATATACTGGAGTCTTAACACATAAAAGCTGGAATGATTCTCTTAACTAAAGAAATACAACACATGAGTAAAAACTGAAATTCTTAAATTACTGTTAAGTTATTAATGAGTGAAACAACAGAAATTGCCCCTAAATTAGTCTTGCATGTGATTTCCCAATTAGTGAAATTCAAAAACTAGCTAAAACCACTGTCCACTTCCTTGGTCACCCTCCACATTACTCTGATATTCCATGGGTCCTTTTGTGTGGCTCCATACACTCAACTGCCTTGTGCCCCCTGCATCCCAACGCATGCCCACTCACACTGCCAGTGCCAACTCACTTCTCTAATTTAGTGTCAAAGGTAACACCATCTGTTCACATTTTCTCCAGTGCCTTAAGCCAGTCCAAGGTAGGATCCTTCCTGAGACATGCTTATGGTCACAAAACTAAGCCAATGGGTAGTAGTAGCCCAGAAGTGCCTCTGAAGTGCTTTCTAGTCACATCCTCTTTTTAGGCTCTGAACCACAATACATTTTGCAATACTTTTTCACATGGAGAAGAAGGTTGCAAATGGGCTTGCAATATATGTGGTAATGGTACAAATTTTGCTTACTGTGAAACACCATTTGTTTCACAAAAATTTTTTATTAGTTCCGTAAATTTTATTTGTCATCACTATTTAGAACATAAGATGTTTCTTAGATATGTAAAGACTAATCACTCCAACTTATCACTATTAACTCTTTTTAACGACTTTGCTGGCTAATAGCTAATGTCTTCCTATATCTCACGCAAATAGAGAAAAGATGTCAAGGTTTCTGCTTCTGTTACACAATTAGGTTGTTTGGTCCGATTCCTGAGAGGTTTTGTGTGTAGAAGTGCTGTCTGTCTTTATCCTTAAATATACCACTATTTAAATAGATGAATTTGCATGGACTGATTTTATCAATGTCTTTGATTATGACCCTCATGCATACTTTTCTGCTCAGCCTGTCAAAGTAGAATACTGCTTGTTCCTTTAGTCATAGAAAGCATGCATCAAATCTATCACTGTTGGATGAGAAAACTCTCAAGAAAAGGAAATGTAAGCAATAACTGTACAAGATTCAGAAAAATCAAACTGATTTTTTCAAACTGGTGTGTAAAACATAATGGTTTCAATATATTACAGCAAAAAATAATTGTTTTATATATAATGTGCAGATATGTCCATGAGATATACACTGATGAGCAAGCCACATCCAAGAATGTGAACTATGTGATTTGCCTGATTATGATACAGAGGTCATCCCAACCTTCACACATAAGCCCATTGTCTCCAGCTCATTACAAGACTCATTCAGACTCTATTTAATGACAAATCTGAACTTTTCATATTCTCAGCTGTCATTGTCAGTGTATTATAGAAAATGGCCAAAGATTAATACTGCGTCTAAAGCAGATGCGACCTTGTCTATAGCACAGGTCTGTTATATTACAGCCAAGGTTTATACCTTAGATTTAATTTATATTCTATCTTTCTGTTGCTTTTGTTAACTTTAAATAACTATTTTTCTTGTTTCCTAGTTATTTCTGTTGGTTCTGTTTATTATTAAATATATGCTGTCCATTTATTATTTACTATTTATGAGTAATGAATTGTTCTACTAACTTCCTTGTAACTCCACTTTGCCTTTTCTGTCAATTTTGTTAACTCCAAAAAATTATTGCTTTTAGAATGATTGCTTTGTGACTTTGTTCTTCCTAGCCAATACTTTTAATGGTTTCTTTCCCTACAAGGGCTTTTCTGTGTGTATTCATAAGGTTTGGGACATAAAGGAAATTGTTTAGAACTTTGAAAGTCAGTCCCTCATTTTGGGCTTGAGTAGGCTGAAGACTGACAGGACGGTCCTTGGGTGTTAGGGAACTGTTAACATTTGAATCTGATGATTGCATATAGCGTGGAACTGACCTCTCTGTATTATTCTTTCCTCTGCATGTCCTGGAGTACAAAAGAAACACCCCCATGCACCCAAACGTGGACACTGGCAAGATCAAAAAAAAAAAAAACGGCATGCAAATGAATATGAATAATATGAATAACGTTGCATCAGTGCCACAATGTTTTCCGAAATGTACTATAAAGGTCATAAAATGAGTTATTCCAAATATCATATATACCTATGTCTCTGTTTTATGTCAGTGTGACTTTGACATCATGGACCATAAGGTGCATACTAATTCAGCGTGAGCAGGAACACTCAATAAAACTGAATAAAAAAAATTCAAGTTACGGTGAGATACGAATAAGGCAGATTCACCAGCATTTGTGAGTCAGCTTTTATCCCTCCAGATCAGAGAATTTCCAGTTCCATTGTCTCAAAACACCACTCACATCTACAGTTATTCCAAGTTTCAGATAAAAAGTAACAGCGTCAGATCTGGGGTAGGGGGTGGGTATTGTATCGTGATCCTGACTGAGAGAATAAAAGTGAAAAAAGAAACCACTAACTTTTACAAGTCCTATAAATTTACACCGCCTGTTACAGACACAAATCAAATCATGTTTTTATTGTATAATATTAACAATAAGAGCAGCTCACTACTCAAAATGGTAAATTTGCGGGGAGCTGGTTTCAAACTCATGACCACTGGATTATAAGTCGGCAGTTCTAAACACAGCACCACGGAAGCTGTCGTATTGTACTTGCACCTTTTGTGAAAGTGCTTATTTGATATTTGGCCATCAGCCTTTACATATTATACAGTTCATGTCTACATTTTGTATTTATTACTAAAACATGAAAAATGTTTCTTTTTTAACAATGTGTTTACATAGATTGTTGTAGACACAAAACACACATCAAATTATTTTCCCTTACAATTCTAGGTAGCTCACTCCCAGATAAGCAATCAAGGCAGGAACTGGGAGAACTTCTTGCCCGTTCTTGGGGGGATGGTATAGCTTGCTACTTGGGCTTATCGACACATTTAGAAGACAAAAGACGCTGACGGAGAGGTGCGAAGGGATTTAAGGTGGGCCAGATTTATGACTTTTTTCGTTGGCTCTGGTAATTCTAGTGTTAACAGTGCTAAAGAAAGTCAACAGAAGATTGACTAGTTTTATTTCTGAATTGAAGGATATGAGTAATAAGGAAAGATTGAAGGAGTTGAATCCTATCACTTTCAAAAACAAAGATTTAAAGAAGACCTGTCTTAAATTTTGTGTTATGTATAATGTGATTTTGAAACAGATGGTTTGTTAGCGTTTTGTTGAATTTCATCTAAACACATTTGGCAGCTGTATTCCTTTTCTGCCACAGCTGTTTAGCAAATGCATAAAATGTTTAGTAAAGTGAAATTATATAACAAAACAATAATCTTATTTTTGTTATCAAACTTTATTTGACAAAAAAAGTCAGTTAGATATCATAATGAATGGAAAGTGTTAAAATCCACCCACTATCACCAGCCCTGAGAAAGAACAAAAAAAATGATTGTCTCTAAGTTCAGAAGATCACAAGAGAACAAACAGTATGACCCACAATCAAGAAAAGGATAAGGAGAAGGGAAAAAGGCGATAATGATTAGGAAAGAAAGATGCGTGCTGCCACCCAGCCCTTAACTACCTAGACTGTATTAGGCCAAGTCTGAATTGTTGTGGTGGGCAAATACTTAAGTTGTTTGCTGTGCAGAAGGTTCTAAATAGTAGACCTTATAGAAAGAAAAGTTCCAATTGAGGGAAAGGGCAGTTCAGGATGTGTCCAGGGGGAGGCCAACAGCAGCCTCACTGTCAGAGAAGCCAACATTATAAGCTTCCTATTGGAGAGAATCGACAGATAAAGAGGAAAAGTCCAGCAACAGCAATACCTGAGGAGATAGCAGGATATAAAAGTAAAGAATGGATGACATGGGGCATCATAACATTTCCAAAGACACTTAATTTAATGCAGAATCTCATGGGGGAACAAGGAAAGATAACAACCTAACAGCACTAGGTGCAAAGATAGAAACAATCTGGATCCAGGTGGTAGCCCATCACAGGACACACAACTACACTTACTCACATTGTGGCCACTGTACAGTTGTTAATCAAACTGACAAGCACATTTTGGAGATTTGAAAGGAAAACCAGAGTTCATAAACCATTGCAGACACAACATAAACATGCAAACTTCACACAGGTAACAAATGGACATGAGTCAACTGCGCTAACAACTATGATGCTGTGTTGCCCATCTTGCTTCTGTATTATGTATGGATGTGTAATTTACATTATAGAAAACAATATTCATTTTAGTATAATATATTTGTTTAAAGTGATTCTACATACAGTATGTTCCCTTATATCTTTTTTGAAGATGCTGCAAAAGTTAACAGCGCACAAATTTATTTATACAAGCTGATTGGAGACTTGAGACATACTTACATGCTAACGTTATCCTTGCAAACAAAAGGGAGAGTTTTTTGTATTTTCTATGGTGTGTAGGTTAATTAAAAAAAAAATTAACATTCGTTCCTAAAAACTAAAAAAAGAAGATGTGTGGGAAATTTTAAAGCTTTTTCCCCCTTAGAAGAGTGTTTTGTTTTTTTGTGCCCGAAAAGGTGAGTGTTGGGGTGAGCATTTGGAGAAGTTTCTTGTACTTGTTCTTGTTATTTGTATTCAAACTAGCTTCGGCAAGGAAGACCAGTAAGCAGTATAGTGGCTGACACCAGCATCTCTGTAAGCAAAGAATTGGTGTCTTAGCAGCGAATAGTTATAAGTAACAGAAATAATGATTCCTTAGTGGGGAAAAAAGTGCAGTGGATGACGTCAAAGCAGTAAAGAGAAAGGCACGTAGGCATGCAGCCTGCATTATGATTTCGATTAGGCATAAGTGGCTGTAGGAGAAGACAAGACAGTAAGAAATTAACTATAAATGGATATTCAGAAAGAAAGTTTTTCTGGATTGAAGAGTTCTTAGCAGTCAGGAAAGTAAAGCAGTTAAGAGGGCAACAGAGTAAGGGTTCATTAATACGAAGTAGTAAAAACTGTGTGAGAGGAGAGCTTTTAAGTAAGTAATAAGAGGAGCTCAAAGTTATTAAAACAGACAAAGAAATGTAAACTTCATAGAAGGACAAGAACAGACAGTCACGGGGGAGAATATTAAAGGAGCTTAAGGGGTCAGAAGGTATAAAATAATTGTAGCTGTTCTTTAATCAAATTTTTTTGACTTCATTTTTTTTTAGTTTTACTATTTAAGTTAAATCATTTAATTTTAATTAAAAAAAGCTTCAAAAACAAGCAGTTTCAGTAATCAGTAATAAAGAGGCTAGTGCAATGCAAGCCCTGTTGGATGTTGGACTTTTTAGAGAAGCCCGTCTTCTATGATTGCTATATCTACTGGAGATACCAGCTGATCCAGCACCTCGAGTCCAGGGTTGCTGAACTGGAGGAGGAGTTGGCTGGCCTGCGTTGTAGTAGAGAATTCGTAAACCTGGCCCAGGTGTTCTTTAGAGAGATAGTGTGCAACCCTAAGATGGCGTGGAAGGAGCAGACAAGTAGAGATAAGTGAGCAACAGTTACAAGGTGCAAGATAAAGGGTGAACACTATCCAGTGGCATCAACCTCAGAATTGGAAGTGTCAAACCATTTATAGGTCCTTGCGTAGCTGGATGGTGTCACTGAAGATTCTGAGGTCATAGGCAGGCATGAGGAGCTCCAATGGGCCACCTCAAAACCAGTTCCCAGAAAGAGAGTGGTAGTGATAGTTGGGGACTCAGTCATTAGGAAGACTGAAACAAAGGTTTTCTCCAGAGACAGAGAGTCTTCCACACTGTGTTCCCTTCCGGGTGAACAGTTGGGAGACCACCCTGGATATTGGCCAGAGTGTGCGTGGATCCAGTGGTTATTGTCCATGTTGGAACAAATGACATACATAGTAGTCTGTCAGTTCTAGGATCCAAATTTAGAGATCCAGGTGTCAGGCCTAGGAGCAGAATGGACAGGGTAGTCTTCTCCGACGTTCTGCCTGTGCCACGTGCCCATCCAGGTGAGATTGAGGAGATTAGAAGGCTTAGCATGTAGCTCAAATCTTGATGTAGGATAGAAGGGTATAGGTTTATAGGGCATTGGGACTCCTTTTGGAACAGATGAGACCTGTTACATCTGAACTTGTGGGGCACCAGTGTATTGGGGAGGTGCATGAATAGGTTAGTCAATTGTTTAAATTAAGGCATGGGTGGGGGAAAGAGTTTAGAACAGGACAGATTTAGAACTGTACATGAAGAAACAAGCAATAATGCAAAAATAAAAGTGCATAGTCATGTAAATTGTAACCCACAATTTAAATGTTAAAGTAAAAAGGGTAACACATTAAAAATAGCTTGCCTTAATGCTAGAAGTAGCATAAATAAAACATGAGTTGGTGTTGTTTGTAGCAGAGCATACCTATGATATTATAATAAAAGAATCTGGCTAAATAACAAAGATGGGGATGAGTATAACACAGAGGGATACACATCTTTTAGGAAGGGTAGACAGAATACAACAGGAGGTGGAGTTGTTCTTTATGTCAAACAGAATTATATACAAGCCCTCTTCAGTTAGACGATGACCCCCATCTTAGTGAGGACGTGTGGCTTTGTCTGGAAAGCAGTAGGAAAGAGGTCATATTTTAAGAGGGTGTTACAGACCGCACAATGTACAAAATAATTTCAATGCAGTATTTTGGTAATACTAAAAAGGCAAATTTACAAGGGAATACTATAGTCATGGGGGACTTTAACTATTTGAATATCAACGATGATAACTCTGCAAATAGCAGACCATAAAAGCAAGAGTTTTTAGAAGTAATCAGTGATGTACAGTATGTTAAAACATCAATGTGGGTGAAGCCTGTCTGGATTTAGTATTTTGTAATAACCAGAATAGAATTGAGAGGATAGAAGTGACTGAAACAACAGGGTCAAGTGAAATAATACAATTCTCTGTGTTTTGGAAGTGTGCAAATCCAAAGACCAAAACTGTTAAGTTTAACACAGGTTAGGCAAATTTTAAGCAGATGCAGCAAAGTCTAAGGAGGATAAAGCTTTTAAGCGTAAAGACAGTTGAGGAGCAGTGGAACAGGTTTAATTTTTTTTACATATAATGCAGGACAGGTACATTCTTAAATTTGCAATTAGTAGGAAATAAAAAAAAAAAAAGTGGATTAATAAAGAGTTTAAAAAGAAGCTGCAAAGAAAAAAACAGCTGTTGTAAGATGACACTATATAGCGCCTGACCCGACACAGATTGAACACGGGAGGCACGTGTAAAATAAATAAACTTTATTTTTCTTCCCCTGTGGGTGCACGTCTTCCCCGTGTCCCATAGGCAATACACAGTCCCAACCACACAACACAAAAGCACTTGTCTTTCCTCTCGGCACCACCACTTCTCCTCCCACCTGACTCTGGCCCCTTTTATAGTTCACCCAGAAGTGCTCCAGGTGCTTGATCACCGAGTTCCAGCTTCACTTCCGGGTGTGATGAATATGCTGCCCACACAGGCGGTGCCTGCGGGACCCAACAGGGCTGCACCCAACTCCAGTTCCCAGGGAGCCCTGTGGGAAACCGAGGCATTGCTCCAACTCCAGGGTGCGGCCATCTAGCATCCAGGGGGAGGTATTGCAGTGTCCAAGGCTGCTCCCCCTGAATATAGTGTGTAGGGGCGTCCCGGCTGGGCATGGACGCCAGCCGCCTGCCACACTGTATAGAGCGTATAAGACTAATAACTGCAGTTTGAATCATAGGGCATATGAGAAAATAAGGGCAGCAATTAAGAAGGATATTAGGGAAGCTAAAAGACAGTTAGAGAGGAATATAGCAGATAACGCGAAAGATGATCAGAAGAGATTCTTTCAGGATATTAGTAGTAAAAGAACAGTCAAGGAGGAGGTGAAGTGCATCAGGAATAGTAAAAGGGAGTTAAAAAATACAGACATTGAAACAGCAGATGCTCTAAACTTGCATTTTCTTGAGGTATTCACATTTTTTTCATATGGCACCCTTATGCAACAACACACAAAAACAAATATAGACTTTCCAATCAACTTAACTTTAGGTCTGTAAGTTGTCATAGAAAACTACTGTGAGCTTTGTAGATTTGTGTTTTTTTCTGCATTAAAACAGAAAAAAAGAATATTCAGCCCCCATTTGTTCATCTATCCCTATTCACTTCATTTTTTTCAAAATATCCTTCAGCCGCTATTTGAATGTCAGTAAAGTACTAACTGCCTTCTATCCTTCTTTATAAATTACTCCATCTATCCATTTTTCTACTGTGTGAAGGAAAATGTTCTGTTGTTTGTGTGAATTTTACCTATAATCAATTTTCATCTGTGCATTTGTGTTCTGTTTAACGACTAAATTTAAACTAAAAGCTTGCATCTACCTTACTAAGACTCCTATCTCTTTCTTTCTGTTTGCATAAGCTGAAAAAAATTGAACTCCTTCAATCTTTCCTAACAGCTCATACCCTGCAGTCCTTGAATCTTCTTAGTTGCTCTTCTCTGTATCTACTTTCCCTAGCACTATTATGTTCTTTTTGTACAGCTCCACTTCTAAAAATGTTGTACTATACAGAGAACACTACAACCATAAATTAGTT
The DNA here is from genome assembly GCF_900747795.2 of Erpetoichthys calabaricus. Lineage (NCBI taxonomy): Eukaryota > Metazoa > Chordata > Cladistia > Polypteriformes > Polypteridae > Erpetoichthys > Erpetoichthys calabaricus. Next base: position 297,124,875 of record NC_041394.2, read on the forward strand.
GAAGGTTCACCTTGTGAATTTATTTTTTTGAAAATATACACTCATGTCAAATCTAATGATGGGTCAGTCGAGTGTTTACCACTGTGTATCGTCCCCATTTCTTTTATTAACACTTAAGTGTTTGGGCACAGAAGACAGAAGTTTGTTAAGTGTGGGAAGTGGAATTTTCCTCCATTCATCCAGCATACAGGTTTTTCAGCAATATAATGGTACAGACCCTTGATTGCCATATTATGCGCTTCATAATGCGCTTCACATTTTAAATCAGAGACAGATCAGAACTGCAGGCAGGCCAATTTAGTACCAGCACTCTCTGCTTATGAGCCATACACTTGTAATCTGGGCAAATGTGGTTTGGCATAGTCCTACTAGAAAATGCAAAAACATCTCTGAAAAAGACAGCATTTGGTTGGCAGCATATGTTGCTCTAAAATGTATGCATATCTTTCTGCATTAATGGTAAACTCACAGATGTGCAAGATACCCATGCCATGCACACTGATACAACCCCCATACCATGACAGATGCTTGGTTTTAAACCTGATGCTGAAAACAGCTTGGATAGCCCCTTTTCTCTTTGGCCCGGAGAGCAATACGACTGTTTTTTCCAAAACCTGTTAGAAATGATAACTCTTTCAGAATATGGTGACGTATTCTGTCATATTCTTGCTTAATTAGTAACGGTATTTATTCATCAAAATTTGTTTTTAATATGTAATAGATTATTTGTGTGGAATAATAACCTGCTCCTCAAAGCATTTATACAAAGTGTCTATGGGGGGTTGTATATTATACTAATGGGCGAATATTCTTGGTCTTTATACAGCCATAACTTTGCTTAATGTTGTGCATCTACATCAAATCAGCCTTTGGATGTGCACAGTGACAGCTAAACCAGAATCCAAAAGTGTTTCATTGTTTCACAAATGGCGTAATTTCAGTTTTCGTCATTAAAGTTTTAGTACCTATGTATAAATTTTGACATTTATTTAAATTAAGCTTTTCATGCTACATATACTGTATTTCCAACTCTGAATTCAATCCAGATTAATTTATAATGAGTTTACTGATTTTGGGGTATCCATCTTTCTGTTATTAGCAAAAATTAACCAATTAGTTTGTGCATTTTTATCAAAATCAGTTGAAAAGGTGAGAAGTCCCAGCTATAATCCCTGAGGGGCCCTGAATGTGTGCATCACCTAGGTCAGAAGTAACCAGCCGGTTTGTGTATTCAAGCCAATTTTGAACCAATGTGCACAATACATATTGAATTCCATCCATCCATCCATCCATTTTCCAACCCGCTGAATCCGAACACAGGGTCACGGGGGTCTGCTGGAGCCAAACCCAGCCAACACAGGGCACAAGGCAGGGAACCAATCCCGGGCAGGGTGCCAACCCACCGCAGATATTGAATTCCTGCTTCTTTTAATTTGATCAACTACCTTACATAAAGTAACATGTTAAAAGCTTTTTGAAAATAAAGGTAAAATTATTTGCACTAGCATGATCAAATGCCTCTGAAACATAAAATTCTGACAATACATTATAAGCATACACTGCACTGGGGGCTGCACGAAAGGCAAATGAATTTGACTTAATTATTATTACTCTAAAGAAAGAGCACTGTCAGTATAAAATAATTTCATATAATTATTTTGACATTTTGGGCAATTGGACAGAAAGACAATGGTAATTATACATGATATTTAACTTAATTATTTTTTTAATCACACATTATTGAAATATTAATTGCAAAATGTGGTCTTTAAGAAATGGATTATAGATATATATATGAACAGAAAACAGCTGTGTTTATTAAATTAGTTTAATCTTACTCAAAAAAAATATATCTGCAGCAAAAAAAATTCTTATGATTGACAAATCTATGAAGAAAACATATTACTTCCAAGAAAAAAATTGAACTTTTCAGAGTCGCCGTTTTTATTTCTGTCAGAAACTTTACCTTCTAAAAGGAATCAAAAAGAAAAATATGTACTCCTCCAAAAATGCTTTTTAACCGTATTAATTTATGCTGCAAACTATAATGGATGAATTCCCTGTGGCAAGTTTTTTTTTTTTTTTCATCACACAGCCTTGGCTGAAAGCACAGGCAAGGCATGGAATTAGCTGTCGGGACAAGTCAGGTCCATCGCAGTCCACACTCACGTACAGTACATACCCACACCGTTTCATATTTTTAGATGCAGCTGAACCTATCATATGCCATTTTCCTGACACTACCTGTACAGGAGGTAAGAAACAATTAGAGTTTCACTCATACTCTTCTCACTAGTTTCTCACCAAGCTCTTTCGTCCATTACTCGAAGGCTTATGAGAAGATCGTGATAAGTAAGAACCTCACATTAATGAAACATAAAGGCTTCCCAAAAAAACTTTTCGGTTACAGTTTTGATGAAAGTAGCATTTTAAAACAGGTATCCGATGTGAAGATATGCAAATTAAATTAATTTCATCTGATTCATTTCATGCAGATTAGGGGCACAGAAAAAAACAGGTTATTATTGTAGCCATACAGTACATCCACAAAATCCAGAAAATCTCTTTATTTTGTTTTCCCTCTCTTCTATTTTCCCGCTTCTCTCGCACAATCCAATCATAATTCAGAAAGCTCTAATGTTAAGGTAAATCTAGCTGCTACCTTATGAGTCATGGCTGCACCAGTTGCTCTCACACATGTGAATGGTTGACCAGTGCATCTTTATGTACTCACAGATTGACGCAAGTCTTTTACCAGGCAGGGGTTTGTTAAACTTAAATTCCTTTACATTTACTTATTTAGCTGACACCTTTATCCAATGCAACTTACATTTGCGATACAGCTGGTTAGATTTCTTTTGGTTTTCTAATTGGAGCACAGGCAGGTCAAGTGACTTGTTCATGATCACACAGTGTCATTTTTGGAATTTGAACCCTCAGGGTTTGAAGTCCAAAGCCTTAACCACTACACCATACTCCCTTTAAAGCAATATTCAAAGTGAAAAAAAAAACAGGATCAGTAAATCTCCAATCTCAAAATCTCAAATCTTGTCTCTAATCCTTCTTTTTTGTCTAAATTAGTCTTTTATGTGCTGAGATTTTAATGTAAAGACTGGACAAACTACTCTTTTATAGAGGAAGTCTGATGACATTATGCAGTATGTCAGAAACCACATGACTAGCAAGGAGGACAGAACCAATAAGGCAATGTCCCAGAAACTAACTCACAAAATCAATGCGCCTATAAAGAATGGCAAAGAAAATGGTGAATTGAGGTTAGAAGAATTAAAATTTGAATACATAATAATTAAAATGATGATACTCACATGTCCAAAATGATTTACATACTGTAAGTTCTTAACAGTTTTTAGACTTTTGTGTTTAGCTGTATTGATATTCAGTTTCTCTCATACATCTCTAAGCTATGCGTTTCAGACAAATTGGAAACAAAATGAGCATGCTGGAAAAGTGGGTGCATTACAGCTTCCCATCCACATTTGGTTTATGCCTTGAAATTACTGTTTTTCCATGCTAGGCTCTGTCCCCCTGCAAAGTGAAATATGAGTTCACAAAAGGTTATGTTTTCTACATTTGTAATTAAAATGAGTTTATTGCTAATACACAGTAGAATCTTCTCTTGTGCACGGTATACATTTAGGTTGTTTCAAGCCATCTTGCAAACTGGTAACCCATACTGAACCTCTAGGGCATACTATTTCCCACTTCTGCAGCATATCCAAGGAAATGAACAGACATGGTGTACATAGAAGTGGAAGAAATTAACTTGATTTCCTTGATGATTGATTAGTAGGACATTACTATATGCGTTCAGCTTTTCTAATAAAAGAAAAAATATATCAGTTTGTATTCTTTGTTAAGGACAGTGGACCACCAAAATTGGCAACAAAAACTTTAGAAACAAAACAGTTCATTTTCTGTAAAGTTTAATTTTACAGGCTTTGCCAAATTCAGCAACATGTGTAATAAATAGCTTTTGCTTGAAAATGAACACACACTTTATCACAATTAGATACCAAATGTAGAAATAATAATTATTAGCATACATGATGAATGTACATAAAATTTCTTTAATTAGAGGTCACAATTTTTTTTATTGATTTTATTGTAATCAGACAACATTCTATACAAATAGATACATTTTTACAAAAATAGGGTTCGAAAACAAATCAACCCCCACCCCTGAGAAAGAGAGCATAAATGGAGAAGAAAAAGAAATGGGGAGAGAATCTGCTTCCTCCTGCTTCCTCAGTGCTTTAAATGCTTATTCAAAAATGTTATTGATTACATCCTGCCAGGTTTTGAAAAAGTTCTGCACAGATCCTCTAAGTGAGAATTAGATTTTTTCCAATTTCAAATAGTATATAACATCAGTTACCCACTGACTCAAAAGAGGAGAGTTAGAGGAGTTAGGATAATGTAGTAAAGGCAATCACAATATTTTTTTCCTTCTCCACTTTAAGCCCATCTGGAAGTACACCTAACACACCAGAGCTTATAAGAAAACTTGTAAATCCAGCCCACCTTAAATCCACTCCCACGTCTCCATTCAGCGTCTTTTGTCTTCTAAATGTGTCGATAAGCTCAAGCAACCTGCTATACCATCTCCAAACACACTGCCTCAGAACGGGTAAGAAGTTCTCCCAGTTCCTGCCTTGATTGATTATCTGGGAGTGATCTACCTAGAAGAGTAATAAAGTAGGTAGAGTAATAAATAACAACATGTAGACATGAACTGTATAATGTGTGAAGGCTGATGGCCAAATATCAAATAAACACTTTCACAAAAGGTGCAATTATGGCACAACAGCTTCTGTGGTGCTGTGGTTAGAACTGCCAATTTATAATCCAGAGGTCGTGAGTTTGAAACCAGCTCCCCTGCAAATGTAACATTTAGAGAAGTGAGCTACTCTTATTGTTAATATTATACAATAAAAACATACATTTGATTTGTGTCTGTAACAGCCAGTATAAATTTATATTACTTGTAAAAATTAGCGTTTTTTTTTCACTTTTACTCTCTCTGTCACGATCACAATACAACACCCACCCGCCGCCCCAGATCTGACGCTGTTACTTTTTATCTGAAACTGGGAATAACTGTAGATGTGAGTGGTGTTTTGAGGCAATCAACTAGAAATTCTCTGATCTGGAGGGATAAAAGCTGACACACAAACGCTGGTGAATCTGCCTGCTTCGTATCACACCGTCACTTGATTTTTTTTTTTTATTCAGTTTTATTGAGTGTTCCTGCTAACGCTGAATTAGTATGCACCTTATGGTCCATGATGTCAAAGCCGCACTGACAAAAACACAAAGACATAGGTATATATGAAGTTTGAAATAACTCATTTTATGACCTGTATAGTTAATTTCGGAAAACATTGTGGCACTGATAGAGCATTATTCATATTATTCATATTCATTGGCACGCTTTCTTGCGCTTGTAATCAGTGACCACATTTTTTCTTTTTTTCGATCTTGCCAGTGTCCACTTTTGGGTGCATAGGGTGTTCTTTTGTACTCCAGGACATCCAGAGGAAAGAATAGTACGGAGAGGTCAGTTCAGCGCTATAGGCAATCATCAGATTTAAATGTTAACAGTTCACACACAACCAAGGGCCGTCCTTTCTACATTTACGACATGTGTACCTGTTGCAATGTACACACTTCTCTCTGTGCTGTAGTTACTATTACACTGAAGGGGCTGGGGAAGCAGCGGTCTTGGAACAGAAGCTTGTCGATCTTGCATCCTCTTTTGCTTTATCCATCGCCTTTTCTTGTAAGAAGCGACGACAAAGCTCCTCTGCAAGGTGAGCAAAGAACACTTTTCTTTTCACAGTGGCCCCCGTGCATGCCTTCCACAGTACATGTGCGTTGATCGCCGTCACGTCAAGCTTGTTCTAGCACAAGCAACCAGACACCTGCGTGCTCCTGCTGCACTGAATAAGCTCACGCCTTCTGGTGCACAATGTCAACGCAGCACCAGGCAAAAATGAAACAGACAAATATATGTAACATTTTGAAGAAATGATTTTATGACCTGCAAAGTACTGATCAGAAAACATCATTGCACTAAAGCAATATTATTTGAAAACGAACAGTGTCAGATCGGGAGTGAATTTATACTGGCGCTGTTAGTTTGAGTCAGATCGGGGGGGGGGGAGGGGGGGGGGTCGGGGGGGTGCGACAGAGCGCATGAACGTGACTGAGAGAATAAAACTGAAAAAGAAGCTAACTTTTACAAATACCATACATTTACAGTTGATTACATGCGCAAGAAAGCATGCGAATGAATATGAATAATATTGTAGTGACCTCCGCGTCAGGTTCGAAAAGAGAAGTAAAAAAAACAAACAGACATAGTAAATTCTCACCATAAAGTTTTTACTTGAACAATCAAAAAAAAGAACACCAACCTCATAACCCCAAACATACACCCTTTTTTAAGCACCTTCTCCAACCCTTCCTCCCATCCCAGGTCCTGCCAACTTACCATCTCAATCAATACCCCGCTGTCAGTCTTCCATGCTGTACTCCACCCTTCCTCAATTGGACCTAACAGTCAGTCAAAAAAAAAAGGATTCAACCTGGCTGGGACGCTATAATATGAATAATGTTGCATCAGTGCCACAATGTTTTCCGAAATGTACTATACAGGTCATAAAATGAGTTATTCTAAATTTCATATATAACTATTTCTCTGTTTTTTTGTCAGTGCAGCTTTGACATCATGGACCATAAGGTGCATACTAATTCAGCGTGAGCAGGAACACTCAATAAAACTGAATAAAAAAAAATTAAAATGACAGTGAGATATAAAGAAGGCAGATTCACCAGCATTTGTGTGTCAGCTTTTATCCCTCCAGATCAGATAATTTCCAGTTCCATTGTCTCAAAACACCACTCACATCTACAGTTATTCCCAGTTTCAGATAAAAAGTAACCGCATCAGATCTGGGGCAGGGGGTGGGTGTTGTATTATGATTGTGACTGAGAGAGTAAAAGTTAAAAAAAAACACTAACTTTTACAAGTGCTATAAATTTACACCGGCTGTTACAGATACAAATTAAATGTGTGTTTTTATTTTATAATTAATTAATAATAAGAGCAGCTCACTACTCCAAACAGTAAATTTGCCGGGGAGCCGCTTTCGAACTCACAACCACTGGATTATAAGGCAGCGGATCTGACCGCTACACCGCTGTTGTATTGTACTTGCACCTTTTGTGAAAGTGTTTATTTGATATTTGGACATCAGCCTTCACACATTACACAGTTCATGTATGCATTTTGTTATTTATTACTAAAATATGAAAAACATTTCTGTTTTAATGATGTGTTTACATAGATTGTTATAGACAGAAAACACACATCAAATTATTTCCCCTTACAATTCTGGGTAGCTCACTCCCAGATAATCAATCTAGGCAGGAACTGGGAGAACTTCTTGCCTGTTCTGAGGCGGTGGGGAGGATGGTATAGCAGGCTGCTTGCTGCTTGGGCTTATCGCCACATTTAGAAGACAAAAGAGGTGTGAAGGGATTTAAGGTGGGCCAGATTTACGAGTTTTTTCATTGGCTCTGGTGTTAATGGGTTAGAAGGGATTATGACACCAAGGCTGTCTGAAAGGCATTTAAAAATTTTTGTCCAGAATGATGTTAATTTGTATTGCTACCTTCCACTCCTTTTCTGATATGTTGAGTGAGAGATCCTTTTCCCACTGTCCTCTTGGATCTTTAAAAGGGAGGGATGGTTCTCGAAACTGATCAATATTTTTTCCAGCATAGAGGGAGGTGGGTGGTTTTCCAGACATTAAAAACTGCATATGTTTGCGATGGTTGAAAAAGGTGGTTCTCATGCAGAGGTACCATAGATAAAAGCTTCCATGTTCTGAGAGTGAAGCACAATTGGGTTGATAAGTTCGTGGTCAGTTACAAACTGTGTAATTATCTTTGCAGTGTTAGATGTCATCACCCCTGTGACAGGAGACCTATCTAGGTCTGGATTTAAAACACAATTAAAGTCCCCAGCCATTATAATTTTAGGAGTATTCACATTGGAAATGGATGCAAATACATTTTGTATAAATTTCCTATCATCCACATTGTGTGCATAAATATTTATCAAAATCACTTTATAGTTAAATAAATTACCCATGGCAATCATGTATCTCCCTATCGGATCAGATACTACATCTGATACTACAAATGATACTGTTCTATGTATAAGAAATCCCACACCTCTAGTTTTCTTTGTAAAGCTGGAATGGAACATTTGGCCAGTCAAGTCTTTTTGCAGCTAGAACTGATCCTTGCTTAATAAGTGGGTCTCCTGTAAAAATGCTATTTTAGCGTTTAGACCTGTTAGGTGAGAAAATACTTTCTATCTCTTTAATTCATGATTCAGACCTTTAACATTCCAGCTCACAAAGTTAACTGTCCCATTTTGGTGCTATTGATTCTGAATTATTGATGTCATTTTGTAGTCTTAACTGAAAGTGAGACAGCTTTGACCTTAATTTCCAATTTTCCCAGGAGTTATTGCCATGCAGCCTATTGTCTCCAGACAGAGGAGCAGCTTCAGCGACAGACTGCTTTCACTGTCCTGCTCCACTGACTGACTGTGGAGATCGTTCCTCCCCCACGCTATGCGACTCTTCAATTCCACTCGTGTTGGGGGGGGGGGGTAAACGTTAACATTATACAAAGATATTGTCTGTTATACCTGCATTTTTATCACTCTTTAATGTAATATTGTTTTTATCAATATGTTGCTGCTGGAGTAGGTGAATTTCCCCTTGGGATTAATTAAGTATCTATCTATCTATCTATCTATCTATCTATCTATCTATCTATCTATCTATCTATCTATCTATCTATCTATCTATCTATCTAAATGGCCAACATTAACATGAAGAGTAACACAATTAATATGTTAAGATGAAGTGTGTTGTGCTTAAGTTACCTACAAGGAAAACATCAAATTACATGATGATCTAAACTCTTTTTAGTTATGTGAACTTTCTGGATGTAAAAAATAAAGTGAAATAGTTAAAGACAACTAAAAAATTCAAATGTCTCCAGGCTACTGTTGCTAAAGTAATTTATAATAACATTATATACTGTAACTTACAAAGAAAGGCAACAGTTTAAAATAGTGACTTCTCCAGTCTTGTGTCTGGTAAATTAATGGAAGGAATTATTAAGGACTAGATTGAGCAAGAAATGGCAATAATTTGAGTTTTACAATCAGCATGGATTTCAGATGAGGAAGCTCATGTTTTAATAACATGCTGGAATTCCAAGAGGAAGCAACAAAAAGATGGATAGGAATATAAGCTGGTTAAGTTTGCAGATGATATCAATATAGGTGGATTGGCAGGTATAGAATCCATTGAATCATTACAGAGGGACTTGGACAGCATACAGGCTTAGACAGATTTGTGGCAGATGAAATTTAAATGTAAGCAAATGTAAAGTATTACACAGGAAGTAAAAATGTTAGGTTGGAAAACACAATGGGAGGTCTGAAAATCGACAGTACACCTTATGAGAAGGACGTAGGATTCGTAATGGACTCGATACTATGAACTTCCAGACAGTGTTCAGAAGCCATTAAGAAGGCATACAGAATGTTAGGTTATATAGCACCCTGATGTGTGGAGTACAAGTCCAAGGATTTTATACTGAAGCTTTATAATGCACTGGTGAGACCTCATCTGGAGTACTGTGTGCAGTTTTGGTCTCCAGGCTACAAAAAAGACATAGCAGCACTAGAAAAGGGCCAAAAAAGAGCGACTAGGCTGATTCCAGGGCTGCAGGTGTTGCATTATGAGGAAAGATTAAAAGAGCTGAGCCTTATCAGTTTAAGTAAAAGAAGATTAAGAGGAGACATAATTGAAGTATTTAAGTGAAGGGAATTAGTATAGTGGTTTGAAACTGTAATTTTATAATGAGTTCACACGAACACGAGTACACAGTTGGAAACTTGTTAAGGGTAAATTTTGCACAAACATTAGGAAGTTTTTCTTCACACTGAGAACCATAGAAACATGGAATAAGCTAATAAGTAGTGTGGTACACAGTAGGACTTTCAAAACTAGTCTTGAAGTTATTTTGGAAGAATTAAGTGGATATAATGGTAAGCTTTGTAGGGCTGAATGGCCTTTTCTAATCTACATTGTTCTAATAGAAAGACCATCATTACCTTTAGTTAGGTCCAGAGGACCTGCAACATTCTTGTTTTGTCTCTTGAGCTGTATCTCTTAGTGTTCTTTCCTCCCTTGTATTTGTTAATAAAGGTGACAATTTCTGTTAATTTGGTGTTATTCAGGATATTGAGGGCTATCACAATGGTCCCCCTAAAAATACTTTGAAATACTAAGTTAAAAACTGCCATCTGCAGTGACAAGATTCAACTTACTTTACTAATTCAATTTAATCAAATGGAACACATAATTAAATCTAAATTAAATACCTTTCAGTCAATTAAAGCATTATGAATAAATCAATCAATTTGACGAGTGTTTAATGGAAAAAATTATTTTATTAAAATTTTCTTTACAAACATATATAAATTAAATTACAAATGTAAAATTTACAACCTCAGAATAAAGCCTTTGTCGCAAACATTTAAAAATAAAAAGTCTTTTTGAAAACACATCTGAAATAAAATCATATAGTAATGACAAAATAAACTGTAGCAGAATTGGGGCTCAACAAATTTGATGTCTTTTAACCATTGAAAGAAATTAGATTTAGCTATGTTTCATGAAAAAAACACTTTAATAGTATATTTGTTTGTAATTAAACAGCTATATTAGAAAATACACCCCAAATCAATTTCTTGATTCTAAACAGCATTTTTGTACATTAACGGTTACTGACAAAGTCCAAGATTGTAAAGCTGAGTAAACAGCACCATCATATATGAGATAAATCAATGTTGTTTAAACTACTGTTGCAGATGGCATTCCATTTGTCTGAACTTACTAATACTTATGTTGACAGTTCATTCTTACGTTCAGGAATTGTAGTTTGGTGAACACTTATCATGCAAGCCCGGATAGATGTGGCTCTACTGTAATTGTCCTCAGCGAAGTGTTCACATTTTTCATGTGCTAAATGACTTTTCCACTTCGCAAACTGTTATAGCTCATGTTTTAGCAGTAAGAATAGCTTGACAAGTACAGTGGAACCTCGGTTCACAACCATAATTCGTTCCAAAACTCTGGTCGTAAACCGATTTGGTCATAAACCGAAGCAATTTCCCCCATAGGATTGTATGTAAATACAATTAATCCGTTCCAGACCATACGAACTGTATGTAAATATATATTTTTTTTAAGTTTTTAAGCACAAATATAGTTAATTAAACCATAGAATGCACAGTGTAATAGTAAACTAAATGTAAAAACATTGAATAACACTGAGAAAACCTTGTATAACAGAGAAAACTAACACTGCAATAGTTCGCTCTATAGCGATACCAACCGCTGGCTAAAAACACTTTTTTTTTAATGAGTTTTAAGCACAGGGAAAAAAATTAACATTTGAAAAAATCCATAATTTAATAAACCACCAAGAAAAGTAACATTGCAACAATGCACGCTACGAACCAATCGCTGCAAACAGAAGTGAAAACAAAATCAAGCCCAGTGCACTCTTTAACTGCCTTCCTACCTTATGCATCCAGCTCTCTCTCTCGCGCTGCCTGTGTGTGTGCCTCTGTCTCTCTCTCCCACTGCCTGTGTGTGTGCGTGGCTCTCTCTCTCTCTTGGGCTGCCTGTGTGTGTGCTGGGCTCTGTCTCTCGTGCTGCCTGTGTGTGTGCGTCTGTCTCTCTCGCTCTGCCTGTGTGTGTGTGTCGTGCTCTCTCGCGCTCTCTCTTGCTCGCTGCACAGGAAATGCCCAGGGAGAGACTGAACATGTACAAACCGAAAGGGAAACTGGCTTGTTCGTATACCGAGTGTGTGGTCGTGAACAGAGGCAAAAGTTTGGCGACTTTTTGGTCGTAAACCGATTTGTATGTGTACCGAGATGTTTGTGAAGCGAGGTTCCACCGTACCAAGAAAAAGATCAGTGATGTGAGCAAGGCTATTGTGTGTCATGTGTAAGTCAAAACACAGAACATGTAAGCTGCTACCCCTTTAAACTCCTTCCACATATAAATATCAAAACATGTGCCAGATTAAATTTTCCAACAGTGCCATCAGATTTCATCCCTTCACACTTGCAGCCTGTTGTTGTATTGAATCACCTTTCCTAGCAATTGTTTGTGAATTAAACCGCATGTATGAAAGAGGCTTTACAGACAGAAATGTTGATTTCATCACCAATTTATCTAAATCGTTGCATTCTTTCCTCTGGGTTGTATGTGCCAAATGACACAGTTTCTGCAAAGTGACATTTGTGTTTCTCTTATTGCAACAGTTTAAATAAACTGTTCGAAAAGAAAACCAAAAAAATTGGAGCTCTTTAATTTAGAATGCTGCCTCACTAATCACCTGCACCTGCAAATTCTCAGATGATCCTTCCATCACAGTTTAATTAATAGCATTAATAATGGAGATGAGTTGGTGTTCAGGAGACTTGTGGAACATTTATGTTAAGTCGAATGCCCAATGGAGCTGACCTTGGAACCCCTGCAGATTCTTTTTTGTTCTCCGGCCTAACCGGAGTTTTTGTTTTGTTTTGGTTTTTTTTCTTTCCTCCTGGCCATCTGACCTTATTACTGGACTCAACTTTAGAGGCTTACATCATGACATTGTATATAAGGATGCCACTCTTCTATTTGGTATTTATCTATTTTTAAGATCATTTAGATGTATTTGTTTTTTATCTCTTTGTTACTTATTCTTTAATATTATTTCCTCATCTTATTTGTCTTTCTTTTATTGTAACTTTCTCTTTGACATCTAGTAAAACAGTTTTTGTATGAAATGGTCTCGTCTATTTCAAGAGATGGGCATCTGAGGCGAAACTCCGTCAGCAGCAGGGTTATTTTGCCTTTTTAAAAAAAAACAAAAACAAGGTATTCTGTATTTACTCAACCTGAGTGGCTTCATTACAGCATATACAAGTATATATAAGCATAACTGTCAGAAAAAAGGCTCAGAAATAAATGGAAAAGACAGCTAAAGCTTCATCTAAGTCTAAACAGGCCTCAAGTTCAAGATATGGCCTGGCAGAGACTTGGAACAGATAGGCGAAACAATGGATCTCGCGGCACCTGACCTGAGTGAAAATGCAAGTAAATCTGGCCAGGAGACCTCATCGATTCCAGAAGGTTCATTGGAGCTGAAAAAGGCCTTACTTTCTGCATTGCCAGCTACTCATCGTGAACCGACGGCAATCGACTCCGACTGGGCTTGCTACTCCACCCACAGAGCACAGAAAAGACCGAAACGAACAGTCTGAGCTAAAGGTAACAATCGGTGCAATAATAGCCGCAATAACTACCACATTTGGAGAGGACATAAATGTGATAAAGAGCAATATAATGAACATCACAAAGGATATAAGGAAAGAATATTAAAGATTTGGAGAAATGTTTAAGTAATCACTTTGAGACAACCTTTAAAGCTATGCTAGAAAAAATAGAGGAAAATGCAAGTAAGTCTGAGCAAAAAATTTAGAGCACTTGATGCTCAGCTGGCAGACGTTAAGAAGCCATTCTTGAAACGTATTGAAATAGTCAAAAAATGGCTTCTGCTGCGGACAGAAAAGCAACAGCTACTAAATCTGAATGCAAAGTGCTTGGAGACAGACTAGCTGTGCTGGAAGACAGCTATAGAAGAAATAATAATCAGAACTGAAAACAATGAAAGCCCAAGCCCAGTGAAAGTCATCGTTGAATTATTCTCTCAAATAATTGGAGAGGACTTCAAATCAGACACCGGGATATCAGCATCTTACCACATATTTAGACTGAATACCTCAAAACCTAGAAGCTTCATTGTATGCTTCAATGAATTATAATCAAAGATTAATCTGATGTCACTTCTCAGACTGAAACAAGAGATTATACAGGGCTATTCAAAATGAAAGAGCAGATTTCAAAAATTTATTTCAAACAAACTGTATAAGACAGAAACACACAAGATAATATTTTTACAAGGAGACTCACTTAATCAACAAGGATCAGCTTTGGTTGCAAAGAGACTGGACCAGCCAAATATTCCACTCCAGCTATACAAAGAAAACTAGAGGTGTGGGAATCTTAATTCACAGAACAATTTCATTTGTAGTATCAGATGTAGTATCAGATCCTAAAGGACGATATTTGATGGTTATGGGTAATGTATTTAATTGTACAGTGATTTTGATAAATATCTATGCACCCAATGCGGATAATAGAGACATCATCCAAAACGTATTTACATCCATTCTTAACTTGAACACTCACAAAATTATAATGGTCGGTGACTTTAATTGTTTTTGAAATCCAGACCTGGATAGGTCTTCAACTACAGGGGTGACAACATCTAACACTGCAAAAATAATCACATAGTTTTCAATTGATCATAACTTATCAGACCCATGGAGATTTCAAAATCCATACTTAAGAGCATATTCCTTCTTCTCATCAGTACATCCTTATTGCTCAAGAATTGATTATTACTTTGTAAATAACAATTTCTTGCCCACGATCAAATCTTGCAAATATGACGCTATTGTTATTTCCGACCATGCCCCTCTGATCATGGAGCTCACATTACAATGCCACACATACTCATCTCACAGCTGGTGTCTTAACCCCCCGTCATTAACTGACGAGAACTATACAGAATTTATACCCAAGCAAACTGATTTTTTTAAAATACAAATGCATCCTCTGAGGTTTCTGCAGAAACACTCCGGGAAACTCTCAAAGCATTTTTAAGAGGACAGATTATCTCATAACTTTCCCATAAAAATAAATCAGAAACCAAGAGGACCTCAGAGTTAATCAGTGAAATTACCAGAATAGACCAAGAACACGCCAGGTCTCCAAATGAGGCGCTTTTTAGAAAAAGACAGGCTTTGCAATCAGAACTATACCTCTTGACAACAAAAGAAACAGAACAACTCATTTTTATATTGCAACATCATTACTATGAACACAGAGAGAAGGCTAACAAGATCTTAGCGCAACAAATACATAAGCAGGAAGTTTGCAATGCAATATCAGTAATCACCAACACAGATGGAGATAGAATCATTGGCCATGAAAATATAATGCACACATTCAGAGACTACTATAAGTCCTTATATTCTACTCAGTTTAAAGAACACAAGACACAATCTAATGCATTTTTTGATACAATATGGATACCACTGGCAGATACTCTAAGTGCAGAGGAATTGGATAAACCTTTGACATTATCAAAATTACTAGATGCTATAAACTCACTTCAGAGTGGGAAAACAGCAGGACCCGATGGTTACCCTGCTGAATTTTATTAAAAAAATTTCAATTAAGTTAGCTTCCCTCTTATTAGCAACACTTATAGAAGCCAGAGAACTCTACCTCAAACTTTTCACCAAGCATTAATTACCATTTTTCCTAAGAAAAATAAGGACATATTACAATGTGCATCATACAGACTAATCTCACTTTTGAATAATGATGTTAAGATATCTCCAAAGCCCTAGCTAGAATGATTGAGAAAGTGCTCCCTTCAGTAATATCACAATACCAAACCAGATTTATTAAAGGTAGACATTTGGCTTCCAATCATCGACACCTATTTAATGTAATATATTCACCCATAAAGTCTAACACACCACAGATCATATTGTCTTTGGATGCAGAAAAAAACATTTGATATGGTTGAAAGGGACTACCTGTTCACCACTTTGCATAAATTTGGAATTGGCCCGAACATATATGCATGGATCAAACTACTGTATTCCAGTCCAGAAGCTTCTGCTTGTATTAACAACATTATCTCAGACTACTTCAAACTAGAATGTGGTACTAGACAAGGATGCCCCTTGTCGCCACTGCTATTTGCAATCGCAATTGAGCCATTTACTGTTTACTTTCGAAATGCATCAGAGGTAAAGGTGATTTTCAGAGAAGGATTTGAACAGAAAATATCACTATATGCAAATGATATGGTCCAAATTTAATTTCCCATCAACACAATTTTTCCACTATCTCCAAATTAGAAACTTAGCTAAACAAATTCTGCCCAATTTTCCTCACCTCCCACCTATTTCTATTCCAGAAGAGATATTGATCTGTCTTGGGGACAGCATTTCTATAATATATAAAAACATTTTAAAGTACCATCCTTTTAACACTAGAATTACCAGAGCCTACGAAAAAACTCGTAGATCCGGCCCACCTTAAATCGCTTCTTAAAACCATTCTCACCTCTCCACCAGCGTCTTTTGTCATCTAAATGTACTGATAAAGACATGCTGCCAGCAGCCGGCTATTCCATCCCCCCACCGACTTAGAACGTAAACGAACTTTTTCCAGCTCATGCCTTGATTGATTATCTGGGAGTGAGTGGAGTTTTAGAATGGAAATAATAAATCGCTATTTGGAACACACGCATTTCATATGTGTTGCGTTTCTGCAGTAATCAGTGTAAACACATTTTTAAAACAGAAACGTTTTTTATATTCTAGTAACAAATGACAAAATGTAGGCATAAACTATATAATGTATGAAGCCTGAAGTCCAAATATCAAACACTTTCACAAAAGGTGCAAAAAAAAAAAAGCCGCCACCAAAAAGAGCTGCCTTAGTGTGGGACATTGACACGTATTTACTATGATTGCTGCGGTGGCGCAGCAGTATCAGTTGCTGACTGGCAATCAGAAGGTCATGAGTTCGATCCTTTATGACTCCCTTATGAGAAGTGAAGTGTTCTATTTTTACTATTTTAGAATAAAAAGATACATTTGATTTCAGTCTGTAACAGCCGGTGTAATTTATGATATTTGCAAAGGTTAGCTTTTTTTTTTTTTTTTTTATTCACTTTTCATTGTCTCAGTCATGTTCAGGATCCTTCCCTACCCCATGTAAAACTATAATAAAACAAGTGCACTTTTATTCAAGAATATCACCAAAGAAAAAAGAAAGCAAGTTACAGTAGGCGGTTGATATGACAGCTTGCGTGGTGCAATGCTAAGAATTGCTGATTTACATTCCGTGCTATATAACTGTTAACTGTTAACATTTGAATCTGATGATTGCATATAGCGCTGTCTTATTCAGTGTGCGCAAGAACATGCAGGTGGCCAGTTGCTGAGTGCTACAACGCACATTTTAAAAAAGAAAGAGACAAATATATGTGAAGAAATCATTTTATGACGCGAATAGTACCAATCAGAAAACATCGTCGAAGTAATAATAATAATAATAATAATAATACATTTTATTTATATAGCGCCTTTCCCATGCTCAAGGCACTTACAGAATAAATAAAGAACGGCAGAATATACAGTATATAGCATTGTACAAACCAGATAAATAAACAAAGAAGATTAAGACAGTAAATTCTGAGAAAAAAAACAGACAACATAATTGATGGTCTCGCACACACATACAGGTTACATGAGCATCTTGACAGAGAAGTAAACTGAGAGAAAGGTAATAAAGTCAAGTAGAGCTAAAAGCCTTCCTGAACAGATGAGTTTTGAGTTGTTTTTTAAAAGAATTCATGGAGTCAGCTGACCTGATTAATTTTGGTAGGTCATTCCAGAGTCTGGGCGCTATACAGCTGAAGGCCCTGTCACCCATGGAGTGTAGATTAGTGACGGGCACAACAAGATTACCAGAATCAGAGGACCTTAGTGGGCGGGCAGGCACATAGTGATGGAGAAGGTCACTGATGTAGTTTGGCGCGAGGTTATTTAAAGCTTTGTAGGTTATTAGTAGGATTTTATATTCGATTCTGTAGGACACAGGGAGCCAGTGAAGGCGGAGCAGGATGGGTGTGATGTGCTCACTGCTGCTGGCTCGAGTAAGGACTCTTGCAGCTGAGTTTTGAATAAGCTGGAGCTGTGATATAAGATTAGAAGGGGCACCTGCCAGTAGGGAATTACAATAATCGATGCGGGATGTGATAAAAGCATGGACAAGTTTCTCAGCATTAGAGAAGGAGAGGAAGGAGCGAACACGGGATATGTTACGGAGGTGAAAGTAAGAAAGTTTCTTAATGTGATTTATGTGGGCGGAATAAGTGAGGGAGGAGTCAAAAATGACACCAAGATTTTTTTTACAGTAGAGGCAGGTCTGATGAGATCACTGCCAAGATGGACTGGGAAGGAGCTCATTTTATTAAGTTGCATTTTAGTCCCAATTTGCAGGAGTTCAGTTTTATTGCAATTTAATTTTAAAGAGTTCTGCTCCATCCAGGTTTTAATTTCACTAAGGCAGGTTGTGAGCTGAGAAAGCTCTGATGAAGTTCCACTTTTAACATTGAAGTAGAGCTGAGTATCATCTGCATAAAAATGATAACCCAATCCATAACTACGGATAATATGGCCAAGGGGAAGCATATAAATACAGAAAAGCAGAGGACCGAGGACAGAGCCCTGAGGGACTCCTTGTGTGACTGGCGCTGAGCTGGATCTACTGTTGCCAAGACTAACAAACTCTTGCCTATCAGTCAGATAGGACTTGAACCACTGGAGGGCAGTGCCAGAGATACCCAGCATATTATTTGAAAACGAACAGCGTCAGGTTGGGTGTGAAGTTATACTGGCGCTGTTTGAGTCAGATCAGAAGCTGAATAAGCTGAACAAGCTCCTGTTCTGACTCTAAGTAAAAAGCATGAATTAATTAACAGAAATAACCGCGATCGTCATTTTAAATTTAACGATTTACAGTGCATACCAATTTATAAATTTTATGTCCGTTTTCGGGGGGGGGGGGTGTTAGAGCGTGTGAGCTTATTCAGTGCTGAAAACGGCAAATATGGGAGTGAGTGAGATCGAACCGGGAAACCTTGATCACACTTGGTTTGCGTCTGTACTTGTGCTGTTTCTTAGAGTCAGATCGGGGGTGGGGATGCTAGAGCACGTGAGCTTATTCAGTTCTGCTGGATCAACGCATATGTTGATCTTTTTTTCTTTCAGTAATAGCGCCAACATAAATCCACACCCGATCTCATGCTGTTCGTTTTCAAATAATATTGCATTAGTGCGATGATATTTTCACATATATTGTCTCTTTCTTTCAGGTGTGTAATAGGAACCACAGCATAGTGAGAACCGTGTACATTGTAACAGGTACACGCGTTGTAAATGTAGGAAAAACTATCCTTGCGTGTGTATGAACAGTTAACATTTGAATCTGATTATTGCATATAACGCTGAACTTACTGCTCTGTACTATTCTATCCTCTGCATGTCCTGGAGTACAAAAGAAACAGCATACAGCAACATGTGGGGACTGGCAAGATCGGGAAAAAAAAATACGCATTCACTGATTACAAAATGCAAGATGTTATGCGAATGAATATGAATAATGTTGCATCCGTGCCACAAAGTTTTCCGAAATGTACTATACAGGTCATAAAACGAATAATTCCAAATATCATATATACCTACGTCTGTGTTTTTTTGTTGTTTTGACATCATTCACCATAAGGTGCACTCTAATTCAGCATGAGCAGGAACACTCAATAAAACCGAATAAAAAAATCAAGTGACGGTGAGATACGAAGAAGGCAGATTCGCCAGCGTTTGTGTGTCAGCTTTTATCCCTCCAGATGAGAGAATGTCCAGTTCCATTGTCTCAAAACACCACTCACATCTTCAGTTATTCCGTTTCAAATAAAAAATAACAGCGTCAGATCCCTGGTGGGGGGGGGGGGGGGGGGTAGTATGTATCGTGATTTAGAGACTTTTTTTACAAGTCCTATAAATGCACACCGTGTGTTACAGACGCAAACCAAATGTATGTGTGTACTGTATAATATTAACAAAAAGAGGAGCTCACTACTGAAAACGGCAAATATAGGAGTGAGTGGGGATTGAACCGGGGACTCTCAATTACAAGTCAGCAAATCTTACCGCTACGCCACGGAAGCTATTGTATCAGTCTTGAACCTTTTGTGGAAGTGTTTTTACTTGATCTTTGGACTTCAGGCTTCATACATTATATAGTTTATGCCTACATTTTGTCATTTACTACTAAAATATGAAAAACGTTTCTGTTTTAAAAATGTGTTTACACAGATTGCTATAGAAATGAAACACACATGAACTGTGTGTGTTCCAAATAGCGATCTATTATTTCCACACTAAAACTCTAGCAGTTCAGTCACTCCCAGATAATCAAACAAGGCATGAGCTGGGAAAACTTAGTGAACGCTCTGCGACGGTGGGGGATGGAATAGCCGGCTGCTTGCTGGCTCGTCTTAATCGGCACATTTAGAAGACAAAAGAGAGCTGCGAATGGTTTTAAGGTGGGCCGGATCTACGAGTTTTTTCGTAGACTCTGGTAATTCTAGTGATAAAGATTCCAGAGTACAATAGGAAAAGAATTTCTTGCTGAACATTTCAGAAACGGAGTGGAAGGCAACCACGCACAAAATTCACTCTAGCTCCATATGTGCAAAACATTCAATTATTCAACTTAAAATCTTTTATCGAGCACATTTATGTCATTTAAAACTGTCCAAAATGTTTCCAGGGCAAGACGCAACCAGTGAATGTTGCAATCGAGCTCTGAATTCACTAGGCCACATGTTTTGGGCATGTATCAAATTAACAACATTCTGGACCAAAATTTTTAAATGCCTATCAGATAGCCTTGGTATCACAATCACTGCTAATCCATTAACAGCTATGTTTGGTGTACTCCCAGATGGGCTTAAATTGGAGAAGGACAAACAAACTGTAAATGCCTTTACTGCACTATTGGTACATAGACTTGTCTTGCTCAACATAAAGAATCTTAACCAACCTCTTTCAAGTCAGTGGGTAACCGATGTTATATACTATTTGTATTTGGGAAACAAAATCAAATTCTCACTTAGAGGATCTGTTCAAAACTTTTTTAAAACCTGGCAGGAACTAATGAATAACATTTTGCAATAAGCATTTATATTGGAGGAAAAGACTCTTTTCTCTCTTTACTATTCTCAACAGTTTTGCTCTGGCTGTTGGCCTCTCTCTCTTTCTCATGGGTAGGGGTGGATTTGAATTTAGTTTTGTTAAGTTTGAATTGATTGTATGGAATGGTAAATGCTTTTAATAAGTTCAATAAAATATTAAAAAAGTAAAATGTACTATATAAATAAATGTTGTTTTTGGCAGTGCAGGGAGAACCACCTACAGCTCAGCTTGAGCAAGACAACAGAATTGGTAGTGATCTTCCAGTGTGCCAAAGAGGTTCTAGGACCAGTCACCATCAAGGGAGAGAACTTGGAAGTGGTGCAGAGCTACAAGTACCTGGGGGTTCACATAGACAGCAAACTGGACTGGCCTGTCAACACAATAGTGCTGTACAAGAAGTGCCACAGCAGAATGCACTTCCTGAGGAGATTCAAGTCTTTAGATGTATGCAGCAAGCTGATGGAAATGTGCTATTAGACAATAGTAGCCAGTGTGGTGTTCTATGATATGGTGTCCTGGGAAGCAGCTTAATTTAAGTGGTGCAAAATGCCAAACCAAAATCATCAGGAAAACCTGCTGAATCATAATAAAGCCGGCTCTGGACACTTAGGAGGTTGCTGTGAAAAACAGAATGCAGGCAAAATTAGACACTGTAATGAATCCATGTTAATACTGTATTTTAAAATTTCACTACTCTAATGCATAAGCAGTTAATTAAGATAGTAAAATTAATCATTTTACTGTTTTTGTTTTCTTAAATGTCCAAATGAAATAATAGCCTACATTTAACAAGGCACACTAAAAATGGATTACAAAGCAGTTACAGTAAATGCCTCTAGTTCTAGGATACACAAGTCCTAAGAATCAGCTGCGTTTGTTTGATTACTTTTTATGTAACATTTATATAATATGCCTAATATTCTTTTGCATCCCCTTCTGTTTGTAGAACAACTTTTGGTCCTTGCTTGCTAGGGAGTGTCAAATATTCTACAAGGATGTATGTCTGTTCTAAATACAGAAACAGTTGTACTGAGTTTGTTGGCTGTGATCTTGTATTTCACTTCTTTGGATCTATTAAGATTACAGATATTTGACACACTCAAAACTATGTACCAGGGAATAGGCAAAATAAAGAAAACTGGCAAAAAGTGAAGGGTTGAGGCATCCTTTTGCAATCTCCACACATTAACAATACTGGATGTGAGAAACATGTTACCATAGTTATATTTTCTTATTGTGGTTCAAAACTTTGTACTTCATTTATTAATCTATAATGTTTGATTTTAGCATATATCCTGGTATATTCATCTAATCTTTTTTGTGTTATTATTCCTTTAGTATCTTTTGAATATTTAGAAAATGCTTTAATAAGAGAAAAGGTACTATATAAGTATATTATTATTATTACTAGCCAACCCGCGGCGTAGCATACGCCGCATAATTATGTATTTATGGGTGAACACTTCTTGAACGACACAGTTGTCCAAATGGCGTGGGTTTGTGGATACCACTGTGAGTGAATGTAAAGATAGACCTCTGGAGAGAGCAACATACAATTGTCCGTGACTGAAAGCGGGATCGTCTGTGACGAAGAAGGCATGCTGGTGAAAGTTACTTCGTCGGTAGGGATAAGTGTCAGTACTTGTAGATTAAGGTGTAGCGAGTCTTTGTTGTTGACGCTTAATATGACACCTGAGTCGCTGTCGTATGTACACCTCTGAGCCACATTGTCTTTGCATTGTTCTTTGCGGTTCCGGCTGCTTTTCTATATATATAATCCACCAAGTCACCCGACCATGGTAGTAGCATGGGAGCGGTGCGTACACAGGGCAGGGACGTATTCAGAGGGAGTGTATGACCCGCACTCACTGGGTATTCCTCGTTCGTGGGGAACAATTGCAAGCCCCAGTGCCCATTACGAATGGGGTTCAACGGCTTACCCAAGCCTATCAGCGCCGGGTAGACACACGTTGATCCATTCAGTGTAGCGCGCGTGCAGTACCGGACATCACAGACCTGTTAATGCTCTATCTCATGTGGCTGAAAGCCACTTGTCCCTCTAAGAAGTTGGACGCCTACCGCTTGGCGATCACGTAACTATTAAGCAGGAGGGAGTCTCATTCGTTTTCGGAATTAACCAGACTAATCGCTCCACCAACTAAGTACGGCCATGCAACACCACGCACAGAATCGAGAAAGAGCTATCAATCTGTCAATCCTCTCCGTGTCCGGGCAGGGTGAGGTTTCCCGTGTTGAGTCAAATTAAGCAAGATTTGTGTGTGGCGAGTTGTTGCGTTCGAGCACATGAGCTGGCACTGTGAATGCTTTGAGAGTGTGGGTGAACGCGTGCCGGGGAATAATGAGTATCTATATATCTTCTTAGATATAGACAGCGTCTGATAGTTGTGATGGTTTTACACTCCAGTACATTGCGGTGAACGCTGGTAACAGCCAGGCCGGCAGGCGTATTAGAGTTGGTGCTCTTAGAGTTGGTGGGCGTGTCTCTCTAGCAGTTCGAGTTCTTGGGCGGTGCTCTGTCATTTGTATCCCACGGTCGGACGACTTGTTGGATTATATATGGAAATGCAGCTGAAACTGAAAAGAATAATGAAAAGTCAACGTGGCTCAGTGGTGCATGTGTACTGTAGCAGAGACGAAAGTGAGTTGTTCCGTCCGGGCACATGAGCAGGCACCGTGAATGCCTTGAGAGTGTGGGTAGACGCGTGCTCGAGTTGGTGGGCTGGGCTTTGTGAGTTGACTGCTTTCAAATAGCTGCGTGCTTTCATGGGTGTCTTGCTTGTTCTGGCGGTGGCTTAGTGAATTATATATATTGATACACAGCCTCTTCTTAGATGGTCCTGCCGCGTCCACTCTCGTTCTCGAAGCATACATACCGCCTGGTCAAGGGCGGGGAAATGTCTTCCGTGTTCCTGCAGGACCATCTAAGAAGACGCATGTTTGTCGCAGATGCGAATTGCTGTATGTAGCGTGTAAAACAGTTTGCGATGGTGCACGCGGTCGTGCGTCATAACCGAAAAGTCAACGTGGCTCAGAGGTCCATGTGTACTCTAGCACAGACGAACATGATGGCGTTTTTTCCGAGTCGTCGTGTCTGAGTTGGTGGGAGTGGCACTGCGAATTGTCGTCATATCCAATGGTCTTAGAGTTGGTGGGCGTGGCTCCTTCCTGCATGCGCCATGGGTGTCTTACTTGTCGGTGGCTTAGTGAATCCACGCCCCTTCCTGCGTGCTTTCATGGGTGTTTTGCTTTGCTCTGCGTGCTTTCATGGGTGTCTTGCTTGCTCTGGTGGCGGCTTAGTGAATTATATATATAGATTACTAAATATTATTATCATCATTATTATTTTATGGTATTTCCTAACTGTTCTGAAAAAATATGTATCCTCATGACTGAGGTTCATCTCGACCATTCTGTTCTTATTTGTCAACATTATCTTGATTTTTTACATTGATCCATTGATTAATTCTGTGTTTTTTAGAGTCTGTGCACCTGTTAATCAGGCTATGAAACTATTTAACCGAAAAACTAAGTCTAACAAAATTTAAGACACGTATTCTATATAAGAACTGTACATATAAAATTAGTTTAATCCCTTCTTTCCCTTCTTAGAACTTCATTTAATCCATTGTTTAATGTAAAATAAACCTATAACATGCAAAAAAAGTCTGGCATGGGCTAAATTAGCACAAATACAAGCCAAATTTAAGATAAATTGTTTATTCAGATTAAACACTCAGAAATTATAATGTTAACTATACTAGTTACAAATCACTGTGTTTGTGGATAACTAAGTAAATTCATATACACACTTTTGAGAAATTGGCTTCCTGTGCTGGATTTGACTCATCTAATACTCATAGTAGGTGGTGCCCGTCAGGGTAGATGCCAGTAACTGAAATAACAATATATAATCACAATTAAGGTAATTAACAAACTTATTTTTTAAAATCACATTTTTTAATCAACAGTCTACTGAAAATAAAGTGACTGTTTTCAACTTCTATTACTCCAAGCTGCCTTCAAAAAAGTCAAATGTTTCAGAAATTGTCCTTTGGGTAAAGTTAACATGGTTCTACCACGTACAGACATGAACAGCAACCTTTACATTCTTCAGCCATCTTAGATTTTGAAGTTAAAATACTGACCTTGTCTGTTGTCAATAATAACATGCTAAACTGACCACTGCATCAACCACTGAGGCCTTACATACAGTAGAAAATATCAGCAATGGAGAAGTATATAAAATATGATAAACTACAGCTGTTAGAAAGGTTGTAAATGAAAACTAAGTAAATGTCATTGAAATACATGCAAACAAAGTCAATGGAAGTGTATACTTAATATCACCCATGATAATTAACAATGTAAAAAAATAAATTCATTTACAAAAACATGATGGATTAAAGATTACTCTTAGCATGAATTAATAGGAATAAATAGAACACAAACCTCAGTAAGAAACTTCAGTTTTACAGTGCTGTTGTAAATTTGCATTAGCTTATTTAAATGAGCATGAAGAATACACTCAGGGTAACAGAAAGCATTGACGAACACTGTTGAGGATAGCAAAACAGACAGGATGTCTGTAGTATTTCTGATCGGGATTTGATCCAATTTGAAAATAAGAGTTTAAATTAATGTTAATGTTAAGGTGTTTGATAATGTCATAAATCAAGGATGGACTAGCACAAAGAGGCCACAACAAGAAGAATTGTGAAAAACAAAGTGCACAGGGCATTTTATTCAATAAATAAGTGTTTAAATCAAAAAAATATAGTGCAGTGTGGTCTCCTTCGTCAAATAAATAAATAAATAATCTTTGATTTAAAATTTGTGCTCTTCCCTGTAGGAGCACAAATAAATAATCCAAACTAAAAAAAGTAAAATTCGGAATAAAATCTTCTGAAGCTTCTATCTCACCTCTGAGCTTTGGTGCCTCTCTACGTTTTCTCTGTCCCTGCTCATCCATCTGGTCTACTCAGCAGGAGCTGAGACTCAGGCCATTGTGTTCAATCTTTTAAAACTGGTTTGCACCTCTAACCACCTTGGACAATCACCAGTGGACCTTCATCAAACCTGGCTCCACTATTCCACTATCACCACTCCCTGGTGTCCGCAGGGTGATCTTCAGAGCTCTTCGGTCACTTTTGTTCCCATATGCTCAATGTAATGATTTGTACTCTTTAAGAATTTTTTTCTCACTTAGAATACTTTTTAGAACAATATATTACAGTTGTTTCCTAAATGTAATGATTAATTATTCATGGTGACACAATGTTTTTACTTATTTTGCAATCATGTTATTATTCCCTTAATGGGAATTGCAACTTCTGGTTGCCATGTATGTTGTGTAGCACAACACCACACATTGCTTCTTCAGCACAACCCTTTAAATGCAGTGTAAAGATTCACTCTTTTATCCCATGACTGGGATAAAAATACTATCAAACATAGTCCATATTTCCTCCTTGATTTTCTGGTTTCTGATCTTTCTATTATTCCCTCTGACTTTGATTTCTGGTTTTGACTATTTTTTCATTTCCTGGTCCTCTTCTCGCCTTCAGGCAGAATACTTAGCAGGAGCAACCCTACCCCATAAATTCCATTCTCCTTGCTCACCACAGGGCCATCTCCCTCCCACCACACTAGCTTGCTTGCCCAATTTTCCTTTCTTTTCTCTTAATACTTGACTTTGTTCTTTTTTTTCTCCCTTCTCAATCTTTCCTCTTTTTACTGTTCCTTCATTATCGTCCCCTGTCTAACCTGCTTGGGCTATTCTTATATCTTGTGAGCACAGGTGCTCTGCCTGACAAACCACAGAGTGTCAGTGGAGAACAGATGACCCGATCACACATGCATTTAATAGGCAACCAGAATGCCTCCCCACTGAACACCCTGCGACCATAAAGCTTCACAGCAGAGACAATCCGGAGCTGAGTCGAAGTGATTTTATAACTAAAAAAATCTTGCATCACCATGAACCTCATATTTGTTTCACCACAGTGAAACATGAATGCCTGTGGATTTTTGTCTTGTCTCATTATGAAAGTTTGCTGTATCAGTCAGTCCTTGCTTTTCTATATTTTTCAGTTTTTGATTGCCGTTTTCAACCACCGCTATTCAGAAAATTAAACCCAACAGTAAACTCTGTTCTTTTTGGAGAAGCTATCTCATTGATATTAATTCAGTTACTTTCAATTTTGAATATTAAATTGACAAAATGAAGAAGCATAATGAACATTTTCATAATAGACTCTGAAGAAAAATGCACATAATTTATTGCAGTGAAATGCTTTTGCTGCAGTTGAAACCTATTTGTGATCAAATTAAAATTACTGAGGATATGCTATTAGGATTAATACTAATAATTTAATTTAAGATACTATTTTATTTAATTATGTTTTATAAACTGAGTGTCCTTAAATCTATAACAATTTCTGATGCTGTTTTGCTTGCCTTCTCTTTTAGTGATGCTATCTGTATGAAACGACCTGGTCTCTGCTTACCAGGCTAAAAGGTACCACTATAAAATCTACAATGACTTGTTGTTGCCATAAGCAGGTTGCCTGCTGTTCATGATACAGAGAGATAGATTTCACATGAGCAGAGAGCTCAATTTTGATATCTCTTAAAAGAATACAAGTGGTGAATCACACAGTTTACCAGCACATTGGAATGTGTGTGATGTCCTCAACAGCATTAACCGTGACAACTACGGTCAGACCTACCAAATAGAAGTTAGGAGCTAGAGCAGAAAGGTTTTTTGTCTGTAAGGCAAAATGAAAAACAGTAAAAAAGTACACAAAAGTTGGAAACACAGATAATCAAGAAGGAAATGGAAAGCACAATCAAATTCCAGAAAGTCTGTAAAGAAAACAAATAAAATAAAGCATGAAACTGCAGTACAAACATAACACATGGAATGGCACATCATTTAGGATCAACTGCATTATTATTGATGGATATGGACAGAATTTTGATAAATTTGTTGCAAATGGAATTTAATGAAAGTAAGTGTAAGGTATTACATATAGAAAGAATGAATGTTATATTTAAACTTACAATAGGAGGTCTGAAACATGAAAGTACTTCTTATGAGAAGGACTTGGGTGTTGTAGTGCACTCATCACTATCTACATCCAGACAGGGTACAGAATCAGTAAAGAAAGCTGACAGAATGTTAGGTGTTACAGCCCAATGTGTGAAGTACAAGTCATAGAAGGTTATACTTATGCTATGTAACATGCTTGTGAAGACTCGTTCCTTGGCTACTAGAGGCGAAAGCAGCACTGACCCAATTATGGCAATACTGCAATGTACTGAAATGGCCACTCCACAGAGAGGTGGGTCAGATGAACTGCTGTAGCTGTTTTGGGTGCCCCCAAAGTCCTGACTACCAAGGCAGGTAAGAAATGTCTGTGCATGAAATGGCCAAAAGATATTAATGAGTTCATCATGTGTACTTGCTATACAATTGCAGAATTAGAAACAGACACAACACATTACAGGCACACATTACAAATAGTCTTTACACAGAAATACCCAAACATACAAATCAAGGAAAAAGAAACCACAGATAGTGACAAACTATTCTCATACATAACATCGTCCCACAAACGAGACTTGAACAAATAAAATAGGAAGTTACTGCAAACTTGCAGACAATACCAAACACAACACAGTTTCATGCAACAAACAGGCCAATTAACATATTCAACAATTCACATCCTAGAGCAGTGAACACTACAACAACTGATACTGTTACTGATGAACTCACTTAGACATTATCCATCAAGGTACTACTACGCAAAATGACAGATGGCATTGAGAGAACATTCATGCAATACACAGGAATAGATACCACATAGAATCCCCTAAGTCCAAAACCACTGAACACAAAGGAACTTTCACTAACAAAAAGAAAATACACTTCCACAGTACATTGATACACTTAAAACACTAACAGATATGCAAACACTAATATATGCACTGCAGTAACCACCATCACCCACATTGGAATGAAAACACGAGACAGACAAAACACAACAACATAACACCAACCCAGGAAACCCACATGGGAACACCGATTAAAAACACAGATAAAGGACATTAAATATGACTTAAGCCTATTAACATGATACAAGACAACACATCAGAAAAACTCCAAAGAAACCTTAATCAAATATTTAAGAGAACAAAAACACACATGTAACATGGAAGGCACAATGAATATATTGTGACACGTGAAACACTGTCTTGCACCAGAGAGAAAACACTGAGTCCAAAGGCTTCAAGAAAATCAACTTTATTTGCATCAGGGTATTTATTCACATGGGAGGTACCACTTCACTACATAAAAACACAGCAAACAAGCAGTGATGGGACCAGATCAGTGGCTGGATTTGAATGTTCCCCGCATCAACCATTGCGTGACAGATGTGTTATGCAGGGAGGCTCTGAACTTGTAGTTGCCCCAGCGACAGACAAGTAACCCCAGACAAACGTGTCAACTGCGTTTCGGTGTTCAACACTGTTGGGGAGTGTCTCAAAAGAGCTCAGAAATCTCACAAAATAGGCACATACATAGTTACACTTAAACAAAAACATGTAGGTAAAGCACATAGGCTAGAACAGTACAAATTATGCAAAGTACAAAAACAACACAACTCCCCAATTCCAAACTAATAAAAAACTATTCTATAGGCACATATTACTGACATTGCCATGCTAGAAGAAATACACTGCTTGTGGAGAATGGACAAGTGTCCATCATTGTCTCCACCACTGGTGTCCTCCCATATACATTACACAAAAGCCTGCAGACATTACATATAAACCAATACACATCTATAAACTACACAAAGCGGCCTTTCTAAATACATCCTACATAGTGAAGAAAATCCTTAACACAAACAACACAAACACAATCTCCTAAACCATATACTCATAAAAACACCACAGAAAACCACCCACTGTCTTGGCCTAGGCATGATATAGGTAGATGCTGAAAAATACTTTAAATAATAATAATAATCAGCCAATTAACAACGAATGCGGTTTTCTGCAGAACTGCAGAAACCAAAAAAAAACAATGTTGAAATGTTCATGAATATCTCTGAAATTTACAATAGCTGTTTAATTGTCCTGAATGCTCCACAATTCTCTTTTTCAAAACATGCATTCAACACTGCTCCAGTCTGTCCTGATTGCTACATAGTCCTTTGCTATACATACATATATATATATATATATATATATATATATATATATATATACAGTATATATATAAATATATTGTCACACACGTGTGTTTAGGAGACAACTAAAGGGCTTAAATACTTTTGATGCCATGCCAGACCAGGGGGTGGCGAAGTGCACTAATTTTCCCTCTCGATCTTTTGCAGACCATTCTAGGGAAATCCCGCCCGGCTCTGGGGCAGCCAATGATGTCGCTTCCGGTTCCGGCATTGATGACATCACTTCCTTCACTGGCCTTTAAAGCCACCATCTTGTTTCAAGAGAATTAGTTCTGTTTTGGACTCAGTTGAATGAACATGTCTTTGTTTTGGAATGAGTTTTGCAGCCAGGAACAATTATACGGGTGGCTGCCCCAAATCTTCTCAATTTCTTGTAGTCGTTTTTGTGACAATATATATATGCTAGCTGTGTAAGCCTGTGCTGTAAAAAGCCCAGGGTCCTAGAAACTATTGAAATCATCAGAAAAAACGCTGAAATGTAGAGATGTCAGGTAATTGAAAGAAACAACACTGGGCATCTCTCTCCTAGGAGGATTTGTTTTGCCGATGTGTTCTCATCACTGGTGCATTAGCGCCGGAAAGAAAAGTAAAAGAGATACCGGTTTGCCAATGTTAGCGGCTAAGCAACTTTGTCTTTCTTCTGAGGTTTCGTTTTGCTGACGTGCTCTCCTCACTTGTGTTATTAGCGACTAAGCGATTTTTCTGTTTCCTCAGAGGTAGAGCCCTTACCCCAACTCTGCCTCTCATTTTCGGGCCGGACAGACACACACACACACACACTTACACGTGTAGACGTTTATATATGTGATATATATATACATGTAAAATGTATTTCATTTATAGCGTTTGAACATTAAGTTTGTTTCCTCTCAAAAATAGCAGCGCCTGTAAGTTAATACTAGATGGCTTCAGATTTTTTTATTGATTTCTTGATTCTGTATTCTTTTTATTTCAAAATGAGCCTCCTTACTCTGATCAATTATGTTAAAATGTTGCAAGATGTCATTATTGAAAATAAAATCCCCTGTTATCCCAGGAGTTATACATGTGCAATAGGTTATGAATGGGTATGAATTTTAACTATATAGGTATTACGATTTATCTGAGTCTAAATGAAAAGGTCTAGATTTGAGGTCCCTGATTGGCATAATATTAGACATTTTGGCTCAAGAATAACCTTCTTCCATATGCAAAGGTTTTTCCTCTAATGTCCCAATCATCTATCTATCTATCTATCTATCTATCTATCTATCTATCTATCTATCTATCTATCTATCTAGGCAGCGTGAGACAAATGTTGCACTCCCCATCTCACCTCTAAATCTCAGCTGTATTCAAATTCCTTAGAACTTTATAGTATATAAGAGCTTGAAAATGATAATGCAGAACATTTGTTTAAACCCACTATAGTATTATATAATACTCTATTAAGTGTGACAGTTTCAACAGTTAATATAAAATTGTGCATACCAATTAAAACTCACTTTATGTTGTATCTAGGCAAGTGCTTTACAGAGTTACTTCTCAGTCCTGTCGCTACAATATTGGCATTCTTGTAAATGGCTCTTTGTTCATCCATGTCTCATGATATTAGCATGCTTAAGGAGATCATTAAGCATTAAAGTGTGCCATCTGATGGGATCAATATTTGTAGACACAGAAGATAGATAAACATAAATTATCTCCCTGTCGGCAAAGTGTTGTGAGATTTCTTATCAATTTGTTTCCATTATTTCAAGAGTTATTATTAGTTCTACTGGGACTTGAAGCTTTTTTTTTTACCATGAATGGCGTGATTTTAAGTTTTGATGAAATATGGCCGAGTAAATTCATATGAAGCACATAGTAGCTAAGAATTGTATTTTTAAAAATGTATTTATTGTTTACTTATTTATTACATTTATTATTTTTGTGTATCCCTGTTATATTCAAAATGGGTTAAACAATTAACAATATCTTCAGTTTTTTCTCTATATTAATAAAAACAACATTACAGGGTTGCCTGGATAGTCTCTTGCTCTGTTGTGGAAGATGAATGGCTCCACTGGCAGTGGTGTTTATTTTGCCTTTTTTAACTATTCAAGATATTCTATATCACTTACAAATATATTAAAAATATACAGAAGAAGCCAAGAAGAGAGAAAGATCTTAAAGAGAAGGAAAAAGCACTTAATGATCTGCCAAAGTCTAAACCATTCTCAAGTTCAAGATCACAAAACACCCTACCACAGAATGAGCTTGAGAAGAAAGGGAAAAGAATGTATCAGCAAGGGCCTGATGATGCAGCATTCACTCTGTCCAACAGTTAATGTGGGAGCAAAAAGTAGAGTGAAGCAGGCAAAGAAAATTTGCTGCTTTCGATTAGTATATCTGAACCGGGCAGGGCCTCATCATCCATGCCATCAACCACTACCAGCATCCCCAGTGGAACTCCGCCTTCTGAGTTGAAGGTGATTGCTACACTAGGGGTGGAAATAAAGGATGTAAAGGAAGATATAAAGGGAACACACAACAGAATAAAAATGCTGAACCAGGACATGAAGGATTAGGGGGTATTTTAAGCCATAACCTTGTTATAAAGTTAAAAGAATGTTTAGCAAAAATTAATTGAAATATGCAGGTAAAAAAGCAAAATTAAAAAAAAAAATCAAAGTACTTGGGGCTCATCTGGAAGATTTTAAGTAAATGTTTACAACTTGCATCGAAGAAGTAGAACAACTGAATCCAAATGCAAAGTGCTTTGTTTGAAACTAGTAGTATTTGAAGATAGATATAGAAGGTAACATAATACTCAAAGGACTTATTAAAAACCATGAAAGTCCAAACCCAGTGAGATTTGTAGCTGAATTATTTTCTAAAATAATAAGAGAGGACTTCAAATCATACACTGAGAACGCAACTACTTACTGCATACGTGGATCAAATGCCTCAAAGCCAAGAAGCCTGATTGTCTGATTTGACAAACAATGGCATAAAAAACTTGATGTCAATTAAAAAAAGAAGATTACAGTATATGGAAGATTATATCTGAGAACAAACAAATTAATATTTTCTAAGATTTATTTCCTTCAACTGCTGCAGAATGAGCTGGCACTCTACAGTATCAAACAGCACTTAGGGAGAGCTGAAATCGGATACAGCCTCTTGTTTCTAGCTAAATTGAAAGTAATAGTTGATGGCCAAATACATTTCTTTAGCTTTTCTGAAACAGCAGAAAAATGGCTAAAAAGAGTGCTTCCAACACAGCATGAACGCTCATGTTTTACTACAGGATGGTATATGTACACACTATAATTACCTGGAAATTGCTACAAATTAATGAGTTTTCACCAGCTTCGTCAGCTGGTCTTTATGCCACATTGTCCCCAGGGGACAATAAAAGTAATTACTAACTCAATACACTAATAATCCACTCATTCACCAATCACTCAGAATATGGAACCAATGCAAGACACACTTTAAGGCAGGGAAGCTTTTACCTGTTGCTCCTGATCTTATTCAGCTTTCTCAGACATGCTCAGTATTTCTTCTTTGGAAAACACTAGGGACTAACACACTTGTAGAACTTCAATTAACATCTCAGAAAAGGAGTGGAAATCAGCCTCAGACAGAATACACTAGTTCTATATTCAACAACCAATAAAAAAAAATCAACTTTAAAATTTTCATCAGTCAAACTTATCTCATTTCAAATTATACAAAATGTATTCAAGATCCAACTTGCAAACGTTGCCATCTAGCTCCAGCATCTCTAGGTCCAGGAATGCACCAGATTATCTTCATTTTCTGGGTAGAATATAAAGACATAGTACTCTCTAAACATGTGGGGTATATTTGTATGGGCAATGATTTTATCTCCATCTGTGTTGGTAATTTCTGGTATTGCATTGTGGACTTCCTGCTTGTGGATTTGTTGAACTAAGATCTTATTAGCCTTCTCTCTGTGTTCAAAGTATTGATGTTGTGATATACAGATCAGCTGTTCCATTTCTTTTGCTGTCAAGAGGTTATATTCGAATTGCAAAACTTATCTTATAAAGTGCCTCATTCGTAAACCTGTCATATTCTTAATCTATTCTGGTAATTTCATAGATTATATCTGACACCTTGTTGGTTTCCAATTTATTTTTGTGGAAAAGATATGAAATAATCTGTTCACTTAAAAAATCCTTCAGAGCTTCCCAGAATATGCCTGCAAAGACCTCTGAGGGTGCATTTGTCTTTAAAAAAAAATGATCAATTTGTCTCGGAGATGAATTTTGTATAGTTCTCATCAGCAAATGACAAGGGTTAAGATGCCAGCTCCGAGATGAGTGTGTAAAGCGCAGTGATTTAAGCTCCATGACCAGAGGGGCGTGGTCAGAGATAACAATCATACTTACAAGATTTGATAGTGGGCAGTAAATTATTATCAATAAAGAAATAATCAATTCTTGAGTAACTGTAATGTACTGGTGAAAAGAATAGAGTTGAGTTTGGATTTAAAAATCACCATGGGTCTGATAAGCTATGATCCTTTAAAACTATATGATTATTATTGCAGATTTAGATGTTATCGCCACCATAACGTAAGACATATCCATGTTTGGATTTAAAACTCATTTAAAGTCTCCAGCCGTTATAATTTTATGAGTGTTCACATTAGGAATAGCTGCAAATACATTATGGATGAAATCTCTATCGTCCACAATAGGTGCATATATATTTATCTAAATTGCTTTAGATTAAAAGAAATTACCCATCACCATGAATATCATCCTGTGTCTGATACAGCAAATTAGATTGTTTTGTGTATTAACATTCCCACATCTCTAGTTTTTTTTTTGTTTTTTTTTGTATAGCTACAGTGGAATATTTTGTCAAATCAATCACTTTGTAACCAAAACTGGTCCTTACTTTATAAGTGTGTCTCCTGTAAAAATACTTTTTTTGTCATTTAGACTTATTAAGTAAGAAAATACCTTTTTTTCCTCCTTAGAACGTGATTGAGACCTTTGACATTCCACCTCACAAAGTTCACTGATTGGTCAGAGAGACACTGCTTCTAAACATTTAAGAACATTTTGTACACTTAAG
Source organism: Erpetoichthys calabaricus (assembly GCF_900747795.2). Classification (NCBI taxonomy): domain Eukaryota; kingdom Metazoa; phylum Chordata; class Cladistia; order Polypteriformes; family Polypteridae; genus Erpetoichthys; species Erpetoichthys calabaricus. The sequence continues at coordinate 297,160,314 of NC_041394.2, forward strand.
TAAAAGTAGTGTGTTGTTTCATACAATAGCATTACCCTTGATTTCATATTGTTGCCAAGTATTGTGGCTGTGGAGCTTATTATCACATGGGCACTTATAGTACTCTAGGTAAAAAGAAAAAAAAAGAAGTAACTTTCTTTCTCTCCCCCTCCATCCCACCAGCCCATCTCCAAAATTCTTCAAACACTTATCAGATAGCTTTGGTGTCACAATCATTCTTAACCCTTTAACAAACAGCCATGTTTGGTGTACTCCTTGATGGGCTTAAAATGGAAAAGAACAATTTGATTGCTATAGTCTATACCACAATACTAGCATATAGATTTGCTCAATTGGAAGAATCTCAACTAACCTTTTTTAACTCACTGGGTAGCTGACATTTCCTATTGTTTGAAATTGGAAAAACTTATTCTTGCTTACAATATCTGTTTAAAACTTTTTTAAAACATGGCAACACTTAAAAAAAATGACAATATGCATTCATATATTTTTCTTGGCTTTACTCTCCTTCTCACAGGTATGAGTAGAATTCTTATTTTATTAAAATTTTGTTTTTTCTTTGTTTTCAAAATTTTCTGGTGTTTTTTCTAGATTGTATACAACAAATAAGTTCAAAGTCATTCTGCACATTTTATCTGCTTGACTGTATACTATGTTACTTTCTTGAAATAAAATTAATAAAAAAAGAAATAGAAGATCACACTGTATAGACAATGTGCACTTTTGTTTCACACTTCTCTTTTTATCTGAAATCAAACTTCTTGTGTACATGGGAAACACAATAACTCCAAATTCTCTGATCCAAAAATTTATAGAAGAATCTTTTGTGGATATCACAGAAGTTCACCTCCTGGTTTAAACAGTTTTTTGTAATATTAATTCTCTCCTTAGTTAACTTTTTGTTGTTTTTTTTTTTATTTGTGTCATATTTCCTTGTTTCTTTTCTAGTGTTTACACTATTGCACTGCGGTTGTGACTGTAGAATACATATTTCTATTCTACATAATATTACGTATCCATTGGCTGGTGATGGGGACAGGTCTATTTTGAAGCCAACCATATAGAGTAAGAATCTTTACCTGATGAAACTAGGTTGCCTAAATCCCAGAAAAAGTGAAGAAACCTTCCAAATCACAATACTTCATGTGCTTGTTTTCCATCTTTCATTTGCTGACATTGGTTTACTTTTGACTTCATGTTTGCTGCTGTCCCTGTTTTTGACCCAAATTACAAGTTTTGGTTAGTGAGCATATTGTTCACATCCGCCAAACAAGTGGTTCTCTAAGTTTAAAGGAAGTTGGAGGTGGCACCAGGGTAGCAAAGTGGTTGGTGAGAGTTCCAGCAGAAAACAAAAGAAAATGAGGTCATGGAAGTCTGGAAGGAAATCACTCTACCTTTTGGCTGATAGGCGGTGGTGCACAGCCCCCTTTTAAAATTTCTACATGAACGCCATGGTAGAAATTAGGGTCTGGGTATATCATAACATGTCACTCTGTAAACCATGACCAACTGGGGAGAAATTATATTGCCTCAACTGTAGAATACTATCTGTAATTGAGGTTGGACGTGGGTGGTGCATAGAGTCCAGCCTCAAAAAAAGACAAGCGGTTAAACAAGAAGAAAAGATCTATGTAAAGCAATGCATTCTCAAAGATCACTAATTTTCACCAATTGTAAATTTATGCTAGATATATAAGATTACTACATGAAACCTCATAAATTCTAACTACATGAAAGCAAGTCACCTCAACATACAACCAAACTGAGTGAGATCTGGATAAAGAAACACAAGGTGCACTCTTCTTGAACAGTTAACAGTATAGCATTGTCCTTTTTTCTTGAGATGACAGAAGGCAGACAAAGATTATAATTATCATTACAGCTTTGTACTTTTGATTCAGAGGTTAATACCTATGAATGTTTGAGCATTTTTATTTCTGGTTTTTGATGCTTCTTAAGATAAAATTAGTAACCTATGAGTCAGGTAAATCCTGGGTTTTATACATTTTCCTCCAGATTTAAAACCAAATCTCAGCTTCTACTAATTAGACTTGCAATTGCCAGTTTTGAACTTTGCAGCACATCCTCTCACATGAGCTGTGGAAGAACTAACGCTAGCTACCAGTAGCATCCATGTAAACATAAAAAAGAATTTAAAAGTCAGTCCAGAATTTTTTTTTCCCTTTGGCGATTATTTATATAAGAATTTAAAATTAGAAATATGGTTCAACAGTTTGTGCTGTCTTTTCAGAAGAAATAAACAAACCACATTTGTGCTTTGTGTTATGAGTTATTATTCTGCTTATGTATATGTGTTATTGTTAATATTGTTAATCCATTTTTATAATCCTTGCATTATGAAAAATTTGTAAAAGTTTAATGTGTTTGCATTATTTGCTGTAAGGTAAATCTATTGTGGTACAGAGTCCAGCCCCTCTCAAGGAGATTGGTTCCAGAGTCCAAGCTGTGCGTCGAGGTGAGCCCGACTATATCTAGCCGGAACCTCTCAACCTCACGCACAAGCTCAGGCTCCTTCCCCTTCAGAGAGGTGACATTCCACGTCCCAAGATTCAGCTTCTGTAGCCGAGGATCGGACCGCCAAGGTCCCCGCCTTCGGCCACCACCCAACTCACACTGCACCCAACCTCCTTGGCCCCTCCCATAGGTGGTGAGCCCATGGGAAGGGGGACCCACGTTGCCTCTTTGGGCTAGCTCGGCCACCAGGCGCTCGCCATCGAGCCCCACCTCCAGACCTGGCTCCAGAGGGGGCCCCGGTGACCCACGTCCGGGCGATGGAAAACGCTGTCCAAATTTTTTATTCGTCATAGGAGGTCTGTTGAACCGCACTTTGTCTTATCCCTCACCTAGGACCAGTTTGCCTTGGGTGCCCCTACCAAGGGCATAAAGCCCCGGACAACAGAGCTCCTAGGATCATTGGGACACGCAAACCCCTCCACCACTCTCAGGGTTGACAGCGAGATCCTGCCTCAAGTGGAGGAGTCCAAGTATCTCGGGGTCTTGTTCACGAGTGAGGGAAGAATGGAGCGTGAGATCGACAGGCGGATCGGTGCGGCGTCCGCAGTGATGCAGGCTCTGAATCGGTCTGTCGTGGTGAAAAAGGAGCTGAGCCATAAGGCAAAGCTCTCAATTTACCAGTCGATCAATGTTCCTACCCTCACCTATGGTCATGAGCTATGGGTAGTGACCGAAAGAACGAGATCGCGAATACAAGCGGCTGAAATGAGTTTCCTCCGCAGGGTGTCTGGGCTCTCCCTTAAAGATAGGGTGAGAAGCTCAGTCATCCGGGAGGGGCTCAGAGTAGAGCCGCTGCTCCTCCACATCGAGAGGAGTCAGATGAGGTGGCTCGGGCATCTGATCAGGATGCCTCCTGGACGCCTCCCTGGTGAGGTGTTCCGGGCACGTCCAACCGGGAGGAGGCCCCGGGGAAGACCCAGGACACGCTGGAGGGACTATTGTCTCCCGGCTGGCCTGGGAACGCCTCGGGATTCTCCCAGAAGAGCTAGAAGAAGTGGCCGGGGAGAGGGAAGTCTGGGTATCTATGCTCAAGCTGCTGCCCCCGCGACCCGACCTCGGATAAGCGGAAGAGGGTGGATGGATGGATGGTAAATCTATTGCCTGACAGAATCATAAACCAGAAAAACCAAAGGAGTTTACGTGATCCTTTGTCAATTTATGAACTTTTTCCATATACTGAAAGTTGTGCTTTTGCACACATATTTAGCAGAAGCCATACAGATGGACATGAACAAGAGACGGGCTCATTAAGAGTCATATAAAAAGAGTAACCAACCCCTGGGTCCATCAGATAGCTCAGCTGTATGATTCACAGGGGCAGTACTTTCTGCACCTTCTGGTTGCAGTGCTGCAGTTTCTTTTCAAGGTTTTTACACACACAGTGTCAGTGGTAACTAGCAAATTTAAGTCTGCTGTGTTGACTGGTGATCAGTCAGCTCCTATTGTTAGCAAGGAGATCGTTTGGCTTTTACGTACAATCTCACTCTTTCTTCTACACTTCCTGTTTCTCAGCAAGGATGGACTAGTAGCAACCTTATCTTAACTCCAGTACAGACAAGTACTACATCCTTCCAGTCCAGCACAGTTGCCCTTTGGAGTAAAGTGATTGCTTCAATCGCTGTTGTAACCAGACCCTTTAAGGTAAGGGTTCTGGCTAAACTTATGGCCAGGTTGAGCTGTACTTTGATGATAAGTGCAATGAGTTACACTCTTACAGGGATTTTTAAAGGAAGCAATAGAGTTGTTACCATTAGTTTCCTTGGTGCACATAAGCCCATCCTTTTAATTGACCATTAGTGCAAATCTTTGACCATCAATGTCACTTGACCTTGAGTTTTGGGCTTTTGTTCGAAGTCGGGTGCCCAGCCCATACATCCAAGAGATGTCCCTGCAATGTTACAAATTGTGGTACTCATCATCATATCAGATAAGGCGGAAACTGTGTGGCCCCGCCAAGGAGAATAAGACTTTGTATGTAGTGATCAGAGTATCTGGCCCTTTTTTTTTTTTTTTTTTTTTACTTTAAAACATAACACCAACACATTTTCCTTATGGCTAGTTACCAATGGACTGCCTTCTTTATGTTGGTTTTCTTTCTTCTGATTCTGTGAGGTTTCTTGTTTTTTCTGTTTCAAAGCCTCCATTCTGTGTTTTTATTCTGTCTATGAGCCCATCAGTTATAACATAATATAAAATTAGCTGGCTTAATTAATGGAAGAGTACTTCAAGTTTGTTAAATTATCACTTACTGTAACAATAGCTTAGTTAGATGAACACATTACCCACATTACTGGATTACATTTACAAGGATATGTTGTGGGTGGTTAGGGGTGTTCACTAAACCAAGACACAAACTCATTTATTAAACTTTCAATCAACTAAGCTGTTAATAGTCAGTAATAAATTTTCAGCCCTTCCTTAAACAAAAAAGTTCCAATTCATCCTATTTAACAAGAGATGAGTTTTCAGTCCTATTTTTAATAAGATATGTAGAGGTCTTTCCTAGTTTTTCCATGGATGGGGACACTTGTTTGCCATTGTGCCTTTGTTTCCTGTGGCAGAGGTCCTTCTGTGGAGCTTACTGGAAATAAAGTGTTTCTCTGCATTCTTGTCTTTTTTATATAGGGCCCCAGTGACACTTGACTGTTAATGCCTGTATTGTGATGGAAATTCTATAATTGCTTATATAGTTATAATGAACTGTCAACATTCAGGGAAATTACTCTTTATAAATGTCCCAAGATGGATATCCTTTATTATAACAAGTTTCAGGAAGACTGACATATGCATAGGTCAGTTCATTGTGACAAGACTAAACAATATAATAAGAGCAACAATCTAATATCAGTTATGTCCATTTGTAAAGCACAGTTAAGAGATATACCAATCAGCACACAGATAAATGGTATAATCTTTAACACATCTATATTTTTGTATGTATAAAGGTCCAAAAATAGTTAAATAGATTAAAAGTATTTGGCATAAGTATTTATATCTAAATAGGAGTTGCTATGTAAAATATCATAGTTAAACACGTAAAATATCATACTTAAATTATCTCATCCACATAGTAATGTGCTGGATAACAAAATGGCACAGAATGTCTTAGTTAAACAGGTAGGCACAGTCAGAAGCACGTTACATCTTCATGTACAGTAGAATGTTTTCCTTAAAAGGACAGAAAACACTGCAATAAACTAAGACTTACTAATAACATGTAATCAAGACAAGCAACACTGATATTTCTCAAACAGACAGAACTGGTGAAACAAGCCATACTAAACATTGTTTAAATAGGTGTTGAAGTATGGGGCAGTTTTAGTTGTTAAATTTTTTTTTGATATTTTGCATCTTTTAGTGCAGACTGCAAGGTATTGACTTAAACATCCAAATCTTTATTGATTTGAACTTTGTATCTTATACTTTATTCTTTTCAGAATCACAAAAAGGAGAAGCTAGGCAAATTAGTTATTATTTGTGGAATGTGAAAATAACAACCTCATTTATTATCCAGGGATAAATTAGATTATGATGGGCATCAGCCTGGGAAAAGAACACAATTTTGATAATGCAAACATGGCAGTAGTTTTCAGATTATTTATAATTATTGTAATCATTGTTAACATAATGTGGAGAGAGGCCTTTAGGTTTGGTATGCATGCTGCATAGAATGAGAAAAGCTCTTTACCACCATCTAGACAATGACACCTGTATCATACTTAAGCAGTTATGAACCTAAGGAACTCAACATTGCCATTTGCATCCTTGGCTAAGTATCGTGTAATAGCACTATTTTAACCTCCTTGGCATTAACCCTGAGTGTTTCTCAGGTTTGGAATTCCTTGTAAAAACTGTTAATCTAGAGTATCTTGGGGTTAAGCTTTATTGTTTAGGACTTAACAGCACTTGAGACATTACTCTGCTGACATCTAGTACAGTAGATAAAATAACATGCTGCAAAAAAAACAACTAATATTTCTGTGTGTTTTGCCACTCTATGCTATCTCATTTATATTCATGAGTGTAATGAAGCCTTCAACTAAAACAACCAATAGCATGTAATTGAAAAAAATGTAAAGCCAGTTTTAGAACAAACTGAAACTGATCCACCCATTAGTTGAATAAAGTGTTAATGATGACAATATGCATTGGTCATAAGACGTTGACACAGATAGTGAAACTGATGCAAATGGCACTGTACAACCGAAACACTGGTAAATGTGTGGTTAATTTGGTAATGTGTAGCTTCAGTGTATCAAAAGGAATAATTATGGCAATCATGTGGAAGGGCATGAAAGATGTTAGCCTCCTAAGCACTGTTCATAATACAGTAACTGTCAATGTTAATGTCAGGGGATATCTGGAAGTCTTGTGCTATGGCAGCCTACCATAACAGGTGACATCAATCAAGCAACAGAAAAAATATTTTAAGAAAAGTGCGCAAAGACATGTGCTTTGCTGTCCCAGTTAAGACATCGGGGTGCTCTGTTGACTGTTTCAAAGTATATCACACAAAAGATGTGCGCTAAACCTGCATCAGTACAGCAGTGGACACTTGACTTTCATTTCCTACTGTAATTATATTGAAGGTTTAGTATTTACATGTTTCTATTACACATAATAACATTGTTACTTGTCCTTATTTGGAATGTAAGCATAATGCTAAATAGGCTACAATATATTTTCTTACTTTTGCTACCATTGACTTTACCGTGTGCTGTTGTTAGGTTTGCTCCATATTATGGGTGATTGCCATATTCCCACAGAAGTTAGAAGGAATTTCTTCATTGGAAACAGCCCAGTGAGTAGGTGTTTGCTTATTTTAACTGGCACAGGTATTTAGTGACGCTTAGGTCTGAAGACAAACATTTGGATTGCTCATGTAACTACCTGAGGTAGTTGTCCTTGTGTAAGTAAAGCAGTATACACAGGATGCTATAAAGCAGCTATACAGAAATCTCAGTTTGTTTAAGGCAGCTTTCCATAGACGGAAAACACTGTACATTTAGGTCACTACAAGCAGATACAATTATTATTCATACACACGCATACATATACAACACAGGCGCTAATTTGATATACTATGTGGAGCAGGGGAACCAAAAAATGTGCCTGGTAAAGACCATTCCATCATTGTGACCTCTCAGGATGTCTTGCCTAAATCAGCTCCTGTAGCATCCATCTGAAAATTTTAAATTAAAGACAACAGACTCTTACTAAATGCGGAAAGCTACACAAGTATCTCTACATATTTCTAATTAGGAATATCTCCTTCAGAAATATCATTAAGAAATGGAAATTAAGGGGAATAGTATCTAGCCCTTCATAATATCAGATTGATAAACAAACAGCCTACATATCAATGAAAAGACATTTAACTGACACAGTAGTGTTTTTTGCACAATTTTTGTGAAATCAACACTTTTATTCAAAATATTTTTGTGGTACAAAAATCCTAAATTCAGAAATGGATTCAGCACACTTAAATCTATAAATTACACTGATGTTTGCATGGTGGATTTTGGTGCAAATAAGTGATATTAGTAAATCCAAAAAGCTGATGTCCCGGAAGCAGAGAGTAAATTGTAAATGAAAATAAGTTTTATATTTCAGCAAGGCAATAATCCAAAAGAGGTCTTAAAATAAACAATGACATAATTAAGGAAACAGATGATTAAGGTTTTTCAATGGCCTTAGGAGTCCCCCTAAGTATCAATGAAACCCTGTGGCAGGGGCTCAAACAAAAAGCACATCGAGGAAATACAAGAAAAAGATCTGTAAGTAGCGTGAAAATGTTTCTACAGGAAGACAAGCAGGACTCTTAGATGTTGTCATGCTCAGCAGACATGTAAAAAATGTTACAAAAGTGTCACTGAATCACTAAAGTTCTAAATTGTGAAAAGAAGACTTAACAAAGACAACATATGGTGAACAAAATAAGCCTTTATGCCAACCTAAGGAAAGAAGTTTTAACACAATTTCCTATAATGGGCACATAAGGACTCATTTCACTCATCACATAATACAATAATTATTCATTAAAAAGTCAGATCTTGAATTCTTTGAAAAGATCAGAATAGCTGATCTCCTTTTTCCAGGCATGCCTTACATAGAAGAAGAATTTCTGAATTTCTCTGAATTTCCCTGTGAGATTTGTAAAGTTTACAGTATTTAACATTAGAATTACCAAAGCCTATGAAAAAACTCATAATCCCAGCCCACCTTAAATCCCTTTGCACCACTTTGTCAGCATCTTTTGTCTTGATTTGTGTCTGTAACAGCCAGTGTAAATTTATAGTACTTGTAAAAGTTTGTGTTTTTTTTCACTTTTATTCTCTCAGTCACGATCACAAAACAACCCCCTCCAACACCCCAGATCTGACCCTGTTCATTTTCATTTGAAACTGGAGAGTTGTTTGGTTGTCTGAAATAAAAAAGAACACATTTGCACCTTCATATGTTGTTGTGTGTCCTCATTCACTGTAGTCCTTCTGTAGTATATAACTCACCCCAGTGCATGGCTATTGATGTTAGTGTACAATAGGATGTCATTTACATTAATTTATTTATTTGGCTGATGTCTTTATCCAAAGTGATTTACATAATTTATGACACAATCGGTTACCTTTCTTTTCTTTTTCCAATTGGAGCACAGGCAGGTCAAGTGACTTGCTCAGGGTCACACAGTGTCAGTAGTGGAATTTGAACCCACAATCTCAGGATTTGAAGTCCAAAGCCTTAACCACTATGCAACACTGTCTGTGCCACGTGCAGGAAACCCAGGCATCATACATAACAGCAAAAGGCTGCCTCACTACTTTTTTAAGTTTAGCTCTTGGAATAATAAGCAGACCACAATTAAATGATGGTTACAATTTGGAATGTCGTGGAGAGGCACTCCAAAATTATGAAAGGGGCAAGATTATTTAAGGATTTATATACCATTAGTTGTATTTTAAAGTCAATTGCAAAGGACACAGGCAAGCAATGTAACAATGCTAAGATGAATGAGACATGTTTAAATTTTCTTTTTCTGGTTAAGATTCTTGTTGCTGCATTCTGAACTAATAATATTGATTGACGTCTTTGTTAGATAGTCGTGCTAGGAATGCATTACAGAAATCTAGTCAACTAAATAGAAAAGTGCAAATTAATTTCTCAACATCTACCAGTGTTATAATAGGTCTAACTTTTGAAATGTTCTTTAAATAGAAAAATAATATGGTTAATGTGTGATTTAAAGTTTAGTTTGGAGTCCATGATTACACCTAAATTCTTTACTTTCACCTTGACTTTTATTGCTAAGGGGTCAAGTTTATTTCTTAAGTCTTCAATATTTCCATTCTGTGTTTTTCCTTATTTCACTTGAGAAAATTCGTACTCATCCATTCAGAAATACAAAAAGAAATTGGATCCGAGTGCCCAGAGCATCACCATCATTTTGTGCTACAGAAAAGTAAAGCTGTGTATTATCTGCATATCTGTGGCAGTTAACCTTATGTTTCAAAATATTCTGGCTTAATAGAAAAAACAGACAGTCCTGAATCGATCATTTTAGTAGCATATGCAATGTCACAGACCTCTGAACTATGATCAGTACAACTAACAAAGAATTGTTCTACCTGTTAAATAGACAGAAGCCAGGTTAAGACACTACCAAAGAGATCCACCCATTGTCTGAAGAATTTATAAAAACACTGTGGTCTATGGTGTCAAAAGCTGCACTCGGGTCTAAGAGAACAAGGAAAGATATGTGGCTTGTGTCCACATTAACCTGCAAGTCATTTATAAAGGTGCAATTTCTGTACTGTGATTCATTCTTAAACATGGCTGAAACTTTACAAGAATAGAATGTTTGCTCAATTAATTATTTAAATACAGAAAACTGATTTTTTTTTTCCCCTAGAATTTTACTTATAAAAGGCAGGTTAGAAATATACCTAAAATTGTCAAAGACAGAGTTCTAGACTGTTTTTCTTCAGCTAGGGTTTAACATCCACAGGCTTTGGACAATTTGGGAAGACACCCGTATCTAATGGTAAGTTAAGTATGTCAAGTATAGTCTCATTTTTTACATTGGAGACTTCTTTGAAAAAACTGTTTGGGACAGGGTCATGGACACAAGTGGAGGGAATAAGTTGAGAAATTATTCAATGGAGTTTAGGTAAGCCTATTTGAGTGAAAGGATTTAACTCACTAAAAAGAGTATGCTTAGGTTATTGTACAGTTACAACTATAGATTTAGTATCCCAATGATTAGCCCTTGAGAAAAAGTACCCCTTGCCAAATTTGAGATTGCACTGTCACATAGCTAAACATTATTCCTGAGAACTTCTGGAGTAAATAATACTGAATTTCCCTAAATAGTTAAATTAAGTGGTATGTTTAACATTTCTCTATTGCTGACTTAACAACAAAGCATGTTTTATGATAACATGTTAGTTGAAGGATGCCAGCTCAATAGTTATTCTTGTAATTATAGTAAATTAAGATTTAAGGTTGGATGCTGCTGCATTAATATTCATATATTCCCATCTTCCAAGTTAGTCCTTTTATACTGGTTATTATCCAAGAAAAAAAATCATTCAAATCACTTAATCATAAGCACATTAGTTTTCCTAATGCCTTTCAAGAACAATGAGCCTAGTATGGATAAATAATTTGAAATTTATAATTATTAGAAGATGCTGTGAATTGTATTAAATATGGTTGTTCACCAAGGGAAGGAAAAGAAAAGAAAGTAGAGCATGTAAAAAAAGTATTTTATCATTTATACATTTTGTAAATTGAAGTATGGTTTAATCTGAGCTAATTTATGACTGATTCTCATAACTGGAAGAAGACAATAGAAAACCAGTCTGGTTAAAGCCAGTTCTTTGTGATATTGCAGGGATCACATAGTGAGAACATTGAGGAAGTTGTTGACTGCACTACTGACTACATCAACTTCTGTATGGACATTGTAGTTCCAGTAAGAGCAGTACGCTGCTATGCTAACAACAAGCCATGGATTACAAGTGACATCAAGGGCCTTTTGAACCAGAAGAAAAGGGCTTTTAAAGGCGGTGATCAGCATGAGCTCAAGCGTGTGCAGCAGGAACTCCGAGTCCAGCTCAGGGCGGCGAAGGAGCAGTACAGGAGAAAGCTGGAGCAGAAGTTGCAGAATAACAGCATGAAGGAAGTGTGGGATGGGATGAAGATCATCACTGGCTGCAGCTCGAAGCGGGGTGCCACCATCGAGAGAGACGTGAAGAGAGCAAACCAAATGAACAACTTCTTTAATAGGTTTGACCACCCTAACCCACACTCACCTCGGAGTACTGCACCCGCCATCCATCCTTCTGCTGATACCAGCATAGGAGAGACATCCCCACCCACAATTACAGCAGCACAGGTGAGCAGAGAGCTGAAGAGACTTCGTGCCAGCAAAGCAGCGGGTCCAGATGGAGTATCGCCATGACTGCTGAAGGTCTGTGCGTCGGAGCTGGGGAGTCCTCTACAGTGCATCTTCAACCTGAGCCTGGAACAGGGGAGAGTCCCGAGGTTTTGGAAAACATCTTGCATCACCCCATTCCCAAAGGTATCACGTCCTAGTGAGCTAAACGACTTCCGGCCTGTCGCTCTGACGTCACATGTGATGAAGACCATGGAGAGGCTGCTGCTTCACCACCTGAGGCCACAGGTCCAACACGCCCTCGACCCTCTGCAGTTCGCATACCAGGAGAAGGTGGGAGCGGAGGATGCCATCATCTATATGCTACACCGTTCACACTCCCACTTGGACAGAGGCAGGGGTGCTGTAAGAATTATGTTTCTAGACTTCTCTAGCGCCTTCAACACCATCCAACCTCTGCTCCTTAGGGACAAGCTGACAGAGATGGGAGTAGATGCATACCTAGTGGCATGGATCGTTGACTATCTTACAAACAGACCTCAGTATGTGCGTCTTGGGAACTGCAGGTTTGACATTGCGGTCAGCAACATAGGAGCACCACAGGGAACTGTACTTTCTTCGGTCCTGTTCAGCCTATATACATCGGACTTCCAATACAACTCAGAGTCCTGCCATGTGCAAAAGTTCACTGACGACACAGCTATCGTGGGCTGCATCAGGAGTGGGCAGGAGGAGGAGTATAGGAACCTAATCAAGGACTTTGTTAAATGGTGCGACTCAAACCACCTACAACTGAACACCAGCAAAACCAAGGAGCTGGTGGTGGATTTTAGGAGGCCCAGGCCCCTCATGGACCCCGTGATCATCAGAGGTGACTGTGTGCAGAGGGTGCAGACCTATAAATACCTGGGAGTGCAGCTGGATGATAAATTGGACTGGACTGCCAATACTGATTGTCTGTGCAAGAGAGGACAGAGCCGACTATACTTCCTTAGAAGACTGGCATCCTTCAACATCTGCAATAAGATGCTGCAGATGTTCTATCAGACGGTTGTGGCAAGTGCCCTCTTCTACGCGGTGGTGTGCTGGGGAGGCAGCATTTAGAAGAAGGACGCCTCATGCCTGGACAAACTGGTGAGGAAAGCAGGCTCTATTGTAGGCATGGAGCTGGACAGTTTGACATCTGTGGCGGAGTGACGGGTGCTCAGCAGGCTCCTAACAATTATGGAGAATCCACTGCATCCACTAAACAGTGTCATCTCCAGACAGAGGAGCATTATTACTCTTTAATTTAATATTGTTTTTTTGTATCAGTATGCTGCTGCTGGAGTATGTGAATTTCCCCTTGGGATTAATAAAGTATCTATCTATCTATCTATCTATCTATCTATCTATCTATCTATCTATCTATCTATCTATCTATCTATCTATCTATCTATAATTTATAAAACAGTTGTATGATAATGATGCTGTAATAAGATGTTCTACCTAATAGTTGATTTAAAAATATGACCCCAAAACCGCTGAGTGTCTATCAAACTAAAGGATTTCATAATCCCCCAGAAACATAAATACCATATATGCTCCAATAAACGGCAAGTCTCTTATTGTCGCCGGTCTCTAAAAAGCGCCGGGCTTCAGAGGGGACGCGGCCAAATGGTAGCCGGTCTCTAACAGTAGCCAGGTCTTTGATATTTGCCTACTAGCGTACATTGTAAGCGTCTGTATCTTTATAGTGTGTAATACATGTGCGTGTCAGCACATTGCATATATAAGAAATACGGATATACCGGTTTCTAAAACTGCTTCATTTTCGTGCCGGATTGACCAAATGATTCGTGAATCTTTCAAAAGTTATAGCATCACCAATTCTACTGATGGCAGTGAGGCTTCATTAATTCATTGCCTCAAAGAAAATCAGCCGTGTTTTGAAGGAAGAGAGAAATTGTCGGCGGCAAGAATTCAAAGCGTCGTGACAAACCTGGAAGAAGAGGAAGACGATAGTGAACTGGACAACAAGAAAGCCGTCATTGCAGATTCAGACGACAAATAGCAGCAAAAGGTACAGAAAGACAATGCCATTTATCTTTAACAGTCTTATGCAGGATGTGAAATTCAAATAAAGTAGCTGTTTGTAATATTAGCCGATATTTTTGTGTACCTACCTGTACCGACACACGTGAAAAAATATTGCGTTCTGAAGGTTTTTGTTAATAATGGCCGGTCTCTAATAGCAGCTGGTCTTTATTAAGTGCTGGGAGCCAAGGCTAGTTTTGCAAATAAACGCCGGAGGCCTCTACTGGAGTATATACTGTATATAAAAATAGTACTTAGCCACATTGTGTGGCACTTCCCCATTTTCCTTCTCACTTTATGCCCCCCTCTGTTTCCCTCTTTCTCTCTCTACCCGTGAATCTTCACTTGACTCAACATTCATGGGGACACATCACATATATGGTCCAAATCTTCAGGTTCCCTTCAAAGTGGCAGTAACATGGGACAACACTGAGTTGGTGCAATATAACATAACATTTCCCAACCTACTTATACCAATTTAGGTGTGTGGCAGGGGGGCAGCAGATATCCGGGCAGCATCAAGCACAAGGCAAGGAGTAGTTTTGACCTGGGCCAGATGATATTTGAGCATCTTGTAATTTGTAAAACTGAAGACAGACCAGGGTGGTAGAGAGGAACCAAACACCAGATATAAAAAAAAATACAAAAACTATTTATTAAAAATGATACAAAATAAATACTAGTGCAATTGAGTCAAAAATCACAGCAACAAATAAAGAAAAAAAAAGTGTCAAAATATTCAGCATCTTTTTCCCCATTCATTCTAAAGGTATACTAGAAAATAAAATATTCTAAAAATAAAACTTAAACTTAAAAAAAAAAATCCTTTGGCTTACAGTTCACCACACTTATTGCAAACTCTATACTTCAAGTTAAATCACAGGTTTCCTCTCCCAGCACAGCATAATCTTTTCTCTCAGATAGATAAATCAAAGGACTGTTACAGCCCTCCAGCTCACTACACTCATTCCAAACTCCATCTTCTTTTCAAACGATAATCAGAGGTATCATCTGTTATTGGTCCTGCACAACCTCTTCCATTTAGCGAAAATCAGAATGCTTCTACGTACAGCTAACAAACTCACAATAACTTAACAATAATCCTCTCACTTGAGTTAATCAAAGAGACACTGACTAAACAGACTGCAAAGTACCAATGAAAGATACCAATCTAACATCTGTTGCGCTGTTCTAAATGTCCACAGAATTTCTCCTACTTATCCTAGTGGATTACCCATCAATCCCTGCTGAGAGGAGTGCATGCCGGCATACTTGTGCCACTTACATTGCAGCATACCTCAATCAGGCAAAAAAATCCAATGTTAGGAGATCACAATTTGCACTCACATGCAGATGCACTCAGGCAGTTCTCCTGTCCAGGCTCCTTTCCCAAACTTCATTCAGGAAAATTATCCTTTTCCTGCACTCTGTCTGGCCCTCAGCTCTTTCTGTTCTGTTTCACTCTTTCCTCACAGCTATGCTCATCTCCAGCAAATGCAAGCAACTCTGCAACAATGATGACACTCCTCTAGCATGCAAGCACACGTAAAGCCTGGTGACCACCCAAACCTCCACATGTCTGAACAAATGCACCACCTCTACACACAGGTGCCCAGCTATGTCTTACAGGCACTATGTTCTGCACTTCTCCAAATGACCAGGTAGGGTATAAAACTTTTTAAATCAGAAAATAAACCTATAAACAGTGTTACTATTACCTAAAACCAAACCCTGTGGCATACTCTGTCATCACAAGCAGCATGATATGAGATACAAGCATTTGTTAGGTAATTGGACACCACATAATGAATTGGATAGGTAAAAATAGGTCTGTAGGTAGTTAATACTAGTCCCTCAGATAATGGGACACTAGGTAACTGGTACTGAATATAATAGCCCGATAGGAAATGTAAGGTATATGATACTATAGTGTTTTATCTATATAAGTTTTTTTTAACTTATTTAAAGCGTGTAACATTCCATACAATCAAGTCCAACTTAACAAAACTAAATTAAATTCAATCCCCACCCATTAGAAAGGCCAACAGCCAGAGTAAAGCTTTTGAGAGTAGTAAAGAGGGAAAGAAGTCTTTCTCCCTAATATAAGTGCTTATTCTAAAATATTATTGATCAGATCCTGCCAAGTTTTAAAAAAGTTTTGAATAGAGAGAATTTGACTTTTTCCAATTTCAAATAGTATATAACATCAGTTATTCACTGACTTAACAGAGGCGGATTAGGATTCTTCCATTTGAGCAAAATAAGTCTACTGTATGTGCTAATAGTGAAGTAAAGGCAATTATAGTTTGTTTGTCTTTCTCCATTTTAGGTCCATCAGGGAGTACACCAAACACAGCTATTAATGGGTTAGGAGTGATTGTCACACCAAGGCTGTCTGATAAGCATTTAAAAATTTTTGTCCAGACTAATGTTAATTTGGTGCATGCCCAAAACATGTGGCCTGGTGAAGCTGGAGTTTGATTGCAACATTCACAGGTTGAATCTTGCCCTGGAAACATTTTGGACAATTTTCAACAAGATAGACGTGCTCGATAATAGATTTTAAGTTGAATAATTGAATGTTTTGCACATATGGAGCTTGAGTGAATTCTGTGCATGGCAGCCTTCCAATCCTTTTCTGAAATGTTCAGTAAGAGATCATTTTCCCACTGTACTTTGAGATCTTTAAAAGGAAGGGACTTTAAAATGGTTTTATATATTATAGCAATGCTGTCTAAGTCTTTAAGACTGATCAATATCTCTTCTGGAATAGAAATAGGTGGGAGGTGAGGAAAATTGGGCAGATTTTGTTTAGCAAAGTTTCTAATTTGGAGATAGTGGAACAATTGTGTTTATGGGAAACTAAATTTAGAATGTAATTGTTCATTGGATGCAAAGTCATTATTTATATACAAATCTCTAAATGATTTAGTCCCAAATATTAAAAACTGTGTAAGTTTGAGAAGGTGGAAAAATATGGTTATCATGTAGAGGTGCCACAGTTAAAATATTTTCTAAGTTGAAGTGCTTCCTACATTTTTTCCATATTCTGAATAAATGACATCTGGGTTGTTAGTGTATTGATGATACCTTGTATTTACTGGTGTACAAAGCAAGGAATATGAAGAGGTACTGCAGGATTTCATTTCTATTGCAGACGAAGCTAGTGTGTGTTCACCTATTTGTGTCAGCGTCCAGGTTTTTATAGCTTGTATGTTTGCGGCCCAGTATTAAAATTGAAAATTAGGTAGAGCAATGCTGCCTTCTGATTTAGGTCATTGTAGGGTCACCTTTTTGATGCATAGATATTTTGAATTCCAAATAAATGAGGTTATGATTGAATGTAATTTCTTAAAAAATATTTGTTAATGTATATGGGGATGTTTTGAAATAGAAACAGAAGCTTAGTGAGGATATTGATAAAATTGTTTTGGGGCACATCTACACAAAACATATACCTACTCTTATCTGTGCAGATTCTTTTTAATGTGAACCCACAGTATAATGCTTAACCACTATCGCTACTTCTATTTGCCTATTCTTACACTTATCATCCTTTTGTGATTTAGAGTTCATAGTTGCATTGCAGTTACACCCAGACCTAATAGCTCCTTCAGACATCACGCAGGTATGACTGTCACTATAGCCTACTGTCAAGAGTGTCTTTCCTTTCCAGGAGCACCAGAAGGGACTGTACTTTCTCCGGTCCTGTTCAGCCTATATACATCGGACTTCCAATACAACTCGGAGTCCTGCCATGTGCAAAAGTTCGCTGATGACACTGCTATCGTGGGCTTCATCAGGAATGGGCTGGAGGAGGAGTATAGGGACCTAATCAATGACTTTGTTAAATGGTGTGACTCAAACCACCTGCAACTGAACACCAGCAAAACCAAGGAGCTGGTGGTGGATTTTAGGAGGCCCAGACCCCTCATAGACCCCATGATCATCAAAGGTGACTGTGTGCAGATGGTGCAGACCTATAAATATCTGGGAGTGCAGCTGGATGATAAATTAGACTGGACTGCCAATACTGATGCGCTGTGCAAGAAAGGACAGAGCCGGCTATACTTCCTTAGAAGGCTGGCGTCCTTCAACATCTGCAATAAGATGCTGAAGATGTTCGATCAGACAGTTGTGGCGAGCGCCCTCTTCTACGCGGTGGTGTGCTGGGGAGGCAGCATTAAGAGGAAAGACGCCTCACGCCTGGACAAACTGGTGAGGAAGGCAGGCTCTATTGTTGGCATGGAGCTGGACAGTTTAACATCTGTGGCAGAGCGAAGGGCGCTCAGCAGGCTCCTATCAATTATGGAGAATCCACTGCATCCACTAAACAGTGTCATCTCCAGACAGAAGAGCAGCTTCAGCGACAGACTGCTGTCACTGTCCTGCTCCACTGACAGATTGAGGAGATCGTTCCTCCCCCAAACTATGCGACTCTTCAATTCCACCCGGAGGGGTAAACGTTAACATTTAACATTATACAAAGTTATAGTCTGTTTTTCACCTGCATTATTATCATTCTTTAATTTAATATTATTTATTGTATCAGTATGCTGCTGCTGGAGAATGTGAATTTCCCATTGGGATTAATAAAGTATCTATCTATCTATCTATCTTGACCAAGCTTTGAAAGGAACTCAGTTCACAGTCCCCAGAAGTAGATTAGAAAAAATGTGCATGCAGAGAACAGGCTTAAAAAAGTGTGATGTTTAAACATTATTCAAATAGTGCCATAAATGAAAGCAAATAGTGTGTGACAAATCGATATCATACGACCTGGATCATCTAGTAGTTCTGTAAGCAGACAAAGATCAGCAACCAATATCCAATCCAATATGTATGCTGCTGTCCAGGTGGTGCATTTGCTTGAAATCTCAGCACTGGGTTTTGACCTGCCTCATCCTCCTCATTAATCAGCTCATGTATTCCAATGTAATATAATTATACTTCAGTATGGTCCTGTTTCTAAGGCAATTTTGCCTTCATCCAGGGCTCATAAAATTAAAAATTTGTTTCCAAAATCAGTCACTTTCAGTGCTCACACTTCTCATATTAAAAGCAGGAAGGCTATATAGACAATTAATGAAACCACAAATAGCATATATTCTTTGTAGTAGCAGTTCTGCTTATACATTTGGTTTAAAACCGGTTATCTCTTATCAGCAAAAACAAGTACAGACCAAGCAACATCTTACACAGCAACATTACTAAAACTCCAGACTTGCAATGCTGCATAGTCTTTGACATTTTTCACTTTAAACTATCAAAACATTCAGGCAATTCGTATCTAAATACAAAATTATTTACAAAACAATATATATTTTGCTTATAACAAGATAGAAAATGTTGTTAACATAGAAAATGAATAAAGTGTCTTAGTTTTATTTATTTACACAACATTATTTTGAAGGTCGTGTAAACCATGTTTACAATTTATTTATTTAAAAAGTTTATGATCTTAATAGTGATAGTTAGTTTTACTTCCAAACAGACTATAGTTTTAAGATGTTGTGTTTTGGTTACAACCCTCTTCTAAATCTGACTTTTGATTTTTGTATTACTCTTTGGTTCTCAAGCATATACTGTTTTTTTTATGCTCACAATAATCCTTGATGCTCTGTGTGTTATAACATCAGTTCTACCATTTTGACATTTGCCCCTCATTCTTCTTTGTTTGTGTACAATGTCTACTGGACCTTTTGTGTTGTTTATTTGAGCAGCAGAAACAACAGACGTAAAGTTTAAAAGAGATGTGAGGTTAAATGACCAGGAAATATGCAGGGAATTTTAATTAGGATGGAAACCACAACTTTATTCATAAATTGACATGAATGAGAGTCATGATTGCTTAGTTATTTTCCACACAGCTGCCTGCATTGACCAATAACCACCATTCACAGTAAGTAGTAGACAGACTGGAAGGACAGAGTACATAGTTTTGGTCTGGGGATTAGTCAAATGAATAAAAAAAAAAAAACGGAAAGGGGAGCCACCGATTGCCTAGGAGACAGCTAGTTTAGCTGTGCAGAAAAGCAATGAACAGCTGTCCACAAAGAAACATAGAAATTTAACAGATGTTAGTGGGATGAAGCCTGGTTGACTGCAAAAAGAGAATAGAGTGAGCAGCATACATGATATCTAAATATGATTGCCAAAGTCTAAGACATACCGACAGACTAAAACAGAATGGGCTGCTGGTAAATTCTTCAGCAGTTCCAAAGAAACTATACAGATGCATATTAACCACCCAAGTAAACAAAATAGCTGTAGCGTAGGAAGTTCTTTGGTTGGATAAGTTTCCTAAAATCTCCCCCTACTATTTTCTTCCTGGAGACCCTACTCAGTCCAGGATTTGAGGTCCCTGATGTAAGAATTTAACAAAAAAATGTTTTCTTTCTTTATTCTTTATTAAGTATTCAATGCATGCAGGCTTGACTTAATAAAATATTTTTACATAATATCAAATTGTTTTATTTCAGGTAGGGTCTTTCATTCGGCTCCAATTTATGTCAGATATTTTTTCTCTTTTTTAGCATTTTAAATGTAAGTTTGTATATTCTGTTAATTTTGTTTAAGTTTAGTTTTTTCCTTTATTGTATTTATGTAATAGTGTGATATTTATTAATTATTATACATTATGTTAGTAAAGGTTTAGTTATTATCTGCCATGTCTCTTTTGTGGGGTTCCCAAGGAAGCATGACCACCTGATGATGCACAGGGGGTTGGCCCAAATTGTATAAAACAGGTCTTTTCAAGCTCAGTCCTGGGGCAGCAGAGATTCATTTAAATTAATTTTATCGGTCAGTCATTTTTTACTTTAATTACCTGAACTTTTTTCGTTTTCTTGTTTTGCTTTCAGCTAGATGTAGTAATGAGATATACATTTATAATTTTTTTCCATAGACTTAAATTCTTAATTCATTTTTAATTCATATTTTTCCATTGGTATTAGCTCTTAATTGTGTCTGAATACTGCAGAGAAGACACTGATATAAATGACACTGAATGCTAAAGGGTAACAGGTACTTAACTGTTATTTAGTTGTATGTACTAGAAAATAATGGCTTAAATAACATGAAAATTACCAAAACACACAAAATGCTTGCATCATCCAGCAATCATTTGGACTAACCAGTTTGTAATTTCTGGAATAATACAATAACTGGGAAATGGAAGCTGGTTTAATTATTGTAGAAACCTAATGAAACAAAGTGGTTGGGACATAAATCTGCAGTTACAGAGGGGACCCAGAATTGAACTTGAGAACCATGGAAGAAAAGGAGGAGATACTAAGGTAATTATTCCATTGACATTTGAATCTACTGTATTTGATCCCAGCTTTGTGTTGTATTTTGCAGGTTTTAGTTTAGGTTTCTTCTTGTTACACATCATGTGACCATGAAGGATTCTCAGCTGTGGCCGGACTATAAAATAAACATTTTCTTTCTATCAGTTTCAGCAACGCTTTAGAGCTCTGCACTTTTCAATTGGTCAGGTTCCTCAGCTCCACAGTTAAGTCAGGGGTAAGTCAATTTACCTCTGGGTTAAATGTGGCTGCTGTACTGATCCCCAGTATCCTGCAGTGAATAAGTCCAAGCAAAAGAAACGTCTCTTTATATTATAGTCAGTGGCAAAAATTGAGCAGTTAGGTTATGCTTTTTGATTTTTTTTCCTTTGATTTCTCTTTTTTGTGCAGTCATCGTGCTAGCATCTCTCAGTGTTTTCGTGCTCACAATAATCCTTTGTACTTTATTTTTATCACTTTGTCTAAAAGATATTGTTTATGTTTCGAGAGTTATTGGATTTTTTTGGATTAGGCATTTCTGTTTATAGGCAAAACCTATTTTTGCTTCTTTTTGTCCTGCCTTGCCTTTCTTGTTTTGAGTCCTTTGAATAAATGATAAAAGTATAAAGAAACTTTACTTTTGTTTATCCTTGGACTAGATGTTTCCCTCACTCTTTTACAGGACATGCTTGAGAATTCTAAGTTTAAAGAAGCCTTAGTCCCATTTTTAGGTCTAGGCAGGCCTGTGGCTTGGTTGCCTAGGATGTGGGCAATCCAGTGGGCCCAGATCTAAAATAAGAGCTGTTCTGGCCTACAGTGTGGTTACAGAAAAACACAACACAAACATGAGGAATTAAAAAGAATGCATAAACATAGCATGTGTTTACAAGCTCATTGACATGTTGTAATCAATGCTGTAAAAAATAAACAATAAGCAAAAAAAGATTTGGGATACCAGATGGCAATCCCCTTATATTTTATATATATTTTTTAGATGGCAGTCCATCAGATGATTGACACCACATTGAAAAGGGGAGAGTTTATGTGGCTTCCTTGCTTGGATGAGGTGGGACTAAGAGGTGGAACCAGTTGCAGAATCACACATTGTAGACATTTGGAGCCTCTGGGGCCTCATGCATAATGCCATGCGTAGAATTCGCACTATAACATGACGTAAGCACAAAAGCCGAAATGTGCTTACACACAGAAAAATCCAGATGCAGAAATCTGTGCGTTCCCCAACTTCCACGTTCTTCTGCTACATAAATCCCGCTCAGCGTGGAAATAAACGCACGTGCACGCGCTTGCTGTCCCGCCCCAACTCCTCCCAGAATGACGCCTTTTTGAATATGCAAATCAATATAAAAAGCCCTTAAGCCCAGCATTCTGTGAAAAGGCAACGGCAAAATTACGAGGAAAAATAGAGGAATTTCAGCGAATACCAAATGGAGGCAAAGAAAAACGTACTATTTGTTGGTTTAAAAAGTTATATAAGCAACAAAAGGAAGTTGATCGAGTGACATAGTGTGTCCGAGAAACTCGATCAAGTTCACAAAGTCACACAGTGCCCAATATAGAAAAGTTGTCACATATCAAAGTCGGCGTGAAAAAGTGACTAGTAGCCCACCGTCTGAGTGTCATATGAAAGCTTATTAGGGTACAGTGGAAAAAGAAAGGCACACAGTGTGAAAAAAGCACGAAATGTTAACTTTAATCTCAAAATTTCCACTTTAATCACGTAGTTTATTTTGTCATTAAAGTAGAACATCATAAACTTCATCTTAAAATCGTTTAATTTACTAGTTTCTCAAATCCCATCGTAACTAAAGTACCACGTTAAATGCTTTGTTTTGTATTTGATCTTATATGTGCTCTATGTGCCTGAATCACTACGTGTTCTTCCTCCAACATTACACAGAATCCATTGCGTTCATAATATTACAGCTCTCTGAATAATTAAAATACTGAGAAGTATACGTGATATCATTTTCATGATGATAGGAGTTAAAGCATGTTATTAAACATGGGAACACGGTGGCGCAGTGATTGTTCATGTCTTACTGAAAGATGCTTGCTGCGCCATACGCGACCTTCAATGAAATGCTTTATTACAGAAGTACTGTCTTTTTCAAACGTACTAACCCCCAATTCCTGTCCTTACTTTTCTTTCTCCAAATACCCAAACGCCACATAATCAGCTCTGTAATAGACGTTAAGCCACCTGTAAGCTTAGAATGCCGATTCTTCAAAACTTTTAAAGGAACATCGAAATATCTTCGTAATGTTTAATTATTATATCCATCTATCCTTCCAGTTTCGCACCAGCCACAGCATGAAAACAGCGCGAGGCAGGAACAAACCGTGAACGAAGCTCAAGCTCGCTAGTGCTGCGGTACCGTGTAGTTAAAGTTTAAGTTTTATCTGTATAATATAATCAACGTATTTTGCTGCATTTCATCTTAAAAATGATATCGTCATCATCTGTAAATACGCGCTTTATAAAGTGGCTCAGGTTGTGCAATATTATAACTGTATCATAAATACAATTACCTCACGGTAACTTGCAAGGTACAAACAGTTCTACAAGGAGCACTTGATGGACTGATTGAGTGCATGTATAGTTCTTGGGATGAAACTGTTTGTGAACTGCGAGGTCCGAACAGGAAAGGCTGTGTAACGTTGGTCGGATGAGAGCAGTTCAAATAGGGAATGGCTAAGGCAGCGAGTGTTTGATGCTGTCAATCGCTGTAGATCTGTGATTCACACTCAGATACAGTGATATAAATACTCCGAGTGGTGCAGTGCGAGTAATATGGAAAAAGATGATCTGCTGAGGCAACCCCTAACGGGAGCAGCTGACAGAAGAAGAAGAAGGTGCAGTGACAGTAACAACGCTAAAGCAGTTATGGTATTTAGAATAGTTTGACCATTCTGTGGATCATTATATTGTTACAGGTTAATTACAATCAGATGCATTAAATTTATGAACGATATGCAGTTAATTTCAGTGTATTTGATAAAGCTGCTGTCGTGGATATGGATCTAAGAAAGGGTAACCACACAGGAACAGTAGCACTGCTTTGACGCTGGGTGCAGCCAGTCTACAAAACCGAGTGGAGAACTTGTGTACGACAGGGTATGAGCTACCGTGGAAAAGTGCGTGGCTTTACGCCAAGTGTAGGTTTTATACATTTTTTGAACGTGGAAACGTTCTTGTGCAGCATTTCTGTGTGTATGCACCGTTTATACATGAGGCCCCTGGTCTGTAGATGAAGAAGAACAGAATATGAAAAACAGTGTTTCCTCTCGACTTACGTTGGAATTATCAACAATACACAAGCTCTTTAAATGAATCCTATTCACTTGTGTGTGACAAAGCCTACACATACTCAAAATAAAACAAAGAAATCAAATAAAAAAACATTAATATGAAGAAGCCACAAGAGTGGCATAAATTTTCGTTATAAAATGTGTCGAGCCTTCCCCAACTCCTGGGGCCTCATGTTTAAACGGTGCGTATGCACAAAAATTTTGCATACGCCCATTTCTACGCTCACATTTTCACACCAGCTTAATCATTGGGGTACACAAGTTCTCTGCTCAGTTTTGGAAACTGGCGGCACCCAGCGTCAAAGCAGTGCTTTTGTTCCAGTGTCGTTTCCCTTTCTTTTTTAGACCCACATCCCTGACGCAGCTTATCAAATACACTGAAATTAAACGCATATTGTTTATTAGTTTAAGGCATCTGATTGTAATTAACCTGTAACAATATAATGGTCCACGGAATGGCCAAACTATTCCAAATACCATAGCTGCTTTAGGATTGTTACTCTCACCGCACCACTCAGAGTATTTATCCCACTGTATCTGCGTGTGGAATCACAGCTCCACAGCAGCTGATCGGAAAGAGAATTATCGGGATACAGCATCAAGCACACGCTGCCTCAGCCATACACACGGTCTATTAAACTGCTTTCATACAACAAATGCTTCAGAGCCTTTCCTGTAGGGACATTGCGGTTCAAAAACAGTTTCAACCCAAGAACTATAAACGCACTCGATCAGTTCATCAAGTGCTTCTTGTAGCACTGGTTGTACTTATAAGTACAATACCTCACTGTAAACACACTGTACAGTTATAATATTGCACAACCTGAGCCACTTTACAAAGAGCATATTTACATATGATGACAATATCATTTTTAAGATGAAATGCAGCAAAATATGTATATTACATTATACAGATAAAATGTTAACATCATTTAAATAATCTATAGCTTAATAATTAAACATGTGAGGACATGGTGTTGCAGCGCTAGCTACGAGCTGGCGCCGCTTTCAGGAATTGTTCCTGCCTCACGCTGTATTCTTGCTGGGACTGGCGTGACACTGGATGGATAGATGGGTAGACTAATTAAACATGTACTATGAAGATATTTCAATGTTCCTTAAAGGTTTTGAAGAATCGGCGTTCTCAGCTTACAGATGGCTTTACATCTATTACAGAGCTGATTGTGTGGGGATTGGGTAGTTGGAGAAAGAAAATGAAGGACAGGAATTGGAGGTTAGTATATTTACAAGAGAAGGTTGAAGGTCGCACACGTTGAAGTAAGTATTTTGCAGGAGGCAGGAACAATATCTGGACAAGGCACCAGCTCGTCACTATCACTGCACCACCATGTTCCCATGTTTAATAATATGCTTTTATTCCTATCATCATGAAAATGATATCAAGTATACATCTCGGTATTTAAATTATTCAGAGAGCTGTGATATCATGAATATAATACATTTTTTCTTGCCTCCACTTGGTATTCGCTGAAATTCTTCTATTTTCCCCCAGTGCTTTTGCCATTGTCTTTTTACAGAACGCTGAGCTTAAGGGCTATTTATATTGATTTGCATATTCAAAGAGGCGTAATTCTGGGAGGAGTTGGGGAGTGGTGGCAGACGCATGCATGTGCGTTACTTTTCACGCTGACCGGGATTTATGTAGCGGAAGAACATGGAAGTTGGCGAACGTAAAAAATTATGCATCATGATTTTTTTGTGCATACGGACATTTCCACTTTTGTCTGTACACCATATTTTAGTGTGAATTCTATGCACGGCGTTATGCATTTGGCCCCTGATCATTAGGCACTTTGCAATTTGAAATAATACAGCTCACTAAAAAAATATATTGTTTTTCATCTTTTTTATTGGATTGTGACTTTTCTAAAGGTTTTATATTAATTGATTTAATGCATATTATGTATTCTATTATGCATGATAGTTTCAATAGCAGGTGTAACACACACTGTTTTGTGTTTTATCCCTGAAACCTGCCGCTTCCTCTTGAAGAACTCAATGCCAAAACCATAGGATTAATTGTTTAGCATCCAAAAAATTGTTTGTCAGAGAAAGTTAAAGTCACAATATTCCAGACAGCTTTAAAAAAGCTAATTTTATTTCTCTTGTGGTGCCACAAGTTTAGGTGAGAAATAATATACTCAAAGAAACCAAATAATTTTTGAAACTGTCACAGATCAAAACTGGAGGTTCAATAACAAAAGACATAATTTTAGTAAATACTGTAGCTGGAATTCCCAAATGAACAATGCCTTAAATAAGAAAGCAAAAGAGCAGGCTTAGCAAAACCTGGAGGTCCTAGTCAATCTACAGCAATAAATCATAAATACTTGAAAATAAGAATAAAAAAAATCTTTCATTGCTTATTTTTGATTTTCTGAGTAGTTATGTTTTCATTTTCTTTCTTTAGAGTGAATCAAGAAAGCCTGACAAGGCTTTCTCTAAACCAGAGAAGGTTCTGACTGAGCATCAACATAAGGTGCAGTGAATGCCCCACAGTAAATGATGTCTTCAGCAGGGTAAAGCCATTAGCACCAAGACACAAAATGAGAAAGTACAACAGGACATAAATAAATATGAGATTTCAGAGCTATCAAAGTAGTGCAAAATATACTCAAACTGTCGTGGACCCTTATGCTGAAAAAATGAACTTGAAGTCAAACCCATTATGGTTGTGTTTCCCTGAACAATTTCGTTTTTAGCCTTTTTACTATAGACTTCTCCTCTGTACCGGAAAGGCCTAATAGCTTCTCAAACTGAGCATATGTAGTATCATATGAGTGAAATGTGAGTCTTTTTTCTGGTGTACTATCTTCATATGCACAGTTGCCATTATTAAGTACTGGGTAAACATATTGGATAAGGCAGCTTGTTATTTGTTTCTTTTTGTATGTCGTTATTTATATTGGAATTCAAAATTCAAAAGCTGCTTCATTGGCATGATAATATGTCTAGTGTTGACAAATCCTTAAAAACACAGAAAACAATAAGAAATACACATGCCTGAATAAATAAAATTGAAGAGCAAGTTTTCCATAATAGCAGTACCAACCCAGAGTACATTTTCTCTCTATAGATTGTACAAAAATCATCCACTGGCTACCCTATAAAGGGACGGACGTACAACACTGGTAGTCACTTGTGTTTGACTAAATTTTTATTTAATCTGAAACACCCAAGTCTTAATCCTTATTACTGCCATTTAAAGATAATCCAGTATCAAAAATCAGTAGAGCAAAACACATCATCTTTCATTAAACTTAAAAATCATATATATGCGTTTACAAAAACAAGTGTGATCATTAGTAGACACAATGCATTAGCAACTATTCTAATACTGATATTAAGTAAAAGCACAACATACACTTACTAATGATGTGTATAAATATATAAACAAGGTTAGCTAACAAAGAAACACTATTGCAGGCCAGATCATTGCTACACTTTCTTCCAGCCAAAAAACTCAAAAGAAGCACTGGTCTATTCACTTGCTCAACAAAACAGCATAAGAAACAAAACAAAAAGCAAACAATTAATGCCTAATAAGATATTTTATCCTTGTTTGATGACCTCTTTTTCTCTTTGGAACTCCCTGGCAACTCCGCTTTTCTGTCCTTAACACTAGAATTACCAGAGCCTACGAAAAAACTCAGCCCACCTTAAATCCCATCACACCTCTCCGTCAGCGTCTTTTGTCCTGTAAATGTGCCGATAAAGAAAAGCAAGCAAGCAGCCTGCTATTCCATCCCCCCACCGCAGCAGAACGTGCACAAAGTTCTCCCAGCTCATGCCTTGATTATCTGGGAGTGAAGTGCTGGAGTTTTAGAGTGGAAATAATAGATTGGTAAAAAAAACGGTAACTTTTACAAGTACTATAAATGTACACCATCTGTTACAGATACAAACCAAATGTATGTGTGTACTGTATAATATTAACAATAAGAGCAGCTCACTACTAAAAATGGCAAATATAGGAAGCAGTCGGGATCGAATCAGGAACTCTTGATTACAATTCAGCAAATCTTACCGCTACGCCACGGAAGCTGTTGTGTTATCCTTGAACCTTTTGTCAAAGTGTTTATTTGATCTTTGGACTTCAGACACATTATATAGTTTATGCCAACATTTTGTAATTTACTACTAAAATATGAAAAACGTTTCTATTTTAACAATGTGTTTACACAGATTATTATAGAAACAGAACACACATGAAATGCATGTGTTCCAAATGACGATCTATTATTTCCACTCTAAAACTCCAGCACTTCATTCCCAGTAATCAAGGCATGAGCTGGGAGAACTTTGTGCACATTCTGTGGCGATGGTGGGATGGAATAGCAGGCTGCTTGCTTGCTTGTCTTTAACGGCACATTTATAGGACAAAAGATGCTGACGGAGAAGTGTGATGGGATTTAAGGTGGGCCGGATCTACAAGCTTTTTCGTAGGCTCTGGTAATTCTAGTGTTAAGATATCGGTGATGCCACACACAAAGCTACAAATATTGAGGCCAAATATCCAGCGTCTCAGGTTTGAACAGAGTAAATTACCAGTCAAAGAGTAGGTGCTGTTCCAAGTCATCTTTTGCAAATTTGTACATGAAAGTTGTTATCCTTTGGTCTCTTTTCGGATGTAATTACAGGAGAATACAGAGTGTAATACAGGCAAGATAACGTTCGACATCTTTCACTGTAACAACTAGAACAACTCTTGGGTCTTTTTGGATATCATAAACATTGCCAAAACAGAATACAATGCTTACTTCGGGAAATATTATGATCCATGTACAGTAATATCGTCAGTGATACATTTTACCCAGTTCAGTAATTTACTGCAGAAAGTTTACAGAGATTTTACTGACTGCTTTATGCATTCAGTCTGTCATTGATATTCCTCCACATCATCTCCTTTTCCTTGACTCCTGCAGCTGTGTTGCTCCTCCTTTGGAGATGTGCCCATAATCTTCATGCACTACCACCAGCACCGCTTGCTCTAATGACATGATGTTTCCTGCCCTCTCTCTCTCACACTTGTAGTCTGTGATTGATTGGCTGTTCAGTGCTTGACTCATAATGGTTTACAGATATTGCTGTGAATGTACATTGCATCTAGATAAACCAATTTGGGATTGCATGAGCTGATTGAAATCCAAGGCTCTGGCACCAGTAGAAAATAATGCTAAAGCAAGCCAGAATTCATTCTGAGATCCAATATTATCTAATCTGTCCTTCTGGAATAAACCTAAGGTGTCACATCCTTGTTGGTTTTGCCTAAACATAGAGATCTCTTTACTTCATTTGTATTGAGATGTGTCATAGATTAATTATTATTATATTACATATATCCTCAACCTCTCACTGCCTTGACTTCAGATCTTGACTGTCCATTTAATTAACTGCTGAAGTGATCTTTACTCATGTGTGCCAGAAGACCCTAAACTTAGCATCATATTGTTACAATATGGCAACAATATGGAAAACGTTAACAAAAGATATTTTGTTAGATACATTTTTTTTCCAAAATAATTTTTAGCTGTTTTGAAACAAACAAAATTCAAAATTATTATAAGTTTAGCTCTTGATTTAGTCTGGGACATGTTAAGGTTTAATTAACGTTATCTTCCAAGCCACCACTTCATTCTTGTGTGTGTGAAAATCACCATTTTCTGATGCCAGTTGCTAGGAGTGGTATCACATTACTATCATAGTGCTGCAGGACAAATTACTAACCAAGATTATGGGTATTTTCTAAAAGTTGGCTGACCATTTTGTGGTTAGGCTTCTTAGTTATTTGACTTCTTGCAACGTTCTTTGACCACAGTCTTGTTGCTGTTTTGGCTCTGACATACAATCATATTTTACTCTTTGGTTTTATATATATATATATCTGTTGGAATTCATGACTTCCAATTACATACAACTTGGCAGCTTTCTTGTCAGTGGTTGTTGATACAAAGAAAATCATGTTCTCACTGTAGTGACAGTAAACATAAGCAAGTCAGAACAAATCGGTCATTTATCTATCTTTGTGTTTCAATCAAAACTATTCTCTTTGGCTTCTGTTTTTTTTTTATTCTTATTTTTTTGCTGTCAAGTGAATAATGCCATAAACAGATTCAACCAGATTGCTTCTTAATAGAATTTGTAAGTTTCGGGAATATTTCCATAACTTTTCTCTAGTACTTTGTCTGCTGTTGAGATCAATATACCAATAGTAGTACAATAATACCAATTTGGAATAATACATAGTAAGTTTAAAAAATCAAGGTGACTTTGGTTCCAGTTTAGAATTTAAACATTATATCTGATTAAAATGTTATCTTTGAATATACTGGGATGTAAGATACAAAAGACTTACTCAGTCGAGGTCCAGCAGTGAGCAGTTCAGTATTTATAGAGCATATGCATTCTGTGCAAGTAACAGTATAATACCACCTGCCATTAATATAAATTAGATGTATCCCCAGAAATGTATCCAAGTCAAATATCCAACATAACATTTTTCCTTGTCAGACATAGAGACATTTATATAAGTATTGTATATCCAAGTTAAGTACTGTAAATCAAGTTTTGGACAATTATATAAAAAAGGTTTACAATAAGTTTTGGCCAGTTTTTTTGACAATCAAGTTAGACAGCTACCCATTTTAACTAATCCGTAATAGGTTCAAACACTGCTGTGCTGAAAATAAAAGTGAATGGCAAAAAATAAACAAGAGTATAAAAGGCATAGAAATTTGTGTGCAAAAGCATAGGCAAAACAGCAAAAGCTATCACAAAATAGAGGTCTTCTACAAAATGATCAAGAGCTGACAACCTTTCCATTATGGATGCTTGCTTTTGTAGAGGCGATTCAAACCACATAATGTGATCACGTAATCACACTATTGTATAATTAGTGGTAGCACTCTTGATTTACAGGAACAATGTAAGACAGCCAACCAAGTAACATTATAATAAAAAATAGAGAGAATTACAGTAAATGTAGTGCCATCCCCAGCCAGTTACACATTGAGATGGCTCAGCTGTTTAGGAATGATTTCCCACTTTACTTGACCTGCATATATGATACTCTTTTAGGCACTGCACAACAAATCCTTTTTACAATTGTACACAATTTTGTTGCAATTTGATTTATACCTGTGAATGGAAACTTACAGATTCCAATAGCAACTTGAAATTAATCACAAACAGATTCTTGTAAACCCGGGTGTACCACATCAGCAACAGAGAGAGAGACAGACATTTTGCCTGGTGCCTAAATTGACATGCAATGTGCAACATTGCCACTGTACCCATACTTGAGCCTCTAAATAGGCAATACAACTCTTCAAATGTTGAAATATAAGTGTGAACAGTGGAAAACATGTCAATCGGAAACATGCCATCTTTAGTAAAAGGTCCTCTTTGGATCTCCTAATTGCTACTTCTGCTTCCCCTTTTTGTTAATTTCAGTTTATATTTTTTGTTTGTGAATTTGTCTTTTTTTGTTAGTGTTTCCATCTGTTTTGATTGCATTTTTACTTATTTTTGAGTGTAGACTTGTTTTCATGATTCTTGTTTGTTTTCCTTCTTTTATTTGCATTTACTACTGTGTCATCACTAAAAGAGTTCTACAAGCATCTGGTAAACATTGTTATTAATCCTCATGATCCTGGAATTGGATTAAATCAATGGATGGGTGAATTATTATAAATTTCAAGGAAGAAGGAAACAATCTGATTTTATGTTTTGATAGAACTTCTCTTACTATATATTTTTGTTCTGGTGGCACTGTTCCATTTGAGGAGTGCATCCAGACAGAAATTGATACTATGACATTTGGCATTTGTTCAATTTATTGGTTAGAAATTATGTCTTCTTATTGAGTGAAACAATTGTATGATTTTTCTATTAGTTAGAAATATTCAGATTATAACAACCATTTCACCATTTTTAAGTGAAGTTGCGCATATCTCATTATATTTTCAGGAGCCACATTACATATTGTGAAGCAGTACATGTTTTCTGACATTTGGCTTTATTTCTGAAAAAAACATAAATGCAATCTTATCCTGATTGACTGTCAGGGCTGATTTGTGACATGACTGCTGCAAGGTTCTTCTGCAGCCCTCAAGGTCAGCTGCATAGACTAGACACCTGACTTCTTTATCATGAACGGTACGACTGTGGACTGCAGATGCTTCTACAGCCTTGACCAGCTTATTGATATACTGTACTGTGGAATTAAAATTTTGCTTAAACTCAAGCTGCAAACTTATCTCATGTGTCAGTTCTAACCCAACAGATTGTTTCTTTGGTTTTTAAATTTTGTGTTTAATTTAATGTTGTTGTTAACTTTACTTTCATTATGTCATTTTCTTTAAAACAACCCCTTGATGGGAAACTGAAACAACTAGTTTATATGTCTAAAAAACAAAGCAAAGGTATTACAGTGTGTTATTATGGTATACAGACAGGTTATTGTTAATCATTATTTTTTTCCACTTTTTACATTCCAAAATATAGAGAGCTGAATGTAAAAGATATCATTGTCGCATGCTATGTGGTAATATCGATGATGGTACACATGAGCGCACTCTGCAGGAGATGTCACAGAAGCTGTTTTTGAACAATGCAGATTTAAGAACAGCAGTTACTAGTACAAGTTTAATAGAAAACTAATCAAATGCTGCTTAATTTTTTTTTGTATTGAATTCTCTGCTTCTTTATTTTTGACACTGAAATTCAACCTTGTATTTTGCTTTTATTTATATAGCACCTTTTCATACAGTCAATGTAGCTCAAAGTGCTTTACAAGACAACAAAAAGAAAGTTATATGAAATGGAAACAAATAAGATTAGACAGTAATATTAAAGAATAAGTAACAAAGGCGAAAGGACAGATGGCCAGTAGGACAGAAAAAACAACACAAAAAACTCCAATTAGGCTGGAGAAAAAAAATCCACAGGGGTTTTAAGGCCAAAAAGACTGCCAGCCCCAACTGGGTCTAATCCTTGGTCCTTGGCAATTGGAAGGGTTCATACTAGGCCTAGGCACTAGTACACCTGATTATTCTGATGACATGTTTTAGAGACCAGAAATGCTAAAAGTCATTTAAATGATCATGACAGTCAACTGAATTTTATACAGAGGTCTGCATATTTTACTGATATATTTCTGTTTGTCTTGATGAGGCATAGTCTTGGTTTCATTGGCTACTGCCAAACACTTTTTCTGATATCTTATATAAGGGCTGGATCACATCTTTGCCTGATCTTGACAACTTATATGTTGTCAGACACACAAAGCAAGGGAGCGTTTTTAAGACTCTAATAAGGTAGTAATAGGGAGAATGGCGAGTGGGATGACCAAGTTGTTGACACATTTACCCTCTTTACCCATTGAATGGAGGACAAATTCAAGGAAGAGCTCTGACGGCACTTCCTCCACTGAATTAGGCCAGGTGCATTATGGAGGGAGCACTATGCAGAGGCAGAATACATGAAGCCTGAGACAGTATACCAGCGCTTAACCCGACACAGACAGACACAGGAGGCACACTTATAAAAACACACGTGATTTTATTTTATCTTCACCTAGTGGGAAACGCCTTTTGTTTCCCACAGGCACAACACAGTCTCACTAAGCACAACAACCCACAATACTTTTCTTCTTTGCTCTTTCTTTCTTACTCTTACTCGTCAAGTTTTGTCTCCCTCTTCCTGACTCTGGCTCACCGAGTAGTGGCTGCTGGCTCCTTTTATAAGGCACCCAGAAGTGCTCCAGGTACTCGTTGACCTAATTCTGGCAGCCCTTCCGGGTGTGGCGGAAGAGTTGCTCTCCAGGGCTCAGCAGCAGATTCAGCACCTCTGGATCCCAACAGGGCTGTTTCCAACTCCATCTCCCATGAAGCCCTGTGGGAGTCCGAGGCACTGCTTTAACCCAGGGGGGCTGCCATCTAGTGTTCTGGGGGAGGTATTGTTCTGCCCATGCTTGCTCTCCCAGTCCTCTCAGTTAAGAGGCATCCTGACCAGACAAGGACCCCAGCCTTCTGTGACAACCACTACAAATACAATATAATTTAATACAAAATATTTTAGTGCACAGCAATGTAGCATCATTGGCTGCAGCAAGACTGAATGTATCCATTTCTAACTGGAGGAGTTCAAAAGGCCTGTTATGATTTAGATGAACGAATGGCGGTGGATGATTACATTGTCAAAAAGATGCTAGCCCACTATGGTTTGGCTTTGATCTAAGATCAGAAAATCACATGGTTATGAATGTTACGCAGAAAGACCTACCTAATCACAGTCTTTTGATTTGACTGGTATGGTGGTTAAACCTGGCTGAAAATTTAATTGAGCGTATGATTGAGATGTTCTCCTATGATTAATTGGTGCACGCTATCCTGGGAGAGCTAGCAAGAAAAGTCCATTATCACTTCTCTTAAAACATAGAGTGGCTTGTGAAGATCTTAAATAACATACTGCAATGCAAACCAAAATACCTAAACAACAAGGAAGGTCCACAAGCTCTGCCCTCCAAGAACTGAGACAATGCACAGAGCAACGGAACAGGGGCCGAACAAGAAGAACCACTGTCTCTAGCTGCTTCATTGTTACAAATATGGAAAACTTGGGCGCATTCTGCTGAATTGCCCCACGATAGATAGATAGATAGATAGATAGATAGATAGATAGATAGATAGATAGATACTTTATTAATCCCAAGGGGAAATTCACATACTCCAGCAGCAGCATACTGATAAAGAACAATATTAAATTAAAGAGTGATAACAATGCAGGTATATAGACAGACAATAACTTTGTAAAATTTTAACGTTTACCCCCCTGGGTGGAATTGAAGAGTCACATAGTGTGGGGGAGGAACGATCTCCTCAGTCTGTCAGTGGAACAGGACATTGACAGCAGTCTGTCGCTGAAGCTGCTCCTCTGCCTGGAGATGATACTGTTTAGTGGATGCAGTGGATTCTCCATTATTGACAGGAGCCTGCTCAGTGCCTGTCGCTCTGCCACGGATGTCAAACTGTCCAGCTCCGTGCCTACAATAGAGCCTGCCTTCCTCACCAGTTTGTCCAGGCGTGAGGCGTCCTTCTTCTTTATGCTGCTTCCCCAGCACACCACTGCGTAGAAGAGGGCACTCGCCACAACCGTCTGATAGAACATCTGCAGCATCTTATTGCAGATGTTGAAGGACGCCAGCCTTCTAAAGGAAGTATAGTCGGCTCTGTCCTTTCTTACACAGAGCATCAGTATTGGCAGTCCAGTCCAATTTATCATCCAGCTGCACTCCCAGGTATTTATAGGTTTGCACCCTCTGCACACAGTCACCTCTGATGATCACTGGGTCCATGAGGGGCCTGGTCCTCCTAAAATCCACCACCAGCTCCTTGGTTTTGCTGGTGTTCAGTTGTAGGTGGTTTGAGTCGCACCATTTAACAAAGTCCTTGATTAAGTTCCTATACTCCTCTTCCTGCCCATTCCTGATGCAGCCCACTATAGTAGTGTCGTCAGCGAACTTTTGCACGTGGCAGGACTCCGAGTTGTATTGGAAGTCCGATGTATATAGGCTGAACAGGACCAGAGAAAGTACAGTCCCCTGCGGCACTCCTGTGTTGCTGACCACAATGTCAGACCTGCAGTTCCCGAGACGCACATACTGAGGTCTGTCTGTAAGATAGTCCATGATCCATGCCACCAGGTATGAATCTACTCCCATCTCTGTCAGCTTGTCCCTAAGGAGCATAGGTTGGATGGTGTTGAAGGCGCTAGAGACGTCTAGAAACATAATTCTTACAGCACCACTGCCTCTGTCCAAGTGGGAGAGGGATCGGTGTAGCATGTAGATTATGGCATCCTCCGTGCCCACCTTCTCCTGGTATGCGAACTGCAGAGGGTCGAGGGCATGGCGGACCTGTGGCCTTAGGTGGTGAAGCAGTAGCCGCTTCATGGTATTCATCACATGTGATGTCAGAGCGTTTGATGCAAGATGTTTTCCAAAGCCTCGGGACTCTCCCCTGTTCCAGGCTCAGGTTGAAGATGTGCTGTAAAGGACTCCCCAGCTCCAACGTACAGGCCTTCAGCAGTCATGGCAATACTCCATCTGGACCCACTGCTTTGCTGGCACAAAGTCTCCTCAGCTCTCTGCTCACCTGCGCTGCTGTAATTGTGGGTTGGGGGAAACTCTCTCCTATGCTGGTATCAGCAGAAGGATGGTTAGAGGGTGCAATACTCTGAGGTGAGAATGGGTTAGGGTGGTCAAACCTGTTAAAAAAGTTGTTCATCTGGTTTGCTCTCTCCACATCTCTCTCGATGGTGGCACCCCGCTTCGAGCTGCAG
This sequence comes from Erpetoichthys calabaricus, assembly GCF_900747795.2. Classification (NCBI taxonomy): domain Eukaryota; kingdom Metazoa; phylum Chordata; class Cladistia; order Polypteriformes; family Polypteridae; genus Erpetoichthys; species Erpetoichthys calabaricus. The sequence goes on from NC_041394.2 coordinate 297,197,301, forward strand.
CCAGTGATGATCTTCATCCCATCCCACACTTCCTTCATGCTGTTGTTCTTCAACTTCTGCTCCAGCTTTCTCCTGTTCTGCTCCTTCGCTGCCCTGAGCTGGACTCGGAGTTCCTTCTGCACACGCTTGAGCTCATGCTGATCACCACCTTTAAAAGCCCTTTTCTTCTGGTTCAAAAGGCCCTTGATGTCACTTGTAATCCATGGCTTGTTGTTAGCATAGCAGCGTACTATTCTTACTGGAATTACAATGTCCATACAGAAGTTGATGTAATGGAGTGTGGATAGGCCAACTTTATCTTTAGCAGGTGCAGCTCAAGTAAATAAACAGTTTGTTACAGCCCTAATCAGCAACACTACCATATTCAGTATGCCACCTGTACACTGATGATCTCATGGAGAAGTTTAATGAATAACTTAGGAAAATGATAAGAAAAGTGATTAGAGAAGACTGGGACTAATTTTTGCCTTGGATCGAGAGGACCCCCTCCCAACCCATCTACCTGGCTCAGCTCTGTACCTGTTTAGCAAGAGTCTTTCCCTCAATTTCAGTGGCAATTGAACTGCTCACCACCATACCGATAGCTGGAACAAGTTATTCATGTGGTCTGTCATTACCATTAAACCCGGGCTGACTTCCTAAACAGCAAATGACATCATAACTGAACCTGACATAATTATACGGGAATGCCCATAACTAGAACTTGAGATCAAAGGAATGCTATACCTGTGTGTAACTGGAGAGAGTACAAGGCCTTGGTCTTGCCCTGTTGTATTGCTCCTCAAGCCTGACTGAAGCTGGAGGTTTCATAATGACATCCAGAGGATAAACCAGGTCTCCTGTTTTAAAGCATAAGCTATGCCATGACTTGACGATTTTCTTGAGTGACTGAATAATGCACACTTTCTGACCATTTTAGACATGACAAAGGGGTACTGGCAAATTCCCTTAATGGAATCAAGTAAGGAAGAAATAGCTTTCAGTATCCTTAGCAAGCAATGGCATTACTAAGTCCTTCCATTTAGGATACATGAGGCCCTGGTCACCTTCCCAGCTCTGGTGGACAAACTCCTTTGGCTTCACAACATCTATAGTGCTGCCTGCTGGGTAATGTAGTTATCTGTTTCAATACCTGGGAGAAATATGGGCTGCACATTTCAATCTTGCTCTAGAGCATCCATAAGGCTAGCTTGCATATCATTTGAAAGAAATGTGAATTCAGCTTTCCTAGAGTCACTTGTCTAGGCTACATAGTTGATCAGGGCACTGTTAAACCACAGTGCTCCAAGAGGTATGTTTCATTTGAGCATGATGTCCTTACCATTAACTGGGGAATTCTATAACTCGGATATCACCTGCTGGGGTTAGATTTCACCTTGGTGACAAACCATACCCCATTGTAATGAATGTTTATTCATAAAGAAGCTAATCCCCGAATTACCCAGTGGTAGACATCCAGCCCTACATATTATCTGAAGTCCATAGAATGTGTACCCTGTACACCAAAGAAAATGGGATGCAGATTGATGTGGCTTCTGACACCTTTTCCCTCTTTACTCACATAATGGAGGAAGAATTTAAAGAAGAGCTCTGATGTTGGTTCCTCTACTGAGTTTGAAGTCTCATCTCCTCTGACCAGTCAATTATATAAGAAGCAGACAGATTGGAAGATGACATTCATTTCCGAACCTGTGACTGATGGATACAGAGCTTGTACCTAAGAAGCACAATCACAATAGTAGACTGAAAACTCATACAGTATGATTAATTTCTGCAGCTGTCATTTAACAGGGCCAACTTCTTGAACCTCAACACTCTATCCTGTGTTGTTTGTGGTGTACTCAGTAGGATTACAAACTGGGAAATGACTAAACTGATGGACCTTGCAACCCTGAATTTGTGGAGACCAAGACAAGACACACGGCAGAGAAGCACTACATGACAACAGAGCACACAGGCCCTCACAGATTCATATATATACTCTATACAGTATATTGTAAGTGCCATACAGAACAGACGGGCATCCCAACCAAGAGAGGGGATGGTTTCTTGTCCAGAAATGAAGCCCCAGGTGGATGGACAGGCATTTTGACTGAGAGAGAAAGATTCCTTTCTACAAACGGGAGGCCCCAGGTGGATGGACGGACATTCTGGCCATGAGAGAAGAAAGTTCCTTGCCCAGACAGGAAGCCCCAGGTGGATGGACAGACATCCCGACTGCATGTACTTACAATACCTTCAGTATGCGAATGACTTTAGCTGCAGGTGGAAGCTCCTGTCGTCCTGAAACCATAACAACAGTTGCGTAAAGTGCAACAGGAACTTCCACCTGCAGCTAAAGTAGCATTACACATGTACTTTGTCAGTATGCCCGTGTCAATCAAACACAGGAAGCTCTGCAGTCTACTTGTGACTTTACGCTGTAGGAAGATAAGTAAATAAAATCAAGGTAAATAGGTAAATAACATTCGATGTGGCTTTTATATAAGTAACATATAAATGTTTTTTATATAAAGACCATCACAAAACATAATCACAAACAGAACTTTGCACGATACCTTGGTGAGCTCAACGTGCCCTGCTGTTTTGTTGAAGGACATGCGTGGCAGATTGACCAATAATATCCACTGGCAGGATGATCTAAATCCATTAAGTAATTCTGTCGTGAAAATTGGACAGGAAGACAGATAGATGATGGATTATATATATATATATATATATATATATATATATATATATATATATATATATATATATATATATATATATATATACACATAACAGTTTTGCAATAAAATTCTTACTCATCCCTTATGTTTCTCCTGAAAAAGAACACATATTGCTGTTTGCTTACATTTCTCAAACTTATCTCCATGTCATCATAAGCTGACATTCTCTGAACAGGCTGTTCCTTGGCTAGTGTGTGTATGTGAATTCTTTCTTTCTCAATAATTAAATGGCGTGTCAGAGAAAACAGTTCAAATTGCTTGAGTGCAAGTCATGTAAATCAGAACTCTTTCATCATTGATTTATACTTGTACTTCCTTCCATAATAAACTCTCTGTTTCTTCTTATGTTTTCTTCTTTCCATATTCTCAAATGGTGTAATAAGTCTGATGTACCACCAGATTTGCAATTTATGGTACTTTTTAGCACTGTTTCAACAATATTTTACTGTCTTTTTTTAATGTATTTTTTAAATAGCTTTTTGTATCCTTCTCACTCTTTCTGTATCTTTATGTATTTAGGACCCTTTGAGGTTACTTCTTCATTATTCCATCCATCCATCCATTATCCAACCCGCTATATCCTAACACAGGGTCATGGGGGTCTGCTGGAGCCAATCCCAGCCAACACAGGGCGCAAGGCAGGAACAAATCCCAGGCAGGGCGCCAGCCCACCACAGTTATTATTCCTTATACCTTTTAAAACTGTAGGATAACTATCCTACTTAACCACTAAATATAGCCTCTCATCCATAGTGTCTGAACAGCCACAAGAATAAGAGAAATTTCTCTCAAGTGTGACATTTCTTTTCAGATTACTCCAGAGACATTACAAAATGTTTTTAGGATGATTTTCTGGTTTAAAGTGAAGGGGTCACATGTTTGGCAGTCACATGGCTGGCAGGAAACTGTAGATATACTCTCAGAATGTAAGTGTTAATTGACAAATCATCATTACTGCATTTGCAAATAGGAGGGTATCCACACAAAGTGCTGACTGTTCATTAATTTCAGAGGTGTATTGTGGAGTGCAAACTACTTTTTTCTGCAAATGTGTTACACACTTCCTCCTCTCCTCTCTAGGGCAGGTGCTGAAGCACCATTCATAATCCCCCCTTGCCATTACTATGAGTGAAATTGAGAAGTATGATTTGACTCCTCTTACTTACACGACTCTAGTGATTTCCAGTTACTTGATTCCCTCTTCAAAGATAAGGCTGGCCTAACAAGCAAGCAATAAGGGAAGATAAATCAGTCAAATCAATTATAGTCCTCCCTGACCTGGCCCTAAAAAATGCCCCAGGGTACATTTAAATAGGAACTTGCAATATAAAACTATAAGAGCATATACACAAACATGAAAATAGTTTTTTTTTCTTGTTATTCATATTTATTCACTAGATGATTTTTAAACATTATCAGGTCAAGATCTGAAGGTCTCTTCTTAGTGACTTGTTTTATTTATTTATGGTTTTGTTTGTAATTAAGAATTTTCTAACATGAGTGTGAGATTAACAAATCTTCCATGTATGGTCATGTATTCTTATAGAAGAAGAAATATTGGAGAAAGGTGAGGCGTCTATCTTACTTTATGCTTATTGTAAATGTTTATATCCTGGTAACGTCGATATTCATTTGTTTGTTCTGTCAAACCTTTCTTATACCACAGAGTCCAGGAATATGTGTACTACCTCTGTCGTGTGCTGCTATGTCCTTCTTGTTATTTTAAAACCAAAACAACGACACATATTTGAGAAAGTGGTTTCAAAAGAGCATTAAGCAGTTTAAACATATTCTCCTTTGGATTCTGGTCTCAATATTGCACCATATACTACAACATTCAAGTATCATTCTGAATTACTTCTATGGACTGTCTGCTCTACTGGTTGTCATTATTTTTTCTTGTAAGGTGTACTTTGTACTGTGCATTAAATATAACCATTTTAGTACCTGTCTATTAGACATCTACGTTTACATTCACCCTTATTTGCCACATACCTGATGAAATGTTAATTTTGTTCAGGTCCTTATGTAGGAAGTCTAGGTTATCTGTTTAGAATCATCTACAGGCTGAACTATTTCTTTAGTTACATTTAATGTAAATTATTTTTTTTAAGCTAAGAAAAGGAAGGGACCTAACTCTGACATCTGTGGGGTTCCCCAGTTGACCTTAACTAATTTTAAAGGGTTCCTTATACTGTAATTTAAGGTCTTCCATGCTTAAACCAATTTGGTGCACTTCTTCCTGCTTCTTCCTGAATCTGTAACAGATCTGTAAATCTGTAGTTTCCTAGGTAGCTTCTTATGGAGTATACTATCAAAAGATTTCAGAAGCTCAGATTACGAAGTATGTCCCACAACAGTGAAATATTTTTTTTTTGAACAAAAAATGGTAATTTGTAAAACTCCCACATCCTCACTTTTCTTAACCCAAACTAACTGCCTACTAAGATCCACTGAGAAGATATTTTAGGGTTCCTGTTACTTCTAATTCTAATCCTATTTTTCCTCATAACTGTCCTTATAAGGAACTTAGTCACAGTTTATTTCTTATAGACATTTTTGTATGAATAGTACTAGTAGTAGTAGTAGTACTGCGGTGGGTTGGCACCCTGCCCGGGATTGTTTCCTGCCTTGTGCCCTGTGTTGGCTGGGATTGACTCCAGCAGACCCCCGTGACCCTGTTTTCGGATTCAGCGGGTTGGAAAATGGATGGATAGTAGTAGTAATCATAGCAACTAGCAGCAATTGCAGTAGTAGCAGCAGTAATCACGTTAACAGGATACAAAAAAATTCTTACTTGCCTTCCCAGCCAAAATGCAAAACACTGAGCTTTTATTAGTAGACATTTATGTCCCTGCTTGGAGGTCCCAAGGTACTAATATAATACTGACAAGAAAAAGTGTGTAGCTAAACAAACACCTTCCCCTACACACTCTTCAGATGTGCGTTTAGAAACATTATTCAAACTACAGCACCATTTTAAAACACAGTTTGTGGCCATACAGTTGCTGTTCCAATGTATTCATCATTTTATCCCTTATACTCAAATAGTGATACTATTTTACTTCTAATTTAGTTTTTCTTATTTCATTAATTTTATTATTTATCTGTTGTGACTGTTTATTTAGACAAGAAGATTAACTCATATGTGTGTGTTTTTTTAATAAAAATGGCATCTATTAATTGTGCAACTTTATATTAATGTTGTATTCATGCATGTGAACATGTCACTGATTTTATCCAGAATTGAAGGAAAACACAAATAAATAACACCTTTCACAGACGTTTGCACCCCCAACCAGAACTTGCTTCAAAGAAAAAAAAATTGCAGCAGATAATTAATTTTCATTACTTCATAATACATTTACCGAATTGTTCAAGAATATAATTACACTTTTGTTTTGAGTGAGTACCTCGAGCACTTAGAAGAAGCCTGCAAATTAATGGAAGAGCAAATGTTTTAATTTTCATCATAAAATGAATAGATGTGAACAGCACAAGGAAAGAAAATGTTTGAAACAACATACAGAACGCATAGACCTTCAATCACTGTTATTAAGTGTTCAGTACTTATTCATACACATTGGTCATTCAATACTGGATGTCTTTCTAATTGAGTTTTTTATTTGTTTGTTTTATCTAATATTTTATTAATTTGATTGAATGTCTGGTGTTAGTATTGTGAAAAATATATAGTTAGGCATAAAATCAAACAGGGGCATGTGCTTTTTTTGTGGCACTAATATACAAGTGCAAGCAATATCTGTTTTCAGATACCACCCTCTTTGAGGCTCTGTTATTCTGTCATTGCCCCCTTGAACCATTTAAGAGAAACATCGGCCTGACTAAAGGCAGTGCACAACTGTTAATGATTAGCAAGAACCAGTGTCCTGTGGATGGCTCCTTCTTCCCTTAGGCACTTTGCAGCCTAGAAAGGTTTTGGCTGTCTGCCAATCTGATGGAGAAACAGCAGTAATTCAACTAAGTGTGGCAGAACTCTTCAACAATTTCGTCTCTGTTAAACATTTGAGTATTTGTGCACTTTTTTTATCCGTAAATGTGTTTATCAAACTTTCTTACTTTATTACAGTGTTGAAGCTTTTCATAGTAACATTGGGCATTAAGGCAGAAATAAACACAGGAGTCAATTGCAGGGCACGCTTACACACCCACATTTTCTCACTGCAGTTGAAATTACAGTTGTCAATCATGTTCATCTTTCGGTTGTAGGAGTAAATGGAAGAAATGATAGATACTCAATGAGATCGTGGCAAAAGATATGGAATGAGCTTCCTATAGGCTGCCAGTCTGTTGATGTTTAGATGGCTCTTGAAAACACATCCCTTTACAAAGCATCTTGGGATATGCTTATGCTTTCTAACTGTCTTTTCTCCTCCTTTATATCTGCAGTTGACTTTGATTTTGTTGACGTTGTTTTTATTCTAGCCTCTTATTTAACCAAAGTATAGTAGTATACCTTTACTTTTTGTTATATTTTTAATACCAAACACATGTTAACTTTGTACTTTCTAATCATCCAAATTCTAATTATACTGGTTTCGTTTTGTAAGTCATCTTTGACAAATAAATACTAACAACACAATGTATCTTTTCCCAGATCTTGTAAAAATATTCTATTAAAACACTTTGTGTGAGTCCTTCAATCTCAACGTTTTCTCATATCACCAACGGACAGCATTAAATATTTTTCCTAAAAGTCACTTTTAGCTGTTCTCTTAAATGTTTCAGATTAGTGACATGTTATTGGAGGCTTTCCTTCTGTAAAGGAAATATCTGGGCTGTTGGAGGTAATCAAAGTTGGGGAAAATCACAAAACTATGAGGAGAACATGCAGACTCCACATAGACAATACCCAGTTTGGAATTCAAAACCAACTCCCTGGAGAGAACACTATAGTTATTTATATAATACCATCAAACACTTTGGACCAGCACTTAATTTATGCCAGAGCTGACCGAAGCTCAGCTCCAGTACCTCTGATTTTGTGCCCTCTGCTCTCAGGGACCTCCATGTGCACTCTGAGACCCCAACATTTTTTTTATATAATGTTTAAATAAACAACATTTATTACACAGACTTTATTTAAACATCATAAAAGTAGCCTAGTTAATGTTACACCTATCTGTTTTTTGATTGGCTGATCTGAAAAAGAAAAAAGGGTGCCAATACTGAAACCGACACAAATTGAAATATATCTTCAAGTTATTGTAGTTAAAAAAAAGCAGTTGATTCTGACACAGCAGGTGTGGATGCTTACATGGAGGTTGAAATATAAAAGCAAAATGGGAGTGAAGCAACAGGGATGAAGACACACCAGATGAGGTTGAGGAGAGCAAAACCTCAAATGGAAGTGTGCTGCAGAGTGTGGAGAGGGTAACAATTTAAAACTGTAAGATATCCAAATGGAATACTTCAGTAATTTATGCATGCAAGTATACATGTAAAAAATTATTTCACATATTTATTAGGTCAATGACGTAATTCAAAAGAGCTTCAGTTTGGAGCCCAAATTGCTTTTGTTGTCACACCCCCAATCTGCCCCTAAGCAGCTACAATAAGCTCTGGCACCTCATCATTTGTGAATTTCCCATTGGGATTAATAAAGTATCTATCTATCTATCTATCTATCTATCTATCTATCTATCTATCTATCTATCTATCTATCTATCTATCTATCTATCTATCTATCTATCTATCTATCTATCTATCTATAAATTAAACACTGCTCTGGAATATAAAATTATCTTAAAATTGCTGCCTAAATAATGTCCAACTTAATTTGAAGTTCTAAGAATATTTTAGGATGTTTGTTAATTCTAAGATAAGGACAATTTTTTAACAATATAAATGGAAAAACATATTAATATAGATAGTGTCATAAAAGCCACAAAGAGCCATAGCAAGGTTTGGGGCAGCCACCTGTAGAATTGGTATCCTGGCTGCAAAGTTGTGAGTAAGTTACACAGCTTTGATGTGCACAAAACTGAGTCCAAAACAGAACTGAGGGAATAGGGAAAAGGTGGAGGCTTTTAAAGGGGAAGACAGGAAGTGAGATCAAAGGGGTCGGGCTCATGAAGGTCTTCAGTCATAGGCTCGAGCACGGACGTGACGTCACAGGGGTCAGAGCCGGCAAGGTCTTCTTCCATAGGCTTGGTCCCGGAAGTGACGTCAAGAGGGCCAGGTGGAATCTCCCGTGAATGGTCTGCAGGCAAGGGGGAAAAAGAGTCAGTGCACTCTGCCACATCCCGGTATGACTCGGAACTGCCCTTACTCAAGCCCTTTAGCTGCTTCCCGTGTGCACGTGTGTGATAATAGGTAGATTGATAGATAAATAAAACTTTATTTGTCCCATTGTCTCATCTCATTCTCTGAGCCAGTTAATATAATTCAGGATCACAGGTTTCTAGAGGTTATTCAGGTATCAGTGGGTTCAAGGCAGGAGACAGCCCAGGAAAGGGTGCCAGTCCATCACAGGTTCCATTTACACATATACTGTATTCCACACACTCAAACAAATTTGGAATTTCCAAGTATCCCAAGGTGTATCTCTTTGGAAATTTAGTAGGAAAATGACAGATCATGAAAGAGAACGCACACTAACATATTGATAAAGTGCAAACTCCACAGAGACAGCAGTTGAGAGATTGGTGATTCTGGATCAAAGAGGAAACAATGCTAAACAAAGTGCTACCATGCATTCCCTATATTATATTATATTGTTTGAATCTGTATAATAAAAAGCAAACTAATAAATAATGTTTATCTAAAGAAAATCATCGGTGGCAGTTGGAAGAGTGGTTATCACTTCTGCCTCACCAATCCTGCATCCAGTTCCTTGAACAAGAAAAACAAGTCATCCTGGGCAGAAGCATACAGTGTTTTCCCAAGATGCTAGGTGCAAGGTGCACAGCAACAAACAGGGATACCTGACCCTCATTTAAAATAGAGAGAATGAGGTCAGAGAGGAAATGCCACTGACAGTCACCCTCCAGTAACCCAAAGGTAAATGGTTCCAGAAAAGAACACATGCTGCTGTCCAGTCCCTCTAACAAAGCAGGCAGCTGGGTTGCTGCCATGGAAATATGGCCTTGTGTAGATAACAGAAGGCTGGGGATGCAGAGAGCACACAGGTGCCACTAGAGTGAGCTCTAGCCTGATGATCCTGTAGCAGAAGTAGGACAGGCACTGGCCCTGGAATGGGATTTAAAGCCGCCTCAAGATAACAGGAAAAGCAATTTTGGATTCAGGAGATGATATGTGGCAAAGCATTTGGTTGGCGGAAGGAAGAAGGGGACTAAAGATGAAACAGAGATGATTTTTTTTTTTTTTTTTACTTTCAGGAGAGCAAATGTGTAACTACTCCATAGTGGACAGAGATCTAAATTTTTATAGTCATCCCCAAAGAAGCAGCAGGGCTTTTTTTTAGATCTGTTTTACATAGTAATTTGTATTATTCTTGTATTCATGCCTCCCCTGAGCATGTTTGTTAATACAGGCAAGAGTCTTATTAACCTCTCTGTCTCCTGGGTGTTATTCTGGGTGTGGAAGGTTGCTATGAGTGCTCTCTTCTGTCACAGCGTGTGCTCATTTTGAATGCAACAAATTGAGCTCTGTAATTGAAAATAACTTCAACTTAGTACACTGCTTCCTCCAATGTAATATGTATTTGGATAAATAAAGTCACTACAGTTAGGTGTTATTTAATATTAATATTTTGTGAGCCACTCAGAAATGTAAGGATCCTGGAGAACGTGCTGGCGAGTGAAACAGGACTTGCCTCATTATGAAAAGTGACAGCAAGATAATCATGTTTTCTATACAAGGCTTCCTGCTACACATTATAGTGGACAGGTGACAAGTCATCTGGCCCTTTAATTGAAAGCTGGGATTCAGGATTTCGGAAACCACTACAAATGAGTAACTATAGGTTTTTGAAGGTAATTCTGACTCTGAAAATTACTCCTGAAGGAGCACATGAAGTAGTTCAGGGTGGCACTTAAAAGCTCTCCACGCCAGTCAAAGAATGAGCATGGAGTCATGAGGAAGAAGAAGAAAGGACAAGGGTGTTACGAAGGCATGGGCAGTGTGTGTAATATTAGTGCTTAGCATGGTACATAGGTGGGTTTGGAAAACATGGGTGTCGTTACTGTTTAGGTTGGGCCAGTAGGGCAGAATATTGTCTGTGCTCCTTTTTAATTACTCCTTGACCTTCACCCTTCTCTGTGTGTTTTATTTTTTGTAATAGACACTCTTTTATATACCTCTCGTAGCCTTGGCATTATTTTGTGTATAGGGATGGCTTATGAGAAACCCATTTTATCCAAATTGTCTTTTTATACGTAGGAGCTTGTAAAGTTATACAGAGGCAACAGAACATTTTGTGAGCATTGCAGACTTCCAGTCAATAACTTTGCTAAAAAATGAAATTTAAAGTATATTTATTAGATGGCATTCTTTATTATTCCTGAGTTGCTAGTAATGTGTTTTTGAAAGTGGTCCTAATGAAAAGTGTTTTATAAAATAAAAGCTGCTCTGAATATAGAGTGAATAGTGGCAGAGATGTTTGAGCTACTAGATTTCTGATTAATTTGCTGTCTGTGTGGATTTTGCACTTTCCATTTCCTCATAGCATTATACCTAGGTATTGCATATTAGAAACACACTTCAATGATATACACGCCAGCTCACACTGAACTTGGCCAACAGGATTAAGTGTGTATAAGTGTGGGTATTCCCCCTGACAGCTGGTCTCACATTTAGAGTTTCCTCTCACATGTCAAACAATACACCCAGGATAGGGTTTGACTTTCTGTTGTGGAATAAATGGGTTCAGAATATGATTGGTTGATTTGAATAATAATGTATGTACAGTGTTGTGTGTAAAGGATCGTCTATCTATCTATCTATCTATCTATCTATCTATCTATCTATCTATCTATCTATCTATCTATCTATCTATCTATCTATCTATCTATCTATCTATCTATCTATCATTAATTTCTTGTTTGTATGAATTTGAAATAATTTTTTACTTTACTATTAAATTCACTTGTGTTTTCCTGTTGACATTCTTATCCTCTCTAGGGAAATTATGCCCAGTAGTCCCTGTTCCTATGCAAGCTTTACTCAAGACTGTCTGTGTGTTTGAGTGCATGTGTTTGTGCACGCTTAGTAGAAAGGGGGTGGCAGCAATAATTTTTCTCTCCCCACCTCCTGAGAAAAAGTGCTCATTTGATGTCCTTGATTGTCATTTGCAGGAGCTCTTGCCAGTTAATATTAAGGGATTCTAATGCAAAAAGAAAGGGTCATCCTAGTTTACTGGTGCCACATTAGATATTCTAGGCAGTTCCCTAGCTTTTCACCAATCAGATGCAAGGACTCAGTGATGCAGGCCCCTTCTCACTGGAGGGATTCCGAACAAGCTGCAGTGTGATGATGTTCTGTTAAACAGTCTAGTGTCTCTCTCTCTCTCTCTCTTTCTGTATCTCCCTCTCTCTCTCTTTCTCTCTCTCTTGCTTCCAAGCTTTAGATAAAACCAGTGTCTTTTTTAAGAGGGAGATAACACGGCAATAAGGCTCCTTGAAGCCTAGCCAAGAGAAAAGAAAAAACACACAACCTGCTAAGGCTTTTTTTTTAAAAACTCCTCATTTGTGATTGATGCCCAGGTCTATATAGAAGCCCAGTTGGAGCTTGCAGAATAACATCTTCAGGTAAGACACTGCTTTTTGTCTTGTTAATAATATTGATTTGGTAGATATGTACTGTAATTGCAACTGAAAGATACCAGCTAGAGAAGTGCAGTGAAGTGGTGTGTGTATGTGTGTGCTTAATTGCATCCCTTCAACACATGGTTGCCAATGTTTTTGATTTATTCCCAGATCTGTTTCAGTTTTTGCTTTCTATTTCACATATTTGTGAATGAATAACAAGTACTGGTGATAATGTGTTTTTTTATTCTAAGAGGGGAGTCTCTATTGAAAGCAGCAGGCTGGTTTGTACTCCACTTGTTTCCTGATGTTTTTTGGAATAAAAGTGCACAGTCTGTGGGGAAGTGGTCGTAGAGCTGAAACAGAGCACAAGTGCTTTCAGACAGCAAAGAGGAAAACTAATCCTTTGGTCCATACCATCAGATAAAGCGGTGAGGTTGGTTTTACAGCCTTCAGATTTGATGGGTTTATCTTTTACTAGACTTGCTCAGTCTGATAAAACTATTGATTTTATAATTAGCAGCTGTCTTTAGTGAAAAATCAAAGTTTTTCAGCATTAACATATGAAGCATATGTATTTATAAATACAAAAAATATAATTGTTCCAAACTGCACTGGTTACAGATGTGTACTCAGTGCCATGTAGTTGTCTGAAAATGTTCTGATTTTAAACATGTACAGAAAGTTGGACAACTTCTTCTCATTTAGCATATCCTCTGAATCCTTGTGCTACAACATGTTATGTTACACACACACATTTATATATATATATATATATATATATATATATATATATATATATATATATATATATGAATATGTATATATATGTATACAGTATATATATATATACTGTATATATATATACTGTATATATATATATATACACACACAGATATATGATTAACGTTACTTAACATACCATATCAACATTTTATTCTAAAAATGTTTCTGCATTAATATTTTGTGGAGTTAAGATGCATATTGTGATAATTCTCGAGTAGTTTCAATAACATTCTTTAGACATTTAATTAAACTCATTGCAAAAACATTGCAAAACTCTTAACACTTTGAGGTAGTTTTAGTTGAAAGACTGCTTAATTGTTTTCCCAATAAACACAGTTCATAGTTAAATGATAAAACCCTTAATGTATACAAATTATGAAGTATTTGTAATTTAATTCTATTTTGTGCCATACTGGATGTTTATTCCTCAGGTGTCTCTAATATATTTGATGGGAGACCATAGCAAATGACAATAGTAACATGTTTGATATATATTATTCCTCTCATATAATGGAATACAAAGAAGCAGCAATATTACATTCAGTACAATCAAAAAAGTAATTTAAGTGCTATTGCTGTCATTCTCCACATCTCACATCCCTCTCCTATTTGTCTGCCCACACATTTTTCCCTCACTTGTCTGTAATTACAAAGACGGAGAGTAAACAGCTCAAGGTATATAATCTCTGTTTTATTGGGAAGCAGAAATTTCACATAGTATTGACACCATGTGTTAATATTACAGTTGCAGGTTTTTTTTATGTTATGCAACTTAATCAGCACTGATGCACACTGCCTTCTACCATTATTCATCAGATTCAGGTGAATGATTTCTGTCAGATGGGATGCAGGAGAGAGCCGTCTCTCCAGGTAAATGTGAAGCAAATCATGCATGCTTTCCAAGTTGAGTCCTGAGTGAGTACTTTAAACAATAAAACTGGAAAATAAATAGAGCAACGTTTGGCCACAATGTACTAACAGATGTTAGCCACCAAATAAATCCTTAACTCTAGGTGTCATGGGACTTGTCAACTGTTGTTTTGCTTATTTGATTTTTATTAGAGAGAAGTTAGACAATTACCATAGTTTAGTAGTTCCTGAAAACAGTCTAAGTTGGTAGGTGTTTGGCCTGATTGATCAAAAGTTTTGGGCTTAACTTCTTTTGAGTTAACCAACTACATTTCCTGTTAACCCTTTTGTAGAAGCTATTAAAGACACATGGAGGTTGATTATTGGGTATCCTGTTGTAAAAGGTTACGTCTGGTGGCATTTGATGGGTTTCGTGTTGCCAAGTATCTAGATTCATTTGAATGTAGGCTGTAGTTTTTATGTGATTTATCTTTTTCTTATATTTTTTTTGTTATTATGATAATTATATACTCAGACATTTGACAGGTTGCAGTGTTATTAGCCAGACTTTCTGTAGTTGTGCTGTAAAAAAAATAATAGGAATATCCATGACATTTGATAATGATTACTGTATTTTGTTAATAAACATAACAATTATTTTGTAAATTACATCTTCCATTCATTAATTCTGCTACGGAACACAACAAAGACGGAAAGTCTGTTCATCACATATGAACCAATAAACCAATCAACCCTAAAAGTGTGTGTTTGAGAGGGGACTCTGTGGCTGGTGGGACCACAAAGTGAACAAGTAAAGAAAGTTCAAACAAACTTTATTGTGCTCTACCTGATGCAGTATTCTTCGGAAACACACATACTCACATATGTACAGTATTACTGTATGTTTCATTAAAAATGTTTACCTACTCTTGTACAAAAAAAAAATTAGGATTATACACATTTACAGTAAAATATTGATTATCTGAACATCAATTATTTGAGCTGCTAATTATTCTAACTACTGCTGACCCTCACCAAAAACTCACTGTATCTACTTTCAGTGCATTGGCTGTTTTGCTGAAGTAGTTCTCCTGGTGCTTAATGCATTAGATTACTGGTTAATTATCTGAACATATTTTCAGTATCGATAATGATGAGTGAAACAGGAAAGTTTCATTTCACATACAGTTTCTCAAACTTGCCTCAAAAACTCAAATTTTCATGTTTGGGGTGAAAAAACGGGAACATTGCTCTCTATGGGTTGTTTCACAGTGCATCCCTGCTATGATGTGCTCCTGCGCTCTCATCTACCTTGTGAACTGCTGGCCTCTACATCCATGCCCCGGGCTCCACCTGAAACCAGTTATTTCGAGTTAGAGGTAACACCACCTGCACTCACTTTTCCTAACTTTGTAAGTTAATCCAAGTCGGAATACTTTTGGAGGCTTGCTGGCGGCAAGCCAATAGATTTCAGCAATGAAGAAGTACCCCTGAAATGCGTGCAGGTACCTTCTGTCTATCTACACCACTCTAACCACACTCTTCACCAGAATACAATTCCCCATTGGTTTTGCCCATTGAGAAAAACACTGGAGATGAAATGAAAAATATGTATGCTAATGGCTAGAAACTGCAATGGCATGGTGTTAGTGACAGTTTAAAGGCAGTTCCATGGAGATACTACTATTAAAGAGGATGAGAAACTTTACTGTGTAAAAAAGAACAGTCTTGCATGGTACGAAAAAAAAATTTGATTGTATACTGTATTTAAAAAAAAAACTTTTCCAGCATTCATTATGCTTTTATTCTTAATTGCTGTTTGTTTATTTCTGCTTATGTAGAAACTATGATTTATAGTTGAAACAATTAGGTACGCTCAAAATAAATTCAATATGATATACATTGTTTCTTCAAAATGTTTTTAATTGTTATTTATAAACCATTTTCTAAACCAGTTATTTTTTTATAATACTCCATATTTCAAAATACTGTAATAATAACCTGGTATACAAATAACTTACAGTGATTGTAGGCCTAATTACACTTTTTTTTGTATAAATTGGGAATTCTCTTGTATATCTCAGTATCCAAGCTATTTGATTAAATTAAACCAAACTTAGTCCCGACTAGTTTGGATAATCAATGTACTACTATATTTATAAAAAGCTGCTTTTTTAAAAGAAAAGTTCATTCAAAATTACTTTCATTTTAAATAAGTTAAGAAATTAAAAATTAAAAGAAAGAAATTAAAGTTAAAATTACTAATCACATCAGAAACGTTACCATTATGAGCCCCTTGGCATGTCAATAAAGGGTAATAGAAACAATTTGCCATGTTGGTTGTGTTTTCTTATAAAGAATTAGTATGTAAGCTGTCCACACGTGCAGTCCTACCAATAGCTCTCAGCTCAGGGTGCTTGGAATAACTTTTCATTCACATTTACTGTTTCATCTGGTTTCAAAAGTAAACTGCTTCTTTCTTCATCTTCATTCCTTATATCAAGTCCTCCTTAATTAAGGTAATGGTTACATGGACTTCTGGATCATGACTACCTCTAGACTCTACTCTTGGGAATCCAAAGTTCTTTATTGCTTCCCAAGTAGATGGGTCTATGCTCTTAGGGTGTGCAACAGGAGCAGGTTCATCAAACCATGACAATAAGCATACTAAATAAGTATTTTTACGAATATTATGTTAGCTTCTTGAACTATTTTGGATTAGTTAAACATATATATAGTGTGGATTGTACTTACCTAAAATGTATTGACAGAACTAAAATATTAGCTTCCTCCATGATATTAATTTTTACATGAAAAGAAAATGCCCAATAGAAAATAAATATTTTGATAAAAATATCTTTGCCTAGTGCAAAGTATGTTGAAATAAATCTGATCATCAAGGCACCTTTCCTGGGCTCTATCCATTTTTATTACTCATTCAGTTCAGTTTGGAGTCATTTAAATAACTAAAGCCTCACACAGCAGCAACAGGAACATGGCAAGAACCAGTCCTGGATGGGATACATATCTACCACGTGGAACTCTGACTTAAACTAGGCCAGTTAACTTTTATTACTCAGTCTGAGATTGTGGAAACTAATCAGGATTCATAAAAGAAACCCACATGAACAGAAGGTGAATATGCTAAATATATGCTAAATATATAATAAAATAACCCCTACCAGGAATTAAATATACGTCCAAGTCCTCTGACACAGTAATATTCTTAAGGTGACACTTCATTTTCTGTTAAACAAAATTCATTTAAGTGTTTACTAAGGCAAACTACATAGTTTTAGGGAGTCTCCTGAAATTCTTTATTTTTTGCTGAATCTTTCTCCCATCTTCAACAAACATATTTGTAAAATACAGTATTTTTTGCAGTCACAATTTCTGGACTTTGAGTTGCTTAGTATCAAGCATGTTTTCTTTAGACAAATGTTAGTATAGAAATGACCACAGAAGTTCACACACCTGTCTAACGTTAAATATCCTAGGGTATTAATTTTTTAGGTTCACACAGCACAGTTTGTTTAGTATTTGTGTCCTTACTTGTTTAGTTATCTTGTTTTCTCATTCACATTCAATTCCTCAAGGACGTTGGCTAGTTCCGCAGCCTCAAACTTCACAGAAGAAAATTCATATCTCACTCCAGTCAGTATCTCTCCCCCATTATCTGCATGGAGATTTGTTCAAGTACTGAGTTCCTCACGTATGCCAAAGATCTTAACTGACTATTTTGAACCAGCCTGGCATAAATGAGTTTGTGTGTGTCAGTGAGTGTGCGCTATGGTGGACTGATGCCCTTTGTGGGACTGCTTCCTGTTTTGCACTTTTTGCTTCCAAGACTGCCCAGCACCCTAAACCTTGGATTAGGTGGGTTTGAAAATGGTAGAAGTGGTAATGAATATGTATCTCCTTAATTTTGGCACAGAAACAGTAATTCTCTGCCCTAAGAACTGTGGTCAACAGCACTGTTTTGCAATTTCAAATCCTCATGTTTTACCATAGTTCTGTACCATTAGTCTAATTTAAATGTTATATTTTGAACTCATATATTATTATCCCAAGTAGATCTTAAAATTTCTATATTACACAACGGTACCAAGCTAGGATAGGTGCTGAAAAGATATGTTGGAAGACACAGTAAATTGGAGTGAATGATGACATTTGTCAAATTGTTTGTTTTAATACTAAATAATCCACCATTTGCTTTTATGAGAATAAATGTCTTCTGTTGCTCTATCCATCCATTTATACAAAAAAACTGTTTAATGTAATTTACAGTTGTTGAGTTATAAAGAAATTCCATTTTTTAGTGTATTAACATGTTGAAACACCCAAAAAGTAACAAATACTGATTGGAAATTTTAATCTTAATCTTTTCAGCGGGCCTGAATACTAGTGCAGTGGGTAGCAATATCATTTATAGCACTTTTAACTTTTGTTCGATTCTCACCAGGGGTTTCACCTATATAAAGTTTGTATGTTCTACATGCTTACACATCTCCTTGCATAGCCAAAAGACTTGCTGCTAGTCTGACTGACATTTCTAAACTACTGTGCATGTGTATGTCTGTGGCATTGCAGAAACTATGACATTATATTCCAGTAGTTGCTGGTTTGTGCCTTAACATCAGAAGAATTTTGGATTCCTATCATTGAGAATTAGAAAAGGGTATGTTGTTTTTAAACAAGCGAAAATATGGAAGCGATAAGATGGAAAACCACGAAAGACAGGTATGAAGGGAACAGAAGTTTAAATAGCTACCGGGGGTCAAACCCTGGGCATCAACAGCTTAATCATGGAGTCAAAAAGCTGAAACAAAAACATATCTGAAAACAGTCTAACCAGAAGTTATAATACCAAGAACATCTAAAGTAAAGCACACTGAAACTTGTTTTGAGTCCATACCTACAGTAGGTTTATAGATCGTTGTGTAGTTAATGTCAAACCTGACTTGTAGTTGAACTGTGGATTCATGCCATTTATATCCTTGTCTTACTTGAGCTCATGATGTTAAGTTGTTTTAACATAATATACACACTTGATAATTGCAAACCCACGCAGTCCAATTCAGGGTAGTTGAGGTTGAAGCCTATCCCAGCAGTCTTAGGTTTAAGACAAGAACCAAGCCTGGGTGGAACTCCAGCCCATTGCAGTTACAATGTTTACTTTTCCCTTCTGTTTTAATCTTAGCACTCAGATTTATGAGTAGCAAACAACAGATTTTTTTAAGTATTACTAGTCTGGTTATGTGTCAGACATTCCGTATTTCTTTTTGCAGTGTATAAGCATGAACAGCCCAAAAGATGTCTGGTGTTTTTGGAAGGTGGTGGTATTTTTAGAACATAAAATAAATACAATGTGCAAGCAGGGCTTATCAAGTGGGAGCTTCATAGCATTCTAAACATGTTAATATGTAAATGTCTTACTGCTGCTTTACATTCTAAAGAAAACACGATCAGAATTTTTTTAAACTGTGTAATTCAAATTTTCTTCTCTTCTGAAAATACTTCGAAAAATACAGCAAGAAGGAGAGTGTAATTATTACTGTGCTAAATTTGCTAAGGCTTAGAAGCACATTTCTAATCTTACCATGTCACTTCATTCCATTTTTCCTTCTCATGCATTTGCAGTTCACATAAGAAGCGCTGCCTGGATAAATTATAAATGTTTGATGTTAAAATGCATTTCTGGATGTGTTATAGGCTGAGGTGTCCAGACTCTTAACTCATTAAAGAGGCTATCCCTCCAAACTAAACAAAAAGGTCAGTCATGCAAAGAATACAAAATTAAATCGGCCTTACTGATTAACCTGAACAATGCATTTTAATGGCATCTAAGTGAAACATTTTTTTGCATCATTCTTTATGCATGCATGTGTGTGATTATACATGTTAATACAAATATTGATTTATTAGTATAACACTACGTGCAGTAATTGTGTTTAAAATATGAGACTGAATAAAATCAAAGCAACTAAATCCATTATGCATTTATAACAGCATTTTATGAGATTCAGTGCAAAAAAAAATATGTTTATTTCTATTTTGGAGAACATACCCCTGTTACTAAAGCCATAGTGTGTTATAGCATCTATCACCCAAAATGCTATAAGGTCAATTACAAAGCATGAGAGGTGTGTGTAGAGCCCATTTAAGGCTGCTTTTCATAATGAAGAGAACACAGTAATTATCTTGTCTTTTGGCTGATTTCACCAAAAGTCTGACATTATTAATAGTGAGTAATACTGGATGGGTCTACGCCATCTGAAAATGAAAGTGAAAACACTGAGAATGCTGCTGACAACGATTTCATTCTTTCGTGCTACTGGGGTGGCAGCGATTAATTAGCAGTCAAATTTGATCTACACACTGATGGCAATCCTTATGGGAATAATGAAACAGGCTGCAGCAGAAAAAGGTGAACAGCTGTACCCCATTATTAATGTCTCTCTGGCTGAGAGGATAAGAACAGCTAGAGGCAAGTGGTAACGTGATGTCTCCTAATCTAAAATCTGCATATTTAATCCAGTTTTGAGAAACAGCATTGATGGTACATTTCTAATGAGGCCAATAGTCAAGTGCATGGCATGTTGCTGTGGCTGGGTATTTTAGCATTTTTGCTAAAGATAACAGAGCAACACTGCAAAATGATTCTGTATATAACTGTATAACTTAATCAATTAAGAGAAGCTTTAGACATAACGTAAGCAATATTAACAGCTTAAATTTTCTAAATCATTTTACTTACAAATGCATTTTGATGAAGCAAAAAGAGCTAAATATCAGACACCATCTTTTTTGTGCCAAATTTAGATTAAAATAAAACTGCTGTTTGCTGGCATCATTTTTGGCCTATGTGCAAGTGGACCAAAAGTTTAATAACTGATGCTGGAGCTGGTGGTGACAGACTATAACTCTTTCTGACATAACTCTTCTTGAAACAATAAAGTAAGAATAAATGCTAAACAGAATGATCAGCAATATCTGTTGGTTCATTATCAGACCTACTTAATCCATTTAAGGGTTATGGGTACTAAAGACTTTCATGTCACTAAGGGGTTCAAAGTCAGACCCAGCCCTGATGGGAAGCCAGTCCAGTGTAGTACAAAACCCACAAACTAGCTCTCAATCCTAAACATCTAGAGACAATTCAGAATTGCCAATTAACCCCTCTCTATATAAAGCAATAAGAAGTCTGTCTGCCTGATGTCTCTGTCCTTCCAAGCGCAATTATTTCCACCTTCCACAAGAGGGTGGGAATGTCCAATGAAGAAAGGCAAGTAGCCTGCTTAAGACAGTAAACCATGCAGCATACATTTGTGCATCTACTCATCACATAGGTTACAACAAGGTTGTAATGTCCAACAAAGAAAGGCAAAAACAGCACAAAGAAACAGGGATGTAAAGGGTTGGCATATCCAGTGAATAGAGGTTCCTAAATGCAGGGCGTGATCAAAACAGACTGACTTATCATTGTACCATTATAGCTCTTTGTTATGCTAGTCTAAAATAAAATTAAAGTACAAGGAGATATGGGCATAATATTAAGACACCACACAGACAGTGTTTAACTATATAATTATGGCATCCTGCTATGATCATTTGGAAATTTTGAAGCAAAATAATACTATACAGTCTTTCAGGCATGTTTGGTTATCTCATAACTGAGTCGTCCCAAATCTTGTAGGACATTTTTTAATAGTCTTCATCTTGCCAGCTTCAACAATGTAACTCACCAGTTTGTTTCATATTTGGGTGATCACTTATGAAAGATTATATAAAGCATTCAATAAGGTGAAACATGAAGGATTCAATATGGTTTTCACATTGAATATACTTCCCAATAAATTTCATTGCACACTTAAAAATATGATTGTTTTTACTAAAATGTATCTGCTAAATCAACTCTTTCAATGTTCAGAGACCACCTTACTTTGGTGAAAGCTATATTTTGCTGCTATGATCAAAGGGCACAGCTTATTATTCAGTCGTACTGAAGACAAGGGTCATCCAATTACAAGGCTCATAATAAAAGTAGGTCTTCCCAAAAAAATAAAATATAACAATTGCCCAAACACAGGAAACAAAGGAAAGTGGACAGAATTAGTGAGTGAAGTGGCTATTTAAATGAGAATTCACATCACATCGCAAGAAAAATCAAATGTAATTGCAAATTTGGTCAATTATAGAACTTGGTGTGTGAATAATGGAGGTAATATTAAATAAGAACTCATATCATTCTTATTCATGTACATAAGGAACTCTGTCAAACAGCCAAACTGTGCATGCTACACCTCAATTGAGTGATCACTTCTGTCTAATTAATCTGGAAAGCTACAGGTTACAGTGTTATTTGGAGAACAGTATTAGTTTGAGGTCTGTTTACTCAACTTGACAAACAATTGGTAAATGGCTGCATCCTCCAAAGCTAATTGCATCTTGGCTGCTACTGCAGAGCGTCCACACCTGCTAGGATATGCAAAATGATTTGCTCACAAAATAAATGTTCAACAGGAGATAGTGCCAAAACAAAGGACACTGTGTTACCTGTTGTGTGCTATGGGAGCTTGAGTTCATAAGGAACTGGAAAAACTCACAAAGTATGACTTTATTGAGATGGTGAAAGCCTCTTTGTATATGTACCACTTGTAGTGACACTGAAGAAATATTTGTGGATCAGATAATGCCAAAGGAGACACATCCTGGGGGACAGTTGCCTATTCACTCACATGGAAGAATTTTGTAACCCATGGGGGTTTGTGTTTTTTTCAGAGTGAGCATACAAAGAATGTAACACCAGCTTCACCCTCACGAGGATAGCATAAACCTGAGAGAATCTGTTAACTATAAGGGCTTGTTTGTCCCCAATGAGCTAACAATTAAGCTGAGCTGTTTTCAAATGTGGATGTCTCCCATCTTGAAAGGTATTCCTGGATATCAGTATTACATGGACGACAGAGTAACTGTAAGAGAAATGATCAGCAACATGATATCTATCTTACAATAGTACCTTCCATCATAGACAAAGAAATACTGTGTCTGAACCTAACAAATATATGTTTTCAACAACCAGAAGTTGAAGCAGTGCTAGGTGGACCTCCACACACAGATTTTTCCAGTCTATTCATCTTTTTCAGACTAGCCTTATAGTGTGTACTAAAATGCATAAGAACGTTCATGTGTGGACTATTGTATTTCTTTTAACTGTACTGAAGATGCACAAGTGAACGTTTGATGCTTTGAAACAGTTTTAATCTAAAGTTGCACTTTTCTATTTCTTTACTTTTAATTTGACAATAATAATTACCCTGATCACACACATAAAATTTTGATTTTGTGTGAATTGCGGTGTTTACATCTCAAACATGCCAAAAGAACTGAAAGAGTAAGCCTTGCATTGGAGAAGTTGGCACTGGACAATACTTGAGCTATGAGAGATGGAGAACCTACTTGCATAGTCAACCCTTTTGCATTATGCACTGATCTTAGTCCCCTCACTAGCCAGCTCTCCTCAAAGAACCATGGTAGAACCATAATGGATGTTGCCAGATGGTCAGCTGTGTTGTCGTCATTTAATTAGGACATGAAATACAAATTAGGCTCTGACAGTGTGGCTGCTATTTATCTCTCCAGGCTCTAGTTACCTACTGATAGCCACACAGAGGAAGGTATCTGCAGTGATGCTGTTCATCTCTAACCCATTAGGATTCTCTTAAAGTTACTTAAAGATAGCATGTCAACCACTCTTGATCTAAGAACAACTGCATGAGTAAATATTCACAAGGCCACCAGCATCAGACAAGAGTCTAGATTTCTTATGGCTACTCAACCAGCATTATTTCTTTCCCCAAAAAAATCTACATCTCACTGAACATACAAGAGTGGGATGAGGATGACACAAAAACACAGAAAGATATAGTTTGTTTTACAGCATTGACAAAGAGTTTCAACGTGCCATCCTGTAACTGCTAGCAAAGTGAATGACCAGCTATTGTATACCAATTGTCATTGAACACTACTACCTCCCTTTAGGAGAAGGAAATTTATTATTTAGGTCCATTACAGATACCTGTTTCAGACAGCCATCTTGCTTTCCCCTTGATTATTTTCATTTTTTATCTACGCAGATTGATAATTCTTGTTTGGTGAAATCTTTTTGAATGTCATTGGAAATAGATTATCAATTATTACTTTTGGTGGGAAAGCCTAGGGTGCAAGATACAGAAACCAATGAAAATCAAGAGTCTAGGATGGGAAAAAGAAGAACTTCAACATTCAGGTGTCTTGATTTGACTTTGGCATTCCTCTTTTAACACATTGGATTCTGTTCTTTGGAAAGCTTTACTGGGTTGATTTTGAAAGTTATATTTGTTTAGTGGATCCTTTGATTAAACCTTCATTGCTAATAAGTAATATAAAACCATGACGTATTCTGCTTAGTTATGCTGATGGCACCCATTTTTAGGTGAAAGATGTGTGTTACTTCTGTGTGCAAAGTTGATTTTCATATCTTCATTTGTTTGTAAAACTAAGTGACAAGGCATTACTTTTTAAACATTTTCAATTTATATAGTTTGTCTTTTTTTTTAGCTGTACAGGTATAAAGTGTACCATGTGAGTAAAAACATTTGATGGCACTTCTATTTATTTTGCAAATTGTCAAAAAAGGTGAAGCTGTGGGTGGCTGTAGCATTTGCAGTAAATTACATTAAACACCTCATTGGCATTATTGCAA
The DNA here is from genome assembly GCF_900747795.2 of Erpetoichthys calabaricus. Classification (NCBI taxonomy): domain Eukaryota; kingdom Metazoa; phylum Chordata; class Cladistia; order Polypteriformes; family Polypteridae; genus Erpetoichthys; species Erpetoichthys calabaricus. The sequence continues at coordinate 297,222,137 of NC_041394.2, forward strand.
CTTAAATAAAAGAGGGTTCACCAGGAAAGTAAAAAAATATATTATAACTAGAATACTATGTTTCTATGATTGTTGACTGCTGTTATTTTCTTATTGAAGTCAAATTAAAAGTGTTAACAAAAAAAAAACAGAATATTAGATAGATTAGTTACATCAAGGAGATAATAAGCAATGTGGACAATAAAGACGAAGAAGTCCTACAAGGATTAAAAAGGCTGACATCAAATAAGTTGCCAGGTCTAGATAATACCGATTCTATGGTGTTTATGGATGTTAGTGACAGTATGCTGTATAATTTCTGGGATGTTCTGATTTTCCCAATAGTGTACGCAATAAAAAGATTAATATATTATGCAGTGTTTTCATATTCATTGTCAGCAGTGGAAATGATTTCTAAAGAGTTTAAGTGACTAATTTCTGAGGCTATAATTATAATGGGCATTATATGAGTTGGGAATGGCACTGTCGAATCAAATAAGACTGACTACTGTGGAAAAAGAATTAGCAAAAAATATTCTAGATATAATAGTTTTCGAAAGTACAGAAACATGTTAGATCTCATGGCTAAAAGCCTATGAATGTTAAAATATCAAGATATAATAAACCATAAAGTTAATAAACACAACATATGCAAAAAAAGTCACCTGAGGTGATTTTTCTTTTCTCTAAGTATAATATATTTAGTGCCAGTTTTATATATTTTTTTAACTCACAGGACTACAGTATGTTTAAACTTGTGCACCCATCACTTTGGTGTTTTATCATTATGCATTAAATAGCATACTGTACATAACAAAACAAACTTTTCAAAATATATTTAATACTTAAATTACCCATTTTCTCACCAAAAACAGAAGCTACTTGAATCTCAAAGCATACTCAGTGAATTTCAAGTGTTAACACGCTGCCAATCTTTTTTTTCCATATTTCTTAAGGTGTCTGTGGAAAAAGAGACTATTTTATTGGAACAATAGTTTGCAATGTGCTTTTGAATCCCAGAACGGCAAGGGAGGCGATTATCTTGGCATTCTTAATGAAGTGCTCCAGCTACAGATTGTAGAGATAAATCTGAACAGAGTGGACTGGGGAGTCATTTTACAGAGGTTTGGCTATGTCTGATAAGGGGTGTTTGCAGAGGATGTAATTTGAACTATATGAATACAATATATATTTATTTATGTATAGATATACTGTATATAGACTGTATACTTTCCCACCCACACAAATATTTATACACACATTTATGTACTGTATATGCCATGGCTGTTAATAACATCAACATAAGACATAAGGTAATAATTCCTTACATCATTCACATTCTTTGCAATATATAAGCCAGAATGGTGCAGCCAGATATATTTTTTTTAATATTTTTTTTTATTTCCTGAGCTAACAAGATGAATTGAGGTTACTCAAGCCATTACAAAAATTTAAACGTTTGCATGTTTTAAGTATTTTTTCTATCTAGTTGTTATGATAATGCTTTTCTTCCAAGTAGTAATCAGTCATATTTCACTGTTTTCAATTGTTTATTGACTGAAAAGGCACAACTGTTTTGATTAATTATTACTAAAGGGCAAGTGTAGTTACAAAGGTAGACTTCAGGACCTTTTACATTTTTCATAAATGCAGGAAAGATGAAAGGGGCACATATAGGAAATGTTTTCTTATTCTGTCTCTCATGTGATACTCTATAAACCATATAAAACTTTCATTTTTAATTTCTGTTTACAGAAATTTACAGTTCAGTCTGTTGCAGAAACGTTCAAATTTATCTTCAAATTTCATACTATTAGCTTTTTATTTTTAGAAATATTATGGGTGGGGATTAATACTAATATTTTTAACAAACATAGTACTAAAGTGCAAAAAATTGAATATGTGTAATATGTTTCGTATTATGATCTTTGACACATATATTTGCATCCTTTGAATAACTGCTGTATCTCGCATATGATCTTTTGTCAATACATTTCTTTTACTGCAACTTAGAGGCTTCACGAAAATAACCTTGGCCAACTTTCGTAATCCCCCATTCATTTCTTCTACAGAAGATAACAACATATGTATTGAGGTCTCCAGGAGTCTAAAATTAGCCAAATCTTATTATGTGATATCATCTACTGTTAAATTCTGCTCCGTATTTCTAAAAAATTTTTTATTTTTTATTGAGGATTTGTTCTGTTCTGTGTATTGTATTGTATTGACCCCCTTCTTTTGACACCCACTGCACACCCAACCTACCTGGAAAGGGGTCTCTCTTTGAACTGCCTTTCCCAAGGTTTCTTCCATTTTTCCCTACTAGGTTTTTTTGGGAGTTTTTCCTTGTCTTCTTAAAGAGTCAAGGCTGGGGGGGGCTTTCAAGAGGCAGGGCCTGTTAAAGCCCATTGCGGCACTTCCTGTGTGATTTCGGGCTATACAAAAATAAACTGTATTGTATTGTATTGTATGTACTGCAATATTTACAAACTGTACCATAGTGCACTAGTAGACTGCATGAGACAGCGTTGGGAATGAGACTTTTCAGTTTGAATTTCATATTGTGAAAGAATGTCACTTCTTGATAAAATTCTTCATCAGTCTATCTAATCCAATTCAAAACTGCACATCACACACATCTTTCTTGAATATGCTGTAACCATGATCCTAATTTTGAAAAGTGTTGTTAAACACTTGTTTTGCTGGGTCACATATTTTGAGAATGTCATCTCTCCAGACCTTTTTGGTCTTGGAATCACTATACTCCCTAACCCACTAACACTACGTTTTGGAGTAATATGTGATAGGACATTACTGTTTAGTAATTCATTTATTTTTATAAAGTAGTTTACACTGCACTGCTGGCTCGCTGTCTTATCTTGATCACCCGGAAGAAAATTTACCCACCATAACACTACAGGAAAAGATGTCTCATTTTACTTTAAATTTGAAAAACTTAAATTTGGTTTTCAGGAAATAGTTCTCCTCAGTTTGGTAAACATTTATTAATAATGTCCTAGAATGGCTGAACATTCTGAGGTGCTACCAACATTTTGGACACATCATTTTCTTTTCATGATAAATTCATTATTCTTTCTTTGCTCATTTTATCAGTTTGAGATCTGTTTGAACAAGATGTAGCATTAGAATATTTGAACAGTTTCAACAGGAACAGACTATTTATCTCGATTCTTCAAAAGAACATCCACCAAGGACCTTAAAGTCCTATGCTGTACCGCATTATTTGGTAATGTATTTCATGTGTCTGTGGTTCTTTGTTCTTTCTTTCTAACAGGTGCATGAAATTTACTCAATAAGTTTCTAATTGCATTGCTGGGATCCACTGTTCTAATTCCATTCATAATTGTAAACACTTCAGTCATGTCACCTCTTAATCTTAAGGTTTGCGTAAGCCAAAAAGGTACAGCTCCTTTCTTTCCTCATAGCTCATATCTCATACTTGTCAGTCCTGGATTCAGCCTAGATGTTCTCCTCTGCACCTTCTCTAGTGTTGCTAGGACTCTATGGTAATATGAAGACCAAAACTGTACACAGTATTTCAGATGAGGGCTCAAAAGTGCCTTATATAATTTAATAACCTAATATCCTATTAGCCTTCTGGATCCCTTCTGTCTTGATGCAGATAGTGATGAGTTCACTATGATTCCTAGGTCCTTCTAACAAGTCCTTCTAACAGTTTCAAGTTTCTGATCTCCCATTGTTTATTCAAGTCTAACATTTTTACTTCCTATGTGTAATACCTTGTATTTACTGACTGCACAATAAATTAATCTATCACAAATCTTCTCAAGCCTGTATGCTGTCTGAATCCCTCTGTAACAATTTAGCTGAGATAACATAATCTGTGCAATTTTTGTATCATCTGCAAAGATAGCCAGCCTATTATTATTTATTCTTATTAAAAACAGCAGAGGCCCAATCTCTGATACCTCAGGGACACCATTTTTAACACCATCTGACTCTAAAAAGGTTCCTCTTACTATAATCCTTTGTTTCCAGTGTTTAAGCAAATTTTATACGTACCTACACACAAAGCCCAGAATTCACACTCCTTCCTGTTTGATTAATGTCTTATCATGTGGTACCTTATCAAACATCTACTGAAAAAACAGGTAAATAAAATCATATTCACCTTTCTAATTGTATGCTTTTGTTGTTTTATAATAGAATTCCAGCATATTTGTCAAACACAATCTCTCCTGTCTGAACCCATGGTGACTTTTTAACGTACTTGTCATGCAATATTTGATCTTTTTCTGAATAATAACTTCTAATAATTTAACCATGATTCTGATAGGTGTGATAATATGATAGGTCAATGAGAATGAGACTGGTCAACCATTTTACGTAATGGCAAAATATTTGCAAGCTTTCAATCCTTAGAGCTCTGCTAAGTTTTCAAAACATACTATAAAAACCTTAAGTACTCAAGAATAAAGGTTAGCTAGTTCTTGTGATTTACTACATTTAATTCTGTTTAACCTAAGCAGCACTTCTCTCTCTACTATTTTTAAATCACTAAATACCTTTTTAGTAGTCCCTGTTACTGATGGGATCAATTTTGTAACCTTGCACCTGTAACACTTATACCTAAACAGTCCCCCAGACTGACACTTAACTCGATTATGTTGACCTCTTTTAAATTGCATTGAATAAAAGTGTCTGCTGCACAAATAAAGGTGAATGTGAATGGGAGGTTATTGACTTTTTCACATATGCAATCTTCAGAAAAATGCAAGTACAAAATATATGCTATTTCACTGTCTGCATATTTTAGCTCACCTTTACTGTTCTTAATACATTTCACTTTTCTGCAGTATTTCTTTCCAGTTGCCTTTTAGCTTTCCTAATATGTTTTTAAACCGTTACTGTCCTGTTCTCATAATCCCTACAATTATCCCTTGAGTTATTATTATATACCTTGCAGAGCAGTTTTAATGTCTACCTTACTGACATGTAATGTACGTACTATAATAATGACTTTTTAAAAGTCAGTAAAATATTTTAAACACGGAGGGAAGGGCAGGAGCATTGTAAAGGTGTACAAATCATCAACAATTTCTGAATGGAGTTGGCAGGTTTGCCTCACATTTTCACTTCACTGAATAGCAGAGTTTACTGTCCTACCATTCTATGCCACTTGAATATGAGAAATTACCCTTTCATATACACTAGAATTCATCTCACATTTAACTCACACCTACAGTGTCCATTTTAGGACATCCTCCTCCCTCCGAAAAAACTCCATCCTTCCTACTACCTTCGATAAAATATTCCTCCTCCCTGCGAGGAATCCCCAGTCACCCCTCCTCCCTCCTCCATCCGCTCTCAGTTCTCCGATGTCCGTTTTCCGCCATCCACCCTCCTATCTCCGTCATCCGCCTTCAGCTCTCCATCAAACCCCACAGTCCCCCCGCCCCCTCATCGACATTTTCGTTAATGAAGTGACGTAATACTTCAGCTCCACCTTCTTCACAAGTTCATTAACCAAATTATTTGTCAATTATATTTCACAGTAAGAATTTACAGCACGACTCAAACGTGGGAACGAAAGTAAATGACGTTAATTGTTGAGTGTCTTTTAATATTGTTTAAGCATACATATTAACACGTGCAATTAAACGTGTGCATTTACGGTGTGATTTTTCAGGCTTAAAAGCTCGCCTTTTATTAAAAAGGTAAATGCAAACTTTTTTCATTCTGAAGGGCACAAACCACGCAAAAATGTCGGTACACCAGATAAATAAGTGCAACATATTATCAGTTGTATTGTATGCTTACAATACATATAGAAATGTGTTAATCGTTAACTAATAGTATGGGATGGTGTTTTTCAACTCAGCTACAGATGCAGATGGAAACCAGAACTGCTTTGAAAAATACGAACGCCTTACGACCGATCTGGAATAAGGTAGCACAGCGCCTTGATTTAAACGATTCCATGTCTTGGTGGGTTTGCGTTGCTTGTTGTCAATATCTTTACACCTGTTTTTAAGGCTTATTGACTGAAAGGGGCTTTCGTGAAAAAAGTTAGGGCTTTGCTACAGGATACACCCTCCACAAGTTAAGGAAGTTAAAAATAAAGGTATATATTTCTATTTTATTTAAACCTTTTAAGTTTGTATGCGGGCGGCATGGTTAATGAACTTGTGAAAAAGGTGGAGCTGAAGTATTACGTCACTTCATTAACGAAAATGTCGATGAGGGGGCGGGGGGAGTGTGGGGTTTGATGGAGAGCTGAAGGCGGATGACGGAGATAGGAGGGTGGATGGCGGAAAACGGACAGCGGAGAACTGAGAGCGGATGGAGGAGGGAGGAGAGAGGAGGAGGAGGAGGAGGAGGGGTGACTGGGGATTCCTCGCAGGGAGGAGGAATATTTTGTCGAAGGTAGTAGGAAGGATGGAGTTTTTTCGGAGGGAGGAGGATGTCCTAAAATGGACACTGTACACACCAACTTTTTTGTATGAACCTTTTTGTTTTATGGACAACTTTGACCACTAGACTGTGATTACACACTTACTTTTCACACTGCCTCCAATGTACCATTTATACATTTTTCAGTTTGAAGTTTGGTTACACTTTAACTTTAAAGTTAAGATATAGTAACTGGGCTTCTGCAGGGGGTGAAAGGATAGCTTATAGGGTTAGAGATGTACAGTCCATTTTATACTTAAATACGTTCATTGCTAAACATATATGTCGCTTAGCATTTGAAGATGATTTGAGTACAATTTTGAGGTGTCTTCCTGATAACTGATAGCTCGTTGTTCCAGTACTTATATTAAAATTATATTTGGGTAAAACATAACTAAGGTTACAGAGCATTGTAGGAGTAGAGTTTGTATGTTCTCCACATGTCTGTTTTTCTGGATACTCTTGTACTCTGTTCCTCCCACATCCATAATACAATACAATACAATACAGTTTATTTTTGTATAGCCCAAAATCACACAGGAAGTGCCGCAATGGGCTTTAACAGGCCATGCCTCTTGACAGCCCCCCAGCCTTGACTCTCTAAGAAGACAAGGAAAAACTCCCAAAAAAACCTAGTAGGGAAAAATGGAAGAAACCTTGGGAAAGGCAGTTCAAAGAGAGACCCCTTTCCAGGTAGGTTGGGCATGCAGTGGGTGTCAAAAGAAGGGGGTCAATACAATACAATACACAGAACAGAACAAATCCTCAATAAAAAATAAAATTTTTTTAGAAGTACGGAGCAGAATTTAACAGTAGATGATGTCACATAATAAGATTTGGATAATTTTAGACTCCTGGGGACCTCATCCATCAAGCTGCCTCCCCCATTTGGCCATTACACGGCTGAAACAGTGTTGGGCCAGCCAATCCGATGAAAGGACCCCTCTTTCTCACGATTCCTGCGATCCTCCATCAGGGATGACTTTACCTTAGGCAGGCAAAACAACTTGGCAGGTGGGCCATGGCACCAAGTGCCACATTTGAGTACCGAGAAGAGAAACAGAATAGGTGAGGGTTAGTATCCAACTCTAACTATCATGTTACTTATGTTTTAGTGCTAATGACTAACAACAGAGATGCAGTCTGTACAGTTAATCAGCAGCTCTAGCCAGGATATGCTAAACTGAAGTAGTGAGTCTTCAGCTGGGATTTAAAAGCTGAGACGGAAGGGGCATCTCTTATAGTAGCAGGCAGACCATTCCACAGTTTAGGGGCCCTGTAAGTAAAAGCTCGACCTCCCATTGTTATTTTATTAATCCTTGGAACCATAAGCAAATCAGCATCTTGAGATCTTAATGTGCGCTCTGGTTTGTAAGTCATGATAAGTTCAGACAAGTAAGCCGGACCTCGGCCATTTAATGCTTTATATGTTAAAAGAAGGATTTTGAAATCTGCCCTAAACTTAACCGGGAGCCAGTATAAGGATTTAAGAACTGGAGTTATGTGTTCGTATTTTCTTGTTCTTGTAATAATTCTTGCAGCCGCATTTTGTATTAACTGGAGGCTGTATAAAGAACAGTTTAAACATCCAGTGAACACCGCATTGCAGTATTCAATCCTATTAGAGATAAATGCATGAATTAATTTCTCAGAATCTTGTTTATTTAGAAAGCACCTTAATTTCCTAACATTTTTAAGATGGAAGAAGCATGTTTTGGACAACTTTGTAATATGCGCTTTAAATGACATGCTAGAGTCAAAGATAACTCCTAGATTGCGGGCTGATTCAGTAAAATTAATTGGGATTCCAACTGAGTTAAATGATGACAAAATATTGTTATGATCAGCGTCATTCCCTCCAACAATCCATAAGATGTGTGGGTGTGTGCATCAATGGGCCCAGTGATTCCTGCCTTGCATCTCTTGTTGCTGGGAAAAGATCTGGCCCTTCATAACTCTGCTTTGGATGTAACAAATAATTTTATTTTAATATTACGTCTATAGTGAGTGTTAGCTTGTGGGGATTTGTGTGTACATGCATCCATCATACATACTATATATATAATTGTGAAGATTTAATACACAAAATAATGTATATACAGGAAAAGACAGCATAAAGTTATTTAGTAAATCATTAGCCTAATATCATCCTGCTTTTCTTGAAAGGTATCTTCTAATTTCCTATATGTATATTTTTTCTGCTGTTCTGTTCGAATGCAAACATTCTTCTTTGTAGCTATGGCAACCAAATCTCATGTGTATTGCATGCCAGTTTCACACATTCCCTTTTTCACTAGAATGAAGCCAGATCCTTTGCAAAGTGAAGACAAAAATAAATATATGGGCCTCCATTTTATAATAAACTTACTATACAGCTTTGGATAGTACTGCAGATTTGTGACTGCTTAAGACTAATGTCACCTACTTCTGTATCTTTTTTAAATGAATAATGTAAAACTTTGAAGTCTGTCAACATTTTACTTTGAAAAGCCATAGAATTAAAGCTCAGAGGAAATGAGGTTGTCTTCAGTTACAGTACCAGAGTTGCACCTTGAAATGCAAGGAGGTGCTCAGAAATGTAGAGAAACTCCAATCTTTAGGGACTGCAGATCTACAAGGTATACAAAAAGGATTTGTCTTCATATTTCTGTTTCCATCATCCAGCCTCAAAGTGAATTGTATTAATTCCCTCAACTTCTGTTGTACAGTTTTACAGGTTTAATTTGTATGCAACTGGTTAATTGAAATGTTCGGAAGGTCCCATTATTTTTAAGCAAACTTGAATGCATACATAAATAATCAAAAAAATAAATAAAGCTTGCCACATATTTTCAATGCTAAAAAGAAGGAAAGAAACTGTGAATTGTAAAAACAATGACTACATGCTATAATACAGTAATGGAATATCACGCCTACAGTCAAGGTCAGTCAGTCATTATCCAACCCGCTATATCCTAACACAGGGTTACGGGGGTCTGCTGGAGCCACTCCCAGCCAACACAGGGCGGAAGGCAGAAACAAACCCTGGGCAGGGCACCTACAGTCATGGTTTTCTAAAAAAAAGTAATTTTCTACTACTGTACACAACAAGTCCCCCATAGAATGGATTGTATTCTTGTGATTCAGCAGTTTATGTTAGTTCTAAACAATGCAAAACTTAATATTTACCAGATAAAAATGAAAAGCAGGGTAAATATCTAAAAAAGCAATAGGGCGCATTTGTCAATTACCAATATCAATGTCAATTTATTTATAGAGTACATTAAAAACAATATTAGTAATGCAGTAGCCAAAGTGCTTTACAATATAGCATACAATAAACATAAAATAAATAGAATATAATACAATACAATAAAACAAAATACAACCAGCAGTAAATTGAAACAAAGAAATGACTCAGATTATACCATCAGAATTACTGAAGGTCTTGGAAAGCTAGAGAATAGAAATGCTTCATCAATCTAGTTTTAAACAGTTCAATTGAGGGTGACTCTGTAATGTAATTAGGTAAAGAATTCCACAGACAAGGTTCAGCAGCTGCAAAAGCCCTGTCCCCCTTAGTTTTGCACTTAGTACAAGGGAAAACAAGAGACAACTAACTGACAGATCTAAGTTCTCAGGATGGCTGTTGTATAATATAAAATTCAGATAAATAAGTAGGAGCATACACATGTACTGATTTTTTAAAAAGCACCAAAAATTTTAAATCATTTCTAAAGCTAACTGGCAGCCAGTGTAAAGATGCTAAAATTGGAGATACAGAGGCAAACTTTTTTGCCCCAAACAAAAAATGAGCAGCAATGTTTTGAATCAATTGCAACCTGCATATCAGGGATTTACTTATCCTAGAGTGCAATAAGTTATAGTAATCAAGTGGGGAAAAGGTAAAATAGTGAATAACTTTCTTAAAATCACTAGGAGATAAAAAGGCTTAACCTTGGCTAAAAGACCAAGCTAGAAAAAGCAACTCTTGACCACAGAATTAATTTGGTTCTCAGAAAAGAGGTTGTTGTCAAAAATTACTCCAAGATTATGAAGTTGAGGTTTGCAAAAGTCCACGAAAGAGCCAAGAAGTTCCAAACCAATTTGAGCTTTGACTACAGGACCAGCTGTCAGCACTTCCATTTTATTTTGATTTATCCACCAATCCATTATCCACCGCTTATCCGAGTATTTCGATTTAAATCAAGAAAATTGTCAGCCATCCAGGATCTTAGTTCAACAAGACAATTGTGCAGCCGATTCATTGCCAAATTTCACAGAGGAATATAAACATGCGTATCTTCAGCACAACAGTGAAATGAAATATTAAACTTTCTAAAAATAGCCTGTATAGGATTAAGATATATAGAAAACAAAATAGGACCCCAAATGGATCCCTGAGGAACACCACATTTAACAGAAGAAGTAGACTGAAAAGTGTGTACCAGTAATATATGATCTGAACCAGTTAAGAGCAGCCCCTTTAAGCCCAACCAGATGCACAAGCCTCAATAGCAAGATCTCCTAGTCAAAGAGTTAAAAGCTGCAGATAGGTCTAGGAGGACAAGGACTGCAGCCCCACCAAAATCAGTAATGGGAGAGATATCATTCAATACTTTCAGGAGGGCTGACTCAACACCATGAAAATGCTGAAAGCCAAATTGGTAGATCTGAAATAAATAATGAGTTAAGATGATCAACTAATTGATTATAAATAATCCAAAAATGGCAACTGAGAACTCAGGTGAAAATTAGCTAACACTCAAGGATCTGTTTTAGCCTTTTTAAGACAAGGTCGCACCACAGCATGTTTATAAAATGAGGGCACAACCCCGTCACTAATAGAACCATTTATAATACCCAGCAATACTGGACCCAAGATATCAAAAGCTTCCAATAAGAGGCATGGTGGCACAATATCAAGAGGATAAAAAGTAGGTCTGTCAATGATACTTTTAACTGTGAAAGTGAAACAGCATCAAAGGAGTCCAAAACAATGCCATGATTAACAACAGGAGGTATCGATTTTGCAGACAAAGAATGAAAGAAATTGCTCACATGAATGAACAGTAATATTTAATCCCATGTCTAATTGGGGGTAAATAGCCACATTAATTGCATTAAATAAAACCCTGGGTTTCTTGGAAATGAGAGCATACCAAATCAGAGAAATAATCATGTTTATATTTCTTAATTTCCAGGAAGTTAAACAGAGAAATTCTAAAAAAAATCTGCTTAGATACAATCAGCCTGTTTTTCTTGCACCGCTGTTCAGCAATCCTACTGGCACACCACAGCTGGTGTCATTAAGCCATGGAGCTGCTCTTCCATTTTTGCAGTGTGTTTTGAGAGAAACAAATGAGTCTAAAACTATTTGATGAATTTAAAGCTAAGACAGAATCATCAATAATATCTCACTGGCCTTGTATATCCAAACATGGAAAACATGGTTTTAAAAATATATATAGCAGAAGAATTTAAAAAGTCAGAATAGTGTGGAGCACAGCTTGTAGTAGCAATAGCACCAGTAACATTCAAATCCATCTTTAGAGAAAAATGATCAGCAAAAGGACCATCACATATATCAATATTATTAAATGAAATACTTCGTGTAACAACAAGTTTAAGGGTATGAACAAGAAAATGAGTTGGATCATTTTATACTGAATAAAATCAAATGAGTCCAATAATGATAAAAAGTCATTAACCATTTTAATGATTGGTGAAACTTACAAATACTTAAAAATACAGGTTAAGCCTTTTAACAACAAACAAACCCTGAATTAAGACACTAATGGTGGCCTACAGTTTTGAAATAAATGTTTTAATGCAGTGTTCTAAGACATTCTGTACTGACAGTCTTTAAGCATTGTCTTTGTGATAAGTGAATTCCAGCAGGGGAGCAGTGGAAGAACTTTGTTTTTCTGACCCTTGATCTCTGCTGGTCTCCTAAAATATATCTATTCTACCTAGAGGATAACGCTATTAAGAGGTAAAACTGCCACTCGAGTTTTTGGACTGTATGGAAAAAATGAGAATAGTTTGGATGTTAAATATAGACAGCTATAAAAAGTCAAGCAAGGTGAATTGTGTGAATGTAGTTGACTTAACACATTTTCTTTTTTATGTAAGAGTTTCATATATTTATTTTATTGGCTAAGGAAATGCTTTAGCCATTCCAAGTCTTGGTATGGATTAGTGTATTAGTTAGGGAGGGTCTTTGTAATTTTCCTGCACATTTTGGTCATTTGCTTGTTATCTATTATATATACTAAAGTCTGGTACTTATCTTACTGGGGCAGCTTGTGACAACAGATATATATTGTACTAAACAGACACATTTTTTTGTGTGATACTATAATAGAATTTGTTGATTATTCTTCTCAGATGCAGGCATAATAATAGGGTGCTGTTGGCAGACTGCAGTTCTTTTCACCAGTCCAAAATGGGTATGCTGATTTATTCTGGTACATCAAGGAAAACGACATTTGCACAGAGAGGAGTGAATCAGTTTGTCTTACCATTTATTAGGACTTGCTGAATATCTTTGAAGCCTGAGCAGGAAAACAGTTCAGACTTTCTAAGGCACTTACTAGAATTTAGTATCATTTCACAAAACATATTACACTGTGTATTTAGAGAAGTATAATGTAAGTCCACAAAAATAAAGTTGAGCTTAAACTGGCAATTTGTATTTTCAAATTCTGGGTAGTGAAATAGGACAGAAACAAAGTACATTGTAATACATAAGATGCTCCATGTTCAACATTTTCACAATTGCTTGAATAATTGTGTCTGGATTTAATTCACTGACGATGGCAGCTGAAATGATTTTCTGATAGATGTTTGACAGCCTTCTGAAGCCACATAATACATAAATAAAATATTTAAACTATGTATCTCCTAGTCACAAAACATAGTCAGCAGTTTGAAAACTATGACTCGGTTAAGAAACAGTGCTGCTAACTCTCTAAAAGAAAGATGTTAATTCATTCAACTCAACACATCCTTCTGAGGCTAGGGGGCTAAATAAGAAAAGCAAAACAAAAAATAACAAAAGTAATAAAAAATCCCATGGACTGTCACAGAGTCACACAATGCTTCATTGAATGTGTTGTTCTTAAGCTGTTCACCATGCCACAGATAAAAACAATCATATTGATCTCAAATATTTACATTGAATGTGGTGCATTTGTTATGATTATCAGTCCTTTAAATCAACAGAAGTACGCCTTTATAGTGCCTCACTGTGATTGTAACTGCCGTTTTTGACTTTAGCCAAGTCAGAAGTTTTTCTCTTTTTGTACTTTCCTTTTAGTAATTGTGGTGTGTATTTGAGAAGGGGGTTGTTGTTTGTTAAAAATGATAATTATTTATTGATTGAGGTTTTGTAAAAAGTAAAATTTCCTTGTGGGGTCAAATAAAGTGCTACCTATCTATCTATTGCAGGGATAATGCTTCTTGATTTTCTTATGAGCTGCAATGAGAAGAGTGGGGTGCCATCCTGGCTTGGAATAACAATAAAGAAAACACCTTTTACTGGAAATGCACAAAGCAGAAAGTGAATAAAAGACAACCCTGGATGGCACTCTGGGCCATGTTGCACAAGTTTTGGATAATGTTCATAAGATTGGGGTGGATTGACCTTATGTCCACCCTCCAAAAATACTGTTTTCCAATCACCAAATGACACCCCCAGAAAACCTCCTTTACATTAATATTGTTTCTGTTTCTGTCTGACTAAGGTACCTTTCTACCAGGTAAGCTTTTGCTACACTCCTATCAGCAACATTCTCATAAAGTCCCACATTTTTTTCTCCTTGAGCTCCTTCTAGTGCTCCTGGTCTCACATTTACTCTTGAAGAGCCAGGTACTGTATACTTGGTATTCTTTCCCTGTGTGTCCTATAAAATAGTGCACAGGACTGCACCTTTCCCATGGTAAAATTGTGTGCAGTCATTTGGTGCTTTTAGGTATTCCCTAAAGAAATATAATTATTCCTAATATCATTTAGACTACCTGCACCCTGGAATTCTAGGTATACATTGTAAGATTGAACCTTGGCCATGATGTCCTTTGTCTCTCCCTCTCTTTTGTCCCAGCACCCCAGCCAACTGACTTGCCTGGGCACCCTTTACATCTGCAGGGCATAACGACAACGACAGCAAAATTTATTTTATAGCACATTTTGAAACACAGGATGTAGTTCAAAGTGCCTTACCAGATGTCAGAGAAATAGTAAAAAGAAAAGAGAAACAAATTATAAATACATAAGAATAAGAAAGAATATGCAATAACAAGTAAATCAATATGAGCTTACATCTCTCTATTATAAAAAAAAAAAAAACTTGAGACAAAACTTTTTTCCTACAACAAGACGTGATCTTTTGAAGAGAGACAGACAGACACTTTCACGGCCTGCAAGACAGGCAAGTCATACTAACAACCTTTGGAAGCAAGTCCCGTGATACACATGCAGAGAAGGTTAGAGATAATGGAAGTAGGAAAATTCGAAAGTCTCAAAAAATTGAGAGTAAAGAGTACATTAGCACAAACAAACGGAACATATTACTCGTTGAAATAACGGAGCAGTAAAAAGAGATTGAATACTGTATGAGGATGTTTGGGGGAGAAGAGAGACAAGGCAGTGACTTTAAAATGTTCAAAGTGCTGCATGATATGCAGACCATGCGGCATGGAGCAGCAGCAAGCCAGCAGCTAATCGAGTAAAGAGGAGGTAAAAAAAACCAATTGTTTTATTTCCCATTGTATCACCATTTAAGAGGGGTTTCGAAGGAGCAAACGCGTTATCTTGGGGTGCATTCAGCCCCCCTCTTCACAATGGTGTGTAACCATAGAGTAAAGATCGCATTAACGCAAACAAACGGAAAATATTACTTGATGAAAAAACGGAACAGTAAAAAGAAATTGAATAGTGTTTGAGGGTATCTGGGGGAGAAGAGAGACAAGGCAGTGACTTTAAAACATTTGAAATGCAGTTCACGCGTCACAGGAGCAGCAGCAAGCCAGCAGCTGATCCAGCAAATAGGAGGGAAAAAAACAACTGTTATTTGATTCCCATTGTATCACCATTAAAGAGGGGTTTGGAGGTGTGGCCGCATCTCCTTGGGGTGTGTTTAGCACCCCTCTTCACAACAGCGTGTAGCGCTTGGCGGAGTTTTTTGGTGAGCGAAGCAAGCAGGGGTAGAAGCCCTCTAGTAACATAAATAATATAATTAGTAGAAAAGTAGCATCTTCACATATATAATAAAGTATTTGTAAATCTCTAAAGATGAGTTGGGAGGACAGAGAACACACACACACACAGAACCACATACACATATACACAAAAAAGCCTCCAGATAACCTAAAAAATAAGAAAACCTGAAGGGGTTCCACGGCCAAATGACTGTCCAGTTCCCAGTGGAAATTCTACCTAACATAAATGTCCTTAAGTCAATCTCCATTAATCTTGGTTTCCTGCTCAGCCTCTTTTAGCAGGTTTAAGACTGTGTCTCTTTCTCATCTTCAGGATATCATTGACCGTATGAAATTTCCAGCAGGCCCCAGAGATGCTGTTCCACCTTGTCTCTTTATAGAAACTTTTGAGATTATTGGACCAAGCATGCAAGCAATTATGAACAATAGCCTGGCCGCAGGTATTGTTCCCGATCAATTTAAACATGCTTTATTACAGCCTTTAATTACAAAAATGTAATTTGGATATCTCAGTTCTTTCAACTTTTAGATGAGTTTCCAAGCTCCCATTTTTGTCCAAACGTCTGTAAAAACTTTTTCTAATATAACTGCAATCTTTCATCGACAAGCATAGTATTCTGGAACCATTTCAGTCAGGCTTTAAAGCCTTCATACCATTGAGTCAGCTCTCTTAAATGTATTTAATGATCTCCTTTTAGTTGCTGATTCTGGTGATCATGCCATCCTTATTGTTTTAGATCTTACAGCAGCATTTGATACAGCAGAACATAACATATTTATTTGCTCCCTGGAGAATTGTGTGGGCATTAAAGATACCACATTGGATTGTTTCAAATCACACCAGTCTGACAGAAATTTTTCTATCAACATTAGTGACTGTACCTCTTCCTCAGCATCTCTCCACTGTGGAATACCCCATGGATCTATCCTAGGGCCTCTTCTTTTTTCTATATATACTCTTCCCCTATTTCTTTTCATTTTTATACAGACGACACCCAAATCTACTTGCCTTTAAAATGCAAAGATAACAACCTTTCAAAAACATCATTGCACTGCTTGAAGGACACCAAATCCTGGATGGCCTTAAATTTTAAGTTTAATGAGAGGAAAACCGTTCTCTCCTATCTTCCAATCTCCGACGCTTGTTTAATGTTATATATTCACCAGCAAAATCAAACACCCCAGAGATATTACTATCATTAGACGCAGAAAAAGCATTTGATATGAGTGAATGGAACTACCTTTTCACTGCATTGGAGAAATTTGGGTTTGGCCCGAATATTTGTGCATGGATCAAACTACTGTATACCAATCCAGAAGCTTCAGTTTGTATTAATAACATTTGCTCTGACTACTTTAAACTAGAACGTGGTACCAGACAAGGATGTCCCTTGTCGCCACTGTTGTTTGCAATCGCTATTGAACCACTGGCGGTTCACTGCCGAAATTCTTATCAGATAAAGGGGATTGTCAGAGAAGGACTGGAACAGAAAATTTCTCTATATGCAGATGATATGGTCTTATATATATCAGACCCAGAAAACACTGTGCGTGCTGTTTTAACAGCACTAACAGAATTTCAAAAGATATCTGGTCTTAGAATTAATCTGAATAAAAGTATACTCTTTCCAGTGAATTCACAAGCATATAATATTAGATTAGACACCCTACCTTTTACCATAGCAGATCAGTTTAAATACCTAGGGGTAAATATCACAAGTAAACATAAAGCTCTTTATCAACAAAATTTTGCCGTCTGTATGGAAAAAATTAAGCAAGACTTGCATAGATGGTCAACCCTTCATCTCACTCTAGCCGGAAGAATTAACATTGTTAAGATGAATATACTTCCTAAACTTCTCTTTTTATTTCAAAACATTCCAATATATATCAATAAATTGTTTTTTAAACAGATTCAACAATAACCTCATTCATTTGGAACTCAAAACACCCACGTATCCAAAGAGCGACCCTACAAAGACCTCAGGCAGAAGGTGGCATGGCTTTACCTAATTTTCAGTTTTATTACTGGGCAGCAAACATACAAGCCATAAAAACCTGGACACAAATAAATGAACAAACACAGGCTTGGTCCGCAATAGAAGTAAAATCCTGTAGTACTTCTTTATACTCCTTGCTCTGCTCTCCAATAAATGCAAGTTATCGCAAATATACTAATAACCCAATTGTGCTTTACTCACTCAGAATATGGAACCAAACTAGAAAGCATTTTAAGATGGAAAATCTTTTATCAGTGGCACCTCTGCAAGAGAACCACCTCTTTCAACCTTCGCAAGTATATCCAGTTTTTAATACCTGGAAAAGTTTTGGGAGTAAAATGCTCAGAGATCTTTATATAGACAACATATTTACATCTTTTGAACAATTACGTTCAAAATTCAACCTCCCAGCTACACATTTCTTTCACTATCTTTAAATTAGAAATTTTGTTAAACAGAAATTGCCCGATTTCAACCACCTCGCACCCTCCACAATGCTGGAAAAAATACTGCTCAATTTCGAGGAATTAAACACCATTTCCGCATTATATAAAATCTTATTAGAGTCCCTACCTTTCAAAGATCCAAGAGGACATTGGGAAAAAGATCTCTTAATCAATATATCAGAAAAGGAGTGGAAGGTAGCAAAGCAGAGAATTCACTCGAGTTCTATATGCGCAAAGCATAGAATTATTCAACTAAAAATTATATATCGAGCTCATCTGTCTCGCTTAAAACTGTCCAAAATGTTTCCAGGGCAGGATCCAACCTGCGAACGCTGCAACCAAGCTCCTGCCTCACTGGGTCACATGTTCTGGGCCTGCGCCAAACTAACATCATTTTGGACAAAAATTTTTAAGTGCCTTTCAGACAGCCTTGGGGTCACAATCCCTCCTAACCCATTAACAGCTGTGTTCGGTGTTCTTCCAGATGGACTTGAATTGGAGAAGGACAAGCAAACGGTGATTGCATTCACTACACTTTGGCACGCAGACTTATTTTGTTAAATTGGAAGAATCCTAATTCTCCTCTGATAAGTCAGTGGGAAACCGATGTTTTATATTATTTGAAACTGGAAAAAATCAAATTCTCAGTTAGAGGATCTGTACAAAATTTTTTCAAAACCTGGCAGGATTTAATCAATATTATTTTAGAATAAGAGAAATAACTATTACCGCATTTAATTCCTTTCTCCATCTCTTATTTACATATATATTTACTTCTCCCTTTCTTTTGTTTAATGTTGCCTTATTAAAAAGCTCTAAGCAATTTTCCTTTAGCTAAGCTCTCCTTCTCAGGGGTGGGGTTTGATTTGTCTTCAATTTTGTTGGGTTATAAATTGATCTATTTGTATGGAATGATTACAAAGAAAATTAATAAAATAAAAATATAAAAAAAAAAAAAACCTTCTCATTTTTCGACCTAGTGGAACCACTGATTCCCCCAATTTTATCATAGGTTCCTTGGAACCTTTTGTTAAGTCCTCTGCAAAGAATTTGTCAGTGGTAATGGATGACAATTTTAAAATGGACAATCAAATTAGCTCAGGTAATTCATTAGTATTTTCCAACTTAAGACTTTTATCTAAAGTCAAGCCCTTTTTATCATATGATGATTTTGAGAAAGTTATACATGATTTCATCTCATTGTGGCTTGATTACTGTAATGTCCTGTACTCTGGGGTCAGTCAGGCTTCCCTCTAACGCTTTCAGTTGGTACAGAACGCTGCAGCACGTCTCTTAGCAGGCACTAAGAAGCATGACCATATCACTCCAATACCTGCATCCCTCCATTGGCTTCCAATACAGTTTAGGATAAATTTTGAAGTTCTCATCTTTACTTTCAAAGCTATAAAAGGATTGGCCCCACCTACATTATGGATCTGATTATTCCATGCCCCCTAGCAAGGTCTCTCAGGTCTACTAATCTTTTTTTGTTGACTGCTCAGAAGGCTAGGCTAAAATAGAAAGGAGACCGGGTTTTCTCTTTCCTGGCTCAGAAACTGTCGAATGGTTTACCCCTGAATGTTAGGATGGCCCCTCACTGCCTATTTTTAAATCTCATTTTAAAATGTACTTCAATTCCTGTTGTTTTAAAATGCTTTCTAAATAAAAATGCAATGAAATTAAGTCCTTCCTCGTGGTTTCCCAGCTTTCTCCCAGAAGATTTGATGCAATAGGTAAAGTATCATGGACAGCATACTGCCCTCTGTAAGCTCTGTGCCTACACTATCCTTGTTGCATGCCTTCTATTAACAAATCCATCTGCTGTTGTCTCTTCATTGCACACCTCTTCTAGTCTTATCCATGCACTACAGTTTGGAGTGGAAAAAAAACCTGTCAACATTGCTGCCTCACAACTCCGTAGCCCTGGGTTTGAATCCCAGCTTGGTCTCCATTTATGTGGTGTTTGCATGGCCTTCCTATTTCTATGTGGACTGGCCTGCTATAACATCTGTAATGTTTTATTTAATGAGAACTTTAGAAAATCTGATATTGGCTTGTTGCTGAAAAGTGGGCATTTTTTGCCTGGCTGAAGTACTAGGCATACTTCACTTTAAGCTTCATTAAACAACTCCTGAGCATGTGTAGGCGACCAAATGCTTGGCAGAATAGATGGAGCTCATATGCAACATGTATATACAGATGGCTTACAAGATAAAATATATTTAGATAATATATAATCATTACCATATTTCTAATTTCAGAATACTTATAGCATAATTGAATTGATCAGGGTCACCTAGCGAATGAGTGGCTGGGACTTAACTGGAAGTATGGAGGTTAGCAGTTCAGTTAAATGGCATTGCCTCTTTGCCTTAGTTAATCACTCATAGCCTTAATTCACCACCATATACTGCCTTTTTTAGTTTGCAAAATCTTGCAACTCGTATTACAATAATAAGTTATCAAGCTTTCTGCTTTGAGAAAAAAAGAGATAATTAGATTTGGTGAAAAGTTTATCATTTGTTTTTTGATCCTTTAAATCTCCTACTAATCCCTGCCTTATGTATTTGATGTTTGTTAAGAACTGTCTGTCTCATTCACTCAAAACATATTACTTGTACAGCTGTTCCCTGAATTTTAAAATGTCATGTTAAAGGAATAAATGCACCATATTAAAAAAAAAAAACTCCATGATATTGAAAGCAATGATCAATACAGATCAGTCATCTAATTCTTAATCTCTCTATATATAAAATCCAATGTCTGTCTGTCTGTCTGCTTTTCACAAGGGTTTTTTTCTATAATTTGCTTGAACATTCCAGGTTGATTTTGCAACTTCTCTCATTGCTCTAAGAATCATAGTTCTCTTTATTCGCGCTAATCCGAGACAGAGGCTGGGGGCTGAGGGGAGGGTGAAGCTTGACGTCAGGAGTGGGGAGTCAGTCTGCCTCTGTGTTTTGGAGCGTAACTTGCCTCTGCTTAGCTGGTGATACCTTTTTGTTTATTGATTTTTAAAGTTTGTCCTGTTTCACTACTATGCAGGTGGAGATGCAGGGAATGGCTAGTGTATAATATTTTCAACTTTCAGCCAACTCACCTCTACATTTCAAAAGCTGCTGCTGGACAATTTGAGATTCTACATCAGAATTGTATAATTGATTATGGCTGTGTTTGTGAGTGGGCCCTTTAGCAAGTTGGTTTCTGTCGTGCCCAAATGCCGTTGGCATAGTCTGTGGCGCCTCTTGACCCTGAACCTGATTTAAGGAATTTGTTATTTTATCGTATGATACTTTTCTCTTTTTTATTTTTCTCACATACCACATGAGACTTTCGGGCAAGTAGCACAATTTTATGTAGATAGATAGATAGATAGATAGATAGATAGATAGATAGATAGATAGATAGATAGATAGATAGATAGATAGATAGATAGATAGATAGATAGATAGATAGATAGATAGATAGATACTTTATTAATCCCAATGGGAAATTCACAAATTTACCAAATGTACCCTGGAGTTATTCAATAATAGGCTAATACAGTAATCCCTCCTCCATCGCGGGGGTTGCGTTCCAGAGCCACCCGCGAAATAGGAAAATCCGCGAAGTAGAAACCACATGTTTATATGGTTATTTTTAGAATGTCATGCTTGGGTCACAGATTTGCGCAGAAACACAGGAGGTTGTAGAGAGACAGGAACGTTATTCAAACACTGCAAACAAACATTTGTGTCTTTTTCAAAAGTTAAAACTGTGCTCCATGACAAGACAGAGATGACAGTTCTGTCTCACAATTAAAAAGAATGCAAACATATCTTCCTTTTCAAAGGAGTGCAAAGCAAGCAGTCAAAAAAAAAATCAATAGGGCTTTTAAGTATGCGAAGCACCGCCAGGTACAAAGCTGTTGAAGGCGGCAGCTCACACCCCCTCTGTCAGGAGCAGAGAGAGAGTTAGAGAGAGATAGAGAGAGAGATAAAAAATCAATACGTGCCCTTTGAGCTTTTAAGTATGCGAAGCTCCGTGCAGCACAGCATGTCGTTTCAGGAAGCAGCTGCACACAGCCCCCCTGCTCACACCCCCCTACATCAGCGCAAGAGAGAGAGAGAGAAAGTAAGTTGGGTAGCTTCTCAGCCATCTGCCAATAGCGTCCCTTGTATGAAATCAACTGGGCAAACCAACTGAGGAAGCATGTACCAGAAATTAAAAGACCCATTGTCCGCAGAAACCCGCGAAGCAGCGAAAAATCCGCGATATATATTTAAATATGCTTATATATAAAATCCGCGATGGAGTGAAGCCGCGAAAGGCGAAGCGCGATATAGCGAGGGATCACTGTATAGCAGATGAATATTTATAATATAACATTCTCCATCTTGCTTGGATTAGGCATTTAAGTATGTAGGTAAAGTGAGTGTGAGAATGTTATAGACATAATAAGTCTTCACAATGATGCTTTATATAAAGTGTTAATATTTATTTCTGCTCAGAATGCTGTGCTGGTTCTATACACAATGTTTCTGAATGGCAGAAGAATTTAAGTATAAAGAAAGAAACAATTGCACATTTAGATTTATCCATTGGATACAAGAAGCCTTCTTTGGTTGTGCATGGAATGTTTCCACATAATCCAGTAAATGTCAGACTATCGGATTAGCAGCGGCCTGAGCGAACATGATAAAAAACAAATGAATACAAATGAATTGGTACACAAGACAGAGTATTAGCATGATGTGACAACGTTAGGAGCCACGGAGTCAACATTTCCCTAAGATTAGTGTGGAAACACTGGGGAGATGATCTGAGTTGTTATTCATAGGTTTATAAGATTTGGAAAAAATACCCCATAGGCATTTGTACTACCTATTGATTAAATGTATTTCACAAAAAATAAATAAATAATGGATGACAGATGGCATGTACTTACTGAAAACATTTATGCTGATCACATCAAAGGCGATATTGTAAGAAGTTAAAGTAATAAAATAATGATAATTAACCTGAATCTCTTTACCAGAACCAGTAAACATAATTACAGGCTGGTACCACAGGCATGGATTGACACTGCTGAGTATAGTATATGAATGAAAAGCTTCTGGAGAATGGGAACTTGAACTTAGATTAAATTACTGCTGTCTTTGTTTTTCTATTTTTCTAATGCGATTAATAGTGGTTCAGCAGGGAGCACTCCCCTTGTTAAATTAAGGTTATTCTAATTATGTACCCCAACACCAAGATCTCTTTGTATTTTCTGATATCCTTTGCTTTGTTTCATCAAAGCCTTAACAACTGAAGTAACAACTTGGTAACTTAATGGTGCAAATACCCAGATGCCATATGAGGCTATTACTTTTAACAAAGAAGAATAGCTAGACAAGAAATCAATGTTTAAGCCCACACTACTTAATAACCCCTAGTCTGGTTTCCTTAAATTGCTGAATTTACAGTTAATTCATTTTAACATGGAATTTAGAAAACTGTCATATAGGAATTTTTTAATAATTGAACCCTAGTGAATTAATCAAACTGTACAATATTTTCTATTAGCAATTTTATTTTTTAACATACTTTATATCCAAATGCTATAATACTGTATATCTGTACTCATAGCTTGGTGTTTATAGTACAGGAAAAGATGAGATGCTGTAGTGTGCACAAGCGTGTTTTTGACTTGAAGTATTAGCATGGCAAGAAGTAATGTCTTTGTACTTTGTTAATCCGGCAGCACAACATATTTAGAAAAAATCCTGAAAGGCTTTCATCTTAACATATAGAGAAAAGCCAAGCAAAATGACACCTTTTATTGGCTAACTAGAAAGATTACAATATGCAAGCTTTCGAGGCAACTCAGGCCCCTTCTTCAGGCAAGATGTAATCTGAAGAAGGGGCCTGAGTTGCCTCGAAAGCTTGCATATTGTAATCTTTCTAGTTAGCCAATAAAAGGTGTCATTTTGCTTGGCTTTTCTCTACATTCATAATGGCTAACACGGTACAACACCCTAGTACTACATCTTAACATATGTAAAAAAGTTACTTTCAGCTTTAGCACCTCATGATTTACTGGCTTGTTAGCCATTAATTTTCTGCTTGAGGTACTAATAAATCAACCCAAATTAGATGCAAATCACAAATATTATAAAAGGAGCAGTTGACTCAGTTGATTGAGTTTCTGAATTTATATTTGCTTGTCCACCCATTTTCTGAGTCCTCTTACTAAACCATTGAGAAACCAGAAAATCCCAACAGCAGTGGATGCAAGGAATGTTGACTTACAAACTCATGCTGGGTGAGTTGTCAATAAGTTATTTGTCAGACAAAGCTAAGGCAGATGCTGGGAGAAATAATGACCTGTCCCGGAATCAAACTCTGGATCCTGGAGCTGTGAGGTAGAAGTTCTAATCAGCATTCTGCTGTTTGCTTATAGCCTGTACTCTTCAACCTTGAACTGCAATTGCTTACTGAATGTTAATGGTTAATTACGACCATTTACAAATATTGTGACCCACTAACACAAGTGCTATGCACTGCTCAGAATGCTTCTAGCTAATGTTATATTGCTGGTATTTGTTCATCTTCTGCATTATTAAGGCCATATTTTTAACTACTTCTTTAACCTCTGTGCTTTGGATCAAATGTTATTCAATCTAGTTTAAAAATTAGTATGTTATATTATTAGTGCTATATGTACGCCTTGTACTGGTCTGGATTCAATAAGTATACGATATATGTACAGTTATAAAACAGTAAACAATAAATTAATCACCATTAGTAATTTTTATTAATGTCCAAAGAAATTCACTTGTTTAGGTACAACATAGTAACAGATGGACAAACGTTTTGTGTATGCAGGAAGGTACTATTGACTTTTTCAAGATGTGATACTGGGCAAGCTTCTGAACTTCTTAACCTGCTACTGATGTAGCAATAAACACATGTCAGTTGTTTTCTTTTGATAAATGTTCAAACGAAGGCAACCTTTAAATATACAGTACAGTTAGGTCCATAAATATTTGGACAGAGACAACTTTTTTCTAATTTTAGTTCTGTACATGACCACAATGAATTTTAAATGAAACAACTCAGATGCAATTGAAGCGCAGACTTTCAGCTTTAATTCAGTGGGGTGAACAAAACGATTGTTTAAAAAAGTGAGGCAAGTAAAGCATTTTTTTAACACAATCCCTTCATTTCAGGGATTCAAAAGTAATTGGATAATTGACTCAAAGGCTATTTCATGGGCAGGTGTGGGCAAGTCCGTCGTTATGTCATTATCAATTAAGCAGATAAAAGGCCTGGAGTTGATTTGAGGTGTGGTGCTTGCGTGTGGAAGATTTTGCTGTGAACAGACAACATGCTGTCAAAGGAGCTCTCCATGCAGGTGAAAGAAGAAATCCTTAACCCTTTAACCGCCAACTCCCTAAATATTCCCCAAGCCAGGCGAAATCTGAACAATTTTTGTTTTTTTACTTTTTTACATTTTTTTTACATTTTTTACATTTATTCAAGCAGTATTGACCACTAAATGTTGTGCAAGTTGCCAGTGTATACACGAAATCTATAAATGTAACCTGAATTCTCAGCTAAGCAAAACATCTTGATACCAAACCGTGCCCTTTTCAATGGTAGATACTGTCGAAACTGTAAGCGGCCCTTCCACGACAATAAACTTTCATCAACTGCAACTGACGGTCCCTGGCATGTAGGGCAACTGAAATGCTTCAAATAAATGATCAATCAAAGGACGTAGCTTGAACAAGTGGTCGCGGTTTGGATCTTTCTTATCTGGCTCGTTTCTGTTGTCATTCAAATGAAAGAATTTCAGCAGCAAAGAGAATCGGTTACGTGTCATGACAGCTGCAAAAATAGGTGTTGCATACATAGGATCTGTAGACCAGTACATCTCAATATCTGGTTTTCTGATTATTCCAATCAACATCAAAATCCCAATGAATTTTTTCATTTCGTTTTCATCAGTGTCAAACCAAGCACGAACACGGGAATATGGAGGTAAATTGGGATTTTTCTCAATAAACTGTGCTGCATACAGATTTGTCTGATGAACAAAATGTCTGATCAAATCAGGTGACACAAACAGCTCATAAAACTGCTCAGCAGTGTAATTGTTTACATCAACAATAAAGCCACACGTTCCCTCAAACGAATGCAGAAAAGGTAGTTCACCACGGGCAGCAGCCCAGCTGAGATGCTGGGGATACACCCACTCAGCGCCGTCATCCGATGCGTCTTCATTCAAAATATCATGCAGCGCACGTTGCTGCTCATCACTGTCACTAAAATCTTCTTCAGAACTGCTACAATCATGATCAGAACTGTCCAAAATCGCCTGCAAAGCCTCACTTGAAGTCAGTTTACGTTTCGCCATATTCACAGCTGTTACATGCGAATCACGTCACATGACCGGCCAAAACAACCACAGACTTGTCGAAATACAACGTAGTAATAATACCCACGCCAAACCGTCAGTTATACTACTTGCCAGGCATTCATATAACCACAGGCAAATGTGCCGGATAATTCCGGCAGTATGGCGTTAGCATTAAAACAGCGGTGCCGGATATATCCGGCAGAGGGCGGTGAAGGGGTTAAGCTGCGAAAACAGAAAAAACCCATCCGAGAAATTGCTACAATATTACGAGTGGCAAAATCTACAGTTTGGTACATCCTGAGAAAGAAAGCAAGCACTAGTGAACTCAGCAACGCAAAAAGACCTGGACGCCCACGGAAGACAACAGTGGTGGATGATCGCAGAATCATTTCCATGGTGAAGAGAAACCCCTTCACAACAGCCAACTAAGTGAACAACACTCTCCAGGAGGTAGGCGTATCGATATCCAAGTCTACCATAAAGAGAAGACTGCATGAAAGTAAATACAGAGGGTGCACTGCATGGTGCAAGCCACTCATAAGCCTCAAGAATAGAAAGGCTAGATTGGACTTTGCACTTTGCTAAAGAATATCTAAAAAAAGCCAGCACAGTTCTGGAAAAACATTCTTTGGACAGATGAAACCAAGATCAACCTCTACTAGAATGATGGCAAGAAATAAGTATGGAGAAGGCGTGGAACAGCTCACATACCACATCATCTGTAAAACACGGTAGAGGCAGTGTGATGGCTTGGGCATGCATGGCTGCCAGTGGCACTGGGACACTAGTGTTTATTGATGATGTGACGCAGGACAGAAGCAGCCGAATGAATTCTGAGGTGTTCAGAGACATACTGTCTGCTCAAATCTAGCTAAATGCAGTCAAATTGATTGGGCGGCGTTTCATGATACAGATGGACAATGACCCAAAACATACAGCCAAAGCAACCCAGGAGTTTATTAAAGCAAAGAAGTGGAAAATTCTTGAATGGCCAAGTCAGTCACCTGATCTTAACCCAATTGAGCATGCATTTCACTTGTTGAAGACTAAACTTCAGACAGAAAGGCCCAGAAACAAACAGCAACTGAAAGCCGCTGCAGTAAAGGCCTGGCAGAGCATTAAAAAGGAGGAAACCCAGCATCTGGTGATGTCCATGAGTTCAAGACTTCAGGCTGTCATTGCCAGCAAAGGGTTTTCAACCAAGTATTAGAAATGAACATTTTATTTTCAGTTATTTCATTTGTCCAATTACTTTTGAACACCTGAAATAAAGGGATTGTGTTAAAAAATGCTTTATTGGCCTCACATTTTTATGCAATCGTTTTGTTCACCCCACTGAATTAAAGCTGAAAGTCTGCACTTCAACTGCATCTGAGTTGTTTCATTTAAAATTCATTGTGGTAATGTACAGAACCAAAATTAGAAAAAAGTTGTCTCTGTCCAAATATTTATGGACCTAACTGTATACTCCCTTAAATGCAATGTTTGTTGACTTATTGTTCAAGATTGTTGAAGATTGTTAATCTTGGAAAAGTGAGAAGAATGCAGGACATTTTTGTTCAGTCTTTTTAAAATGTGAGCATTTTCTTTGGTGGCTTTTTCTAATTTAGTGTGGCCCTCCTTAGTGGTGGGTGAAAATCAAGCTGCAGCATAATATCTTGTGAATGATTTCTGATATTGATCTCCTTTCTTTTTTTAATTACTATGACTACCTCACATACTTCAAGAAGCAATATATTTCTAAATAAGTAACTACATTGAGTGTATAATAGAACATTGGGAACAATCACTTAAGAAGATAAGGCTGTGGGTTATTATAAACATTCTAATAATATGTTAAATGACTGAGGGATGCTTATTACTTATTTTCACAACATCCAGTTGAGCTGTGCCAAATTGGCCTTTCATGCAGAAACACCACTAAAGTGGAGGCATTGTTAAATAAGTGAAGTTGATGTTAAAAACTCCAGAGTTTTTCAAAATATATTAATCAGCAACAGCTTACCTACCAGTGCAACTGAAAGTTGGAAGTTGAGGACATTTAAATCTTGATTCTGTATTTTATTTTGTTTTAACATTTAGGTGAATATGAATATATATCATCCTGTAGTATTTGTTTTTGTTCATAAACTTTTTTTATTCCCAGGAATATTTACCATTTGAGGTTTTAGCTATAACCTTTCCTTAAAATGAACACAATTGGTGGATTTCTCCTGTGCATAAAATTCTTGCTGAAATACTGCATTATGTTCTTCCGAAGTATGAATCAGCCAAAGAAAAGAAGTTGCAATCAAAGTCTAGGTCATAATTTTGAATCTATATTTACTGTAGCATACACATCACATCCGTCAAAGGTTAGAACAGTCAGTTGAAATGCTTGCTTTGTAATGTCAGCAGAGGAGCTATGATAAATCAATGCTGCAAATGTATCATTAAATCTCAATGACATTTGCAGTACTAAAATCAGAAGTTCAGATACTTCAGACAAGAGAGTTGTTTGTGATAGAAGAAATGCAATACCTCAGTAAAAAGTTAAAGTCTTTGGAAAGCAAACTGGAATAGAAACATTGATTTTGAACGTTCTTAAATATAGCCATCAACAGTGTTTTAAAGAAAATAAAAAGCCCAACGGCTACAGAAGCTACCTGGGAATATTGGTTGGATAGCATTTATAATGATGAAAGTGTCAAGATAATTTAACATACTAACTAGAAATATCTTAGCTTTCAGACCCTTTGAGCTGGACCTTAGACATAAATCATGAAAATAAAACGGTAACAGTAAGCCCTGTTTTGTGGAAATCCTAATAGTTAGAAAGGCATATATTGATTGTATGGCCTTTTCTCTGTTTGGTAAGGGAAAATTCTTGCACAAATGGAGGGAGAGTTTGCTTTAAAAAGATTATTTGCTTAGTTTTGCCCACCAAGCAGACAAACATAAATGGAAAGAGATGTAAAATCAATAAAACTGAGACTTAAAATTTTAGACTCCCAGTAAGTGATTGTGAGTGGTTTAATCTTTACGTCATACATTGTACATCAAGCCTACTATGTTAAAATATTTTTTTCTTTTACATCAATGGCTTGTTAGTAAATGTCACATCATGGCTATACTGATTCTGAGGTAAGCGTTGTGGCTAACCTGAAGTTAGGATGGAATTTTGGAGGATCCATTACAATGATTCAGACAGCAAATGCAGTTTTATTATTGGCCTTAAGCACATTTGTGAGTAATCAAGCCTATCAAGAATGTTCATGGGTATTCATGAACGTGACTATCAAATCAATGATACAAAATGAACAATGTCAATAATGGCAATCTACAGAAGACATACCATTCACATATTCTGGTGTAATATTTAAAATACCCCACCTCCATTTAATTGCCCATCACACACCAAAAAAACTGACACAATTTCAAAACTAAAAACTACTTATTAAAAACACATTCTAAATTTCATTGTTGTACTCTGGTGAGTGAATAAATAAGGGAAAGTCTGTGAACCAACTGGACAGTTAATATATAGACACAGTCTTCACCTACAGAAGAGTAATCATAACATACATAATAAAGAAAAACTGATCATTTTAATGGATCAGTTTGTGAAGTTGCACTATGTAGAAGATAACAACAAAACCAAAACTGAAAAAGTACAAAATACCTATTGTGTCCTTATATCTTTTTATGTAACCTTGCCCATATAATATGGATAATAATGAAAAAAAGAACAGTGAATGATTTGGTCCCATGGTAAATATTTCTATTAGCTCTGAGACACAAACAGAAAAATAGAAAAAAACAAAATTAAATTAAAAAGGACCAAAACAAGTCCACCTACGTGATTATTTAGTTTAAGCATCAGCTACCGGTAAAAGTATTCCCTTTGGTGACAGCTGACTTTATCATTCTCTGTCTTTTTTAATTTACACTGTATTTGCCCTGAATAATATTAGGGTCAGCTACTGGAAGAAATTTTTGCTCTGAGGATAGCTTTGACCTTCTTATTTTTTCTATCTTGATGTATTCTTTGAGTAAATGTCTTCAAATATTGAATAATTTTAAGCAAACATTCTGAAACCCACTGAATCCAGAGGCCAGAGTCTATCAAAGCAACACTGGGTTCAAGAAGGAACCAGCCCTGCACATAGTATCTGAGAGGTCGCTCACACACACAGCCACACTCATACTTACATGAAGGATAATTTAGAAATGCTAAATAACTTAACCTCCACTTCAGAGATTTTGGCAGAAAACTTGAGTACCTGAACAAAAGCAAAATTCAATAACAGTAGTAAAAATGAGTAGTGGGCAAATGTTGACTGCTGACTTTAATCACAAAGACTTTTCTATTTTCTTACTAGATGACCACTTTTTAATTAATATTTTTTCTAACTATTTTATATTGGCTTATCTGTTTTGTATGACTTTAGTCTAGACTGACTCAGTATTATTAATTTTGGGTCCTGTACCAAAAGTACTACTGTCATGCTTACATAGTTTTTGAGTGGATAACCATAACCTACTTGAAAGGTGTTAATGGTCACCGTATTTCAATAATGACAGACAGGACCACATTGTATCAAACAGATTTTATTTTTTTGTATCAGCCTGATAATGTCTGCTCGCTCAACACATATGTTGATTTATTTTTTATTGGCTACTTGCCCCGTTCTCCTCTTTTCCTCAGGTAAACAATCTATAATTGAGTATACATTATTAAACTTAGTTAAAACATTTTGCATTTCATAAAAGATTATTAAATAATTTGTAACTCATTGCCAAACAAATCCACACTAGGTCTGAACAGGTTAAGTGGTCAAATGTCTTGCATTTTAAAATATATTTATAAATATAGACAGGCTTAAAAATCTTCCTAGACTGGTCTAGTGTCTACACAAAAAGAAGTAACTTGTGAAAGGAAACCATATTTTGATAAACATATATAAATGCCCAAATAGAAGGACAGACATCCTGGCCGGGATAACAGAAGGTTTCATACTCTGCCATGAGGCTGTAATGAAAAAACTGGGAGAATGGGCTCACCAGGTCATTCCTCCACCCAGCAGGTGGCAGTGTTCCTCAGGACTAAACCTAATTGGGACAACTGCGGATTTGCATGGAAAATGGAGTGTGGAAACGCAACCCTGTCGGGGTCTTTGGGGTCCGCCAGAGGATACAGTGGAGTTGAGGATTTCCCTGTTTTCCGTTGCTCCAGATGACTGGGACAAGAGGCCAGAAGAAATTCCTGGGTAGGACTCATTTGGATGGAATCAGAGTCGGGAGGCAGTGGGCAACACTCTTGGAGGAGGGCAAAGGAGGATTGTGCTTGGTGCTTAATTTTATTATTATTCTTGAGAAGGAGGTGTTGGGATCAATAAAACCCTTTTTGAGTTGGAAGTGTATCTGGGCATTACAGTGGCTGAGATTTGGGGCCCTTGTGGTTATTATATTAAACTAGCAAACTATATGTGAGACTGAGGTTACAACTTTAATGAGTAATAGATTGACAATGGAAAGTAAAACCCAAATTAATGTTTTGTTAAGAGTGAACCAACGATGAGAGATGGCACACATATATAATAATGCATACATATATAGTAAAGTTTGGTGGAGGGATAATGGTATAGTGCTGTTTTTCAGGGTTTGGGACTAGGCCCCTTGGTTCCATTGAAGGGTACTGTTAATGTTACAGTATACAAACACAACTGTGAAAACTGTGCACTTCCAACATTTTTGTAGCAATTAGAGTAAGACCCTTTTTTTGTTCTAGAATGACTGTGCCCTTGTGTACAAATCCATGACCATAAAGACATAGTTTAAACAAGTTTGGTGTAGAGGAACTTGAGTGACCTGCACAAAGCCTTGACCTTATTCCTAATGAATATCTTTGACATTAATGCCAATTGCAAGCCAGGTCTTCTTGTCCAACATTACCTTATATCCCCATAAACACACTCCAAAATCTTGTTGAAAGCCTTCCCAGAAGAGCGGCTGTCAAAGCTGAAGAAAAGGAGGCCAACTCCATATTAATGCCTATAGTTTTTGAATGAGATGTCCAACAAGCTCATGGTCAAGTGTCCATAGTGATTGTGTTTACCTTTGTGTAGGTGTGTGAGTGTAATTATTAATAGATTTTTTTCTTATGTTTAATTAATAACATGGTGGCGCTTGCATTGAGTATACGAAGGTGGTGCCATGAGAATCTAGTATTGGGAAGAGGCAAGGCAGCTGTGCATGTCCGAGGAGGTGTGATGTGGGTTACAACACAAGTCAGCGGAGGTGGAACAAAAAATTCAGGTGTGAGGTACCCATGAGTGAGAGAAGAGGAATAATAGTGAAGTTGTTTCAGTTAGGGAAAGGGCGAGAGAGAGAGAGAGAGAAAGTGATTACTTGCCGGAGGGTAATCGAAAGTTGGAACGTCCATTACTGTTCACACGCTTATGAGCATCGTGATGGATTTGTAGGCTTCATTTTGGGTTATGGAGTGTAGAGCAGACTTTGTAGAGCTGCACATGGGTGTTAAAGGAAGAAGGGTGAGGAAGCCATTGGAGCTCGTGAAAGGAATCCCGAAGGCGTATAAGAAGGGGAAGTTAAACATCAGAGGTTGTTTTTGTTTGTAGTAGAGTCAGTCATTAGTGGATGGTGCACTGCAGTATTTCTGAATAGCTTGAATAAAAGATGGGGGTGCACTTACTCTTATTTATCCCCTAGAGCATAGAGATGTGGGGATAAATGATGTGAGATGGACATTTACTTTATTTTTGTATTATTTGTTTTAAAAAATAATTTTGTTTCCTTAAAGTGACCCTTAATGAAGGTAGAGGGGAAAATGACTCTGACTTTTGTCATGTTTTTGTTTTGGACTCTGAATGTTTGGGAAGGTGGAACAAACTACTGAGACGTGTAGTTGAAACTGAAACCTTGACAATGTTTAAGAAGTAACTGGATGAGATATTTGGACAGCTTAGGTATTAGCTAAACAAATAAGCTTGATGGACTGAATGGCTCCCTGTTGTTTGTCATAGTCTTAATGTTCTTATGTTCTTTGATGCCCAAGGAGGAAAACTCCATTGGACAAAACTGAGAGAGACTTCAAAAAAGAAAATATGGTGTGACGGAAAAATATTAATAGAAATTTTTTTTTGAATAGAGAAGATCCAGAAGGAGGTGACAGAAGGATAATTCAAAAACATGTGGAAAAAGGCATTGTGGGAGCAGAGGTAGTAGTAGAGGTCATTGTCCAGTTCCACAACACACTTACATGGGCGAATTTAATGAATGAGATTTTGAGTTCAAGTTGGAGAAATTAGGTTTCTTTGTAGGTTGGATGGGCTGACACTCCATGAAAGGGGAGAAGCTTAATGCTTCGGAAATGTATAAGAGTAGAGTCGCTGCTCCTCGAGATTGGGAGAAGTCAGTGGTGGGAGAGGTGGTGTGGGCATGTCAGCTGGTGTCTGACTAACTGATGATTCAGTGTGGGTGAATATGTGAGTATATGGAATTGATTCTTTCCTTGTGTTTGATGCTAATGGGGTAGTCTCCCAGATTGCCCTAACCCTAATGCTCTTTCTCTAACCTCTGAATTGAAATAAGCAGGTTGGAGAATGGTATGTTATGGTATAATAACAATTGAAATTGATGGAAACTAAAGTGCAGTTTATTTAGAAGACTCTGTGTTAATATAACTTTAAAATAACAGAAAAAAAATGGCCACTCCCTCTAATGTAATAACTATAACCAAAGTTAATGTTTGACCTCTCCTTGTTTTTCAAAATTGCACACAAGAAACAGACAAAATAAAGTTAAGTCCTAAGTTATAATAATTTACATATAAAGCAATATTGTTGCTCAAGAAAACAATTTCTACAGAAACAGAAAAAGTTGGCAACATTTAAAAAAATTCTCACCACGTTCTTGATCTTACAGGCTTTAAAATCTTAATGTGTAATGCAGGGGCAACATTGGCTGCGTTGAAAATGTGAATTAAATCACTCATGTTTAACAATGAATGGCAGTTGAATACTTCATGAATAATCAATTTTATGGAGCTAAAACAACAGATGTTTTATAGCAATAAAGAGAGACATGTGCACAGCACTGTGCTTTTAGAAGCCTACAAAATGTATTCTTAATGTTATTGGGCTGCAGCTGGCAATATTTCTGGATTATGCTTTTCATCACTTGAGACGTGGTTAATTTGTTTTTACTCAATGATTTCTTTAAGGATGGTAACCTACAGTTGTCCGTTACCCTTTCTTAATAGCTAAAAATTGTGGGGGTTTCTTATTGATGTTAGGTTGTACTTAGAGAACAGTACTTTAATTTCAAATATAACAGAACAAATTCTTGTGCAGTTCCACAAGGCTTTTAAGACTCTTGACTTTTATGCATGGACTATAAATTGTTTATTACATAACAGATATTAAAATGGGTACAAAAAACAATTATATTGAAAATGATTTCATATTATGTTTATACTAATGTGCTTTCCTTTATTACAACCAAATTCTGTGTAGTATAAATTATGAATAGTGGAATTTTTTCTTTATCATTTAAACAGGGCATTAAACAACAAAATATACAAAGATCAGATCCACCTCTATACAGGAGCAGCCCTCTGTAGACATGTGAAATGGCTGGTGTGCTCACTTACTAGTAAATTGCTCTCCAATTCTTTGCTCTTTCCTCACCACCACTACTGTGGCTACTCTTTCTCTCTGCCATGTGAGTCTTTGTCACTCCTCTTCCAATTTCACAACTTTTGAGTACTGATCCAATTTAAGCCTGATCCTGGGATAACT
Source organism: Erpetoichthys calabaricus (assembly GCF_900747795.2). Taxonomy (NCBI): domain Eukaryota; kingdom Metazoa; phylum Chordata; class Cladistia; order Polypteriformes; family Polypteridae; genus Erpetoichthys; species Erpetoichthys calabaricus. The sequence continues at coordinate 297,257,382 of NC_041394.2, forward strand.
AATGGGTGAAACTGTGGTCTTCTCTGGAGCATCTTGACCAGATCTGTCCCTGTAAAACAGTGTTTCCTAAGATATCTATAACTGGGACACACTGAGTTGTGAATTACAATTGAAGTGATGAGAAAGGGTCACAAATGGGTTTTAGAAAACCTTGTGATGTGTCGCTGCCTTCATGGCTTAAACAAACCACCTAGGTGATGTTCAGCAGTCGTTCTTCAAGGGTGAACAGCTCAATGATCGGCTACTACTCCACAATGATTATACACCACAAAGTCATGCAGTAGGCAAAACTGGTTCACAAAAACAAAACAAAAATTTAAAAATCCCTACTGTAAAAGTCCTGAAGCTGTACTCCCAGTGTTCCCTCTAACAGCCCATTATTCATCAAAAGAAAATTCAAGTTTCTGGCTACTGATATCTGTTGACAATGAGAACCTTGAACACCTGGTTTTGTGCCCCAGACTGTTTACTTTATTTTTGGAAAGATTTCCAAATATCACCAGAACGGCATCCCTGATAGAATGTGGTCCAACTGACCTCCTGAATAGGGGAGCCACCCAAGACAGTAGAGTCTAGATGCAGACCATGACAACACTTACAAGTATTTAATGATTAAAATCTAGAACTTCCTCTTGAGTAATCATCCCTCAGTTCATTTTCTGAACATACTTCTTCAATTACAAGGTCATGAAAGGCCTATACTAACAGCACTAGGTACATCCATAAATAGTATGGTATTCCACCACAGGTCACGCTCATTTATTGCAGGCTGATTTACAGTTACTTGTTAACCTAAACATAAAGTGAGCAAAGAAAATCCAAGCATACATGAAAAGAATTTTTAAATCGTCAAATGACACTTAGCAGGTAAGAAATTGAACCCAGGTACCTGCTTTGACGCAGCAGTGGTGGCCATCGTGTTACCATTTCACAAACTGAATATGCATCTAATGAGAACAGAGACCCATGCTAAATATTGGAGAGCTGATTATGTGCCCCTTATACTTATATCACTGCATATGTTCACTGGGGTAATTCAAAAACATAAAACTCAACAGTACTACATGTAATAATACATGCAGTAAAATATATCTTGTTAAGTTCAGGATCATGAGGCCTGGACTTACACTTCAAGTAGCATTGGGTGGAAGGCAGGGACCGACCCAGGATGGAGTCCTAATCCATCACAGAGCATGCTCACTTTTTGTCTGTAAATTGAAGCTGATGAGGTCTCTCTTAATCTTTTCACCATTCTCTTTGAAAGTAGTGCGTTACCAAATTTAATATCTCAGAAGTTGGTATTAAAAGTTTCATCATATAAATTTGAGTACTGAAATCTCAAAGACCTTTCATGGGCCCTGCTACCAGGACTTTGTTGGGTTGGAAGGACAACTTTAACTTGCTGTTTCCAGTTCAATTGTAGACTAACCCCTGCCCCAAGGGGACTGGAAGTGGGCCAGATATAGTCTTTTGGAAACAATTTAATAGGGGCTTCCAACTCTGAAAGGCCATTGAGCTTAGGAGTGGGTGCTCAGGTGTTGTCAAATGCTCAAGTGTTCAAAGTAAGAGAGGCTCAAATTGGTAAGAGAACATGGGAGAGATGTTCAGAGGAGCATGATAGTGGTGGCGTCTGACTTTGTCTATGATTGTCTATTATGAAACCCCTGGAGGTTTATTTTCTTCATTGATGGTGCTGAGGTTAGTTTGTGTTTTCCTCTCCTCCACTGTCAACTGGCCATATCTAAACAATAATATTAATTGACATATATTTTTAGTGCCTTCTATGTTAATCAGCTTGGATTTGCTTTGTTTTACTGTGTGTTAAAACTAATCTGCATGCCTATGCATGGACTATCCAATTTGTAAAGTTTGTTCTATAGCCCTAAACTTTTTACAGCACTTAGCGTTTGTAATGCTATGCAAAAATAAATTGACTTGACTTGCTTTACAGGGGGTAAACACACTTTAACGGCAATCTTCATTATTATTAAGTAAAGAAACTTTAATAGATATGCCCTCGAGAGGCTGTGACATTTTTCCCCCTCCTTTTGTATTATTATTATTTACTTCATTCTGCTAACCCTTTCAAGAGTGTATATTTTTATACTAAAAATAATTACATTTCTGATCTCACTGGTGACTCTTTTAGTTATGGGGATAGCTAAGATTTCCCTCTAATGGCCACAACAGTCAGTACATTTAAATGATGGTGATATTCTTTAACTTATTTAAATATATCTGTCTAGGCAAAAGTGGATAACATTGTCAAGATTTATTTTAGATGTCACTTATGTGGAAGCATACTGGTAGCTCATTCAGTGGTGTGATTTATTAATAATAAAACAGCAAAGTGACATTCGTAAAATGAGAAAAAAGCATCCTGAATGCCTGGTCTGACGTAATAATTTTCATGGATGACCATCACCATGTGCTACAAGGTAGTGAACCGTCTACAGCCAGAACTGAATATATACAGTACTACACAAATAACCTTTCATGGTGAGCACCATTCCAGATCATTTTAGGCAACAATAACATGCAACATATAGGGATGCTGCATATACATTGTGATGGCATAAGAACAAACTAGGTCAATTTTGGGATTTACTTGGTACTTTGAAGTCCACTATCATTCCCTGAAGAATTAAATTTCCATTGTTGTAACACTGTGTAATTGCAGAAATGTTTTCTTTGTTAAGCTTTTACCTTATATTATATAACCCTAATGTACTAAACATATTAAAAAATGGTATTCAACATATTTTTGCTTCAGTTTTCAAGAGAGGTGCTGCATAAGGTTAAATTATAATAATCCAATTCCCTTGCTGTTTTCAGTCCTCAGCTGCACAGAATGTTTATCTGTGTCAAATTTAAGACTGCTAGGCTTTGTAAGACTTTAAAATGTCCCTTAAGGGGCATGTTTTCTATGCAATTTCATTCTTGAGTGGAAATAAATTTCAAACATTACTACTGGATGTAAATGTTGTGAGTCCAGAATGATGACAAAAGAATAGGCTCTACACTGTTGGTGCTGTTTACTTGTAGCTTCAGAGATTCTTGTGTATTTTTAGACCCTGTTCATGGCCTTTCTTTGAGCAAAATAACCTAACTATAGAGGTGGCAACAGAAGGCCAAGTCAAAATTAGACAGCAATAAAAAAAAGTCCTTTGTAGTTTCTCCATTCATTTTGGTCTCACTACAAGATTTGCATCTTCTGTGTCAGACAGACAGACTTCTTAAAATATACCTTGTTCAGTGCAATATGGGTAAAATGTATCCCTCCATGTAAATCTGTGAACTCTGAGTCATAATTTAGAAAATCCAAGAAATGAAATTAAGGTTTAGAAGTTGATACGGTCATTATTGTCACATGTACCGAGTACAGAATAAAGTTCTTATACATGTGCTAATCAACATGTAACATGACTCCACTCTCTGGCACAATGACAGTGAGTATACAGTGTTTGCCACAGAAATCGGATATGGCAGTGAAGGGCGTCCCTTTTTAGAATTTACAATTATAGTTTTTATGGATAGTTCATCCATCCATCCATTATCCAACCCGCTATATCCTAACTACAGGGTCACGGGGGGTCTGCTAGAGCTAATCCCAAGGCAGGAAACAAACCCCGGGCAGGGCGCCAGCCAACCGCAGGGCACGCACACACACGGGACAATTTAGAATCACCAATGCACCTAACCTGCATGTCTTTGGACTGTGGGAGAAAACCAGAGTACCCGGAGGAAACCCACGCAGACACGGGGAGAACATGTAAACTCCATGCAGGGAGACCTCAACCCAGGTCTCCTAACTGCGAGGCGGCAGCACTACCCACTGCGCCACCGTGCCGCCCTATGGATAGTTCATACATATTTAAAATCAATTGCTTAATAACTGATAAATATTAATATTTTCCATAGCGCTACTCTTGGTAATTTGAAAAATTTTATCTATTACTTTTAATAACAATAATAAACAGCAATTACATAAAATAGTAACACTTTACTGTAGGTACTGCAAAAATTCCTCTCTTACTCATTTCGTCTTATGTAACAAGATCTTAGCAAAGGATTCTTTTAGCCTTCATAATACTTATAAAACATCAGGGGTTATTTAACTCTGTAAAGTGTGACATATTGACATGATGATAAAATGACTTGTTAATATGCAGGATTCACAGGTCTGATACTAAATATGAAGTACCAAGAGGTTTGTGTCTCAGTTCCACCACCTCAGACCACTCCAAAGGGAAGTTGTGTTAGGAGGTGAGCACTTCATAGGTTGGATGGGCTGTTCAATTATATCCTGGAGGACCACAGTGGCTGCCGGTTTTTAATTAGAGCCCATTTAATTACTTTTAAAGTAATATGTTTGTTTTTTGCTATAATTTTAGTTAACTCATTTGTTATGATTCAGAAACCTTAATTATCTGTATTAGTTTTAAACAGCAGCATTAAGGTTTTAATTGAAGCCTGGTTTCTTAACCAGCCCTCAGTTAGTAATGAGGTACAAATGGCAAATAAACCACCAGCTCTCCAGATAATGTGCTTCCATTTAAACCTGTGTGTGATCATGAAGTATCTGTTAATAGAATGTATTAAAATAAATGAAAGAGAAGGGAAGATACCAAGAGGTACAAATCTGTTCTGGACCACAGAACATGTGGATAATGTTCTGTGAAAATGAAAAATCTACAATGTACTGAACATTTGTCTTGGAAGAACGAAAGCGCTATCAAACCTTACAGTTAAATACCAAGTTTCATTATCTGCTAGGCCTGGATTCTAATTATGAAAATGGTTGGACTGAAAACCTATAGCCACTGTATCCCTCTAGGACTGTAACTGGGGGCCCCTGCTGTAAGCCCTACTCTTTAAATCATGACAATTAAAAAATGAGGGTCGACAATTTCATTAGATATGAAAAAAACTGGAGACGCCACACCACACAGGCAAGTACAGTGATAATGAAGAGTGTGACTACAATTGCTGATACAGTGATTCTGACGGTGTTCATGCTGGGAATGAATGAAGCAAGGCCAGCAGAATCTTGTTCCCAGTTTGTATTTGTTATATTATTGTGTAATGTAACTCATCAGTGTCACTGGGCTTTGAAGGTATGGAGTTGCTGTTTATCGTTGTTAATGAAACAAGTAGATAATTGGAGTGAACCTCTGCCAGTGCTAGTGAGAGGATCAGTTCCCAGCAGTCAGAAAGATTGTGTACTAATGGGAAGAGGCCTTGATTGGGACAAATTTTAAAGGGAGCGATGTTGAAAGGGAGTGGGTCAAAGTGGTGCTGCAGCTGTTTTTTATACACAGTATCCAAGTGTGACAAAAAGTGGATGTTTTGCATGATTCTCATCAGATGTACAAGATCTTTTGGTATCATATCCATACATGATGTGATGTGATGATGTGATTCATTCTAAGTGATTGAATTCTCCAAAGTTAATTTATTAAATATACTGTATATTCCATAGTAGAGTAAGATTTCATTTTTCAGCTAACACTGGAACAGTAACAGGACCTTCAATTGCCATGGCACACTCCCTGTAAGCCTCCTGAGCTGCTATAATGCAGATGTAATAACAATACTCAGCCCATTTTGCAACTTAATTTGAATGGGTTTTGTGGCACCAACCTTCTGGATCCACAGTTTCTTCCATGAGACAACATCTGTCCTTCTGCTCAAATTGAGGCTGGCTACTTAGTTTTTTTTATGAGGTAAATGTGTAAACTCCACACAGGTGGTGCTCAGTGCTGAGGTTTAAACCTGTAACTCTGAACCAGTCAGGCAGTTGTGCTAACCATTGTACTTCCAAACTGTCCAAGGTTAAAGTTCATTTTATCTTGAAGTTGATATGGAGATTATCATAACCAGTGGGCATTTGTTGACAATGGCAATCTATACTCACTTGAATAACTGAGACAATGTGCAGTATGATTAAACAGTCTTCTTATTCTTTGTAAAAGAGCGATAAGGATTGAAGTCTTATAGTTGCAGTCAGAGACCCCTGCCTCTGTTATCATTTTTCTTGTCTTACTCTATGATCTTGATTTCTGCTCACAAGTATTGACATACTGTCAGTTTCCAGAGTACTTTGCTCGGTATCTTGGCTATATTTCACCACAAATAACTAGCAAAGTGAGCTCTGTAAGTCTTTATTCAATGTAAAGCATGCTGTGTTTCTAGACATTTATTTGGCATGGCTTGTGTTTGCCTGACAGTATAAATTATTGATGTTAAAATGCTGTACCTGGGGGGCTACACGAAAGATCATAGGAATAAGGTGTCTTTATTCAAAAAACCTTCACTGTATTTGCAAGTTGTCAATCTGCTTGAAATATATTACAGCTTATTGAATAAGACCATCCATCCATTTTTAAAATCTTCTTCTTTATTTGTTATAGAGTAAAGAGGCCCAGAGTTGTCAAGTTTCTGTTCATGGTTATTGTCATGTGTACAATGAGTACAATGAATATCATGTTGTCACAACAGTAAGGCAATACCAACAACACACAGAAAATAAAACGATAAAATGCAACAACCCCAAACACAATTTTAGGTAGATATAAGTAAAACAAACACCAAGTACATGCATGCTGTTAGTTGTTGGTATGAACAGCTGAAAAAAAAAACTGTCACTGAACCTCATGGTGTGAGGCTTAATCGTCCATTACTATCTGCCTAAAAAGACATGGGAGAAAAGTGACTGTGCAGGATGGCTGAGGTCTTAAATAAGATGTTTTCAATGATAATATACAGTTCATGCAAAAGTCTGGACACCCTTGGCTAAATTATACTTTTTGTTGACATTTGCAAAAAAAATAGTAAAAAAACTAAAACAGTGGCATTTTTTTGTGAAAATGTTAGTATACAATTACAATTTATTTAAAGAAGTCAAAAATAAAAAATAAATAAATATGGAATTTGCAAACACTTGAGTACCCTACTAAGTCAGTTCCTAATAACACCTTTGGTCTTCTAGATCTTGTCTTGACCTCCAAGGGTTTTCTTTCCTGCCATTTCGGACTATGGACAATGCAAGCTGAATGTGCTTTGACATTTTTTATGGCCTTCCCCTGCTTTGTAGGCATTAATTACTTTAATTTTCAGATATTAAAATCAGTGCTGATAAGAGATCCTGGTTATTTGATTTATTATCTTTTACTTAAAATATTAACAAGACATGTAATTTGGCTCTTGTGTCCAAAATTTTGCATGTAGCTGTATGTAATATATCTACTGAATAGAAGGGAGCTGCCTTACCTAAGTCGTTAGTTCCAATCACACCATTTGCATTGTCAACACTAGCTGACCTGTTGCCAACGAATTGTATTGGGCGTGATGGTTGGAGTGTCTTCCCACTCAATGTCGATGGATTTTGAGATCTTCTCGGCAGGTCACTTGCCAGGTCCAGCAAGGGCACCCCCGCATCCTTTTTCCATTTCTGGATGACCAACTTTTTGCATCATTATCTGCAGTTGACAGCTGGCAATGATGTCTTCCAGCTTTGGGAGGCCACTCCACTGTAGCATTTCCTTGTTGGCAATGTGGTTGAAATACGAGATGCTGAGTATTCATCGGAGACACCTATGGTGGAACACAGTGAGGCTCTGGGTAAAGTTTTTCCAGCATACATGGCAATGGGGACTAGGCTTCAATTGTTAAACCAGATTTTCAAAGCACCTTCAATGGACGCAGTCTACCAGAATTGACACACATACTGTGGAATATCCCAGCTGCTTGGCCAATCTGCCATCGTACATACTAATCTGCCCCTCCATTGGCTGTGATGATACTTCCTAGATAGGTGTAAACATTGTCTCTGTCCGCCTACGGTGATATATAGATCAGTGGTATGGTAAGATCCACATGACTTTCATCTTCTTGTCATCAATATGGAGGCCGATCTTCATCCCCACTTAATTTTCGAGCTTTGATGTTGTAGACAGTAAGGGTTGTTCCATTTTAGCTGTGAGCGGAAGCAAGCTGCACATCAGTAATATTCTGAGCTGAGGATGTTATGGACCCATACATCCATGCATGCATAAAGATATGAAGACATTTTTTTTAAATGCACCTAGGGAAAGTAAAGGCATTAGTGAGCTTTATTAAACATAGCCAAGATGTGTTTAGCCCATTTTAGGTCTTTAGTGATAATGACGCCAAGAAATTTAAAGCTGCTGACCCTCTTCACATCATCCCCTTCAATGCACATGAGTCTATGTCTACTGATTCCTTTTGTATGGTTTACACGACCAGCTCCTTGATTTTGCTGAAATTAAGCAAGAGACAGGGCTCTGCCAGTTAGGACATTCAAAACCCAGCTGCACAGGATGGTATACATCCCAATTCTAAGAGCTTGGTGATCGGTCCTGGGTGCGATTTATCTCAGCATATACTGTATTCACACACACACCCACTGCCACTGAAACCAGTCCAGTTTTAAGTAGCCAAGAATGCAAGTCCTTGGTAATATAAAAATTGACACAGACATTAATGCACAGGAATGCACCTAGAGGAAATAAAGGCAGTAGTGAGCCTTGTTAAACATAGCCAATGTTTAAATGCCAAGGATGCCTTAACACTGTCATTGACCAGGTATACTTCCTCATTGGCACAAAAGACTAACAGGAATATGAAAGTAAAGTTAGATCAAGGTAGTGTCTTTTCCATTCACCAGATATGAATTAAATCAAACATTTAACTTAATTTTGACTTCCAAATTAGGAAATTAACCACCATCTTATTATTTAAAGCTTAGTGCCTTAACCTCAACAATGTACTGCTTGCCTACATACCAGATAGGGTGATAGTATGGAAACATAAACTTAGATGGCAAACCCATTAATATATTAGAATTAATCATTAATATTAAAATGATAAAGTTTTCTATAATTGATACAATAAAAAAAGCCTTTAGATAACACTGTCATGGCTAGTTGCAACAGCTATTTCTTTCAAGTATTCACTCCAGGAAGCAGACACCCAGTTTTCAAGTCAGTGCTGCAAGGGATGGAGTCAACACTTCAAAAATATAACACGCTTCATCAGTGACACTGTATCCTGCAAGCGACAGTTAGAAGGATGAAGACACATCGAGTTCTGCTGTGATACTGTTAGATAAAAACACGCATTTAGGTGTTGGAAAAAAAAGATGTGGACACCTAACATACTTCTTCATAAGCTGAAAAGTCAATTTAACCCACTATTTCATTAAAACAATGATATAGATGCAAAAATAAAATATGTTTAGGAATTCCTTGGAGTAAGTAGATTTTCTGTGAGTTGATTGGATGTTATATGTGAAATGTTTTTTGGAAACCAGGACAGTTAAAAAGGTGCATGAAAGGAAAATGGATGGTACAGAAATGAGGATGTTGACATTGATGAGTGGAGTAACAAAGCTTGATAAGATCATGAATAAGAAAATTAGAGGCACAGTTGAAGTTGGGGAAATCTCAAAGATATTACAGGAAAGAAAGTTGAAATGGTACAGGCATGTGATATGATCAGAGGTAAACAATGTTGTGAGAAGAATTATTGATATTGAGGTGTTGGGACAGAAGAGGATGACCAAAGAGAGAGAGGGTGGACTATGTGAAGACTGAATTTAAAGAAGATAGAGGTATCGGGCAACAGATAAGAATAGAATAAGCTGGTCAGATAGATAGATAGATAGATAGATAGATAGATAGATAGATAGATAGATAGATAGATAGAATAGATAGATAGATAGATAGATAGATAGATAGATAGATAGATAGATAGATAGATAGATAGATAGATAGATAGATAGATAGATAGATAGATCGTATACTGACTTCACATGAAAGTGGGAAAAGCGTTAGATGAAGGGAATCAACTTGGTGGACTGAGTGCTCCCTAATTCAAAATGACTTAATGGGCCACACTCTACAACTACATTAGATCACACCTAAACATACTCTTTTGATGTTCTGTGTTAATATGAAAGCATTTTAAGGTTGATATAACATACTCTTTTGATGTTCTGTGTTAATATGAAAGCATTTTAAGGTTGATATAGGAAGAAGTGCCATTGGGAAGATCTACTGGATGTTTTCCTTCAGTGTTTTCTTTAATTAATTAATGCATTCTTTGCATGTAAGGTCTTGTAAAATGCCCCGATGCCCATTGTAAATGACATGTAGTATAGTTCATCTACATTATCTAGCAATCCTACCAACTGGTTTGAAACTCTGCAAAATGCCCTTTTGCCAAAGAAAGAGCAGGCAGTTCCTCAAGATCTTAATCGTGTGTTTTTGTTGCACACATTGGCTCCATGGTTATAAGCAGGGAAATATTTAAATGGCCAAGGATATCTGAATACCATCTTTAATCATCGTTAATGCCACAGTGTGTCAACAGGATAAAATTCTGTGCCATAAGGCTATCAGGAACATGAGAGGAAATTAAGAATGAAACAGTTGCCTTTCCACTCACCACTGAACATTTAACTTAATTTTTACTTACATTTTTTTTCACATAATGTACTTGTTATTTATAGCTCGAAACAAAGTATACAATTACAAATATGATTTGCTTAACATAAAAAATGTTGTGCTTTGGATCAGTACAAGCTGATGGCATTATACTGTAGATCCACTGCTTGGTAGTTTTGGAACAATAAAAGGGGACAAAGGATTTGACATAAGTCAGCGTCCCAGTGTTTTACATTTGACTTCTTGCACCTTTACTAATTCAGCTGATTTTGATGTCAAGATAAGTGATTCAGTGGTATTGACATCTTGTCCAAAGCTGTTTCTTGCTATGCTGCTGATGCTCATGGGATGAGCCCCGGCTCTCAGTGACCCTTTAATAGACTAAGCTTGTTCTGGAAACAGATGTACATTATCCATTAAGTGTTTAAATGACATTTTAGTTTTAAATTACCGAAGTCAGTAGTTTCTGTTGTAACATAGCTGAAATGTGTATGCTTAAAAACAAAAAAATTGCATTATATTGTACATGTAACTTAAAGGGACAGTTTTGATTTAAAGCCGC